>NW_022145607.1:40988316-41350816 GCF_000002235.5 Strongylocentrotus purpuratus
TTCCCAGTTGCTTTAAATGTGCTGAAACTCACATGAAATGTAGATTATTATATACCTCATCGAATCCGGGTGAAAAATTTCTAGCAGCCGACATTAAAAAGGTCTTATTGAGCGCATATCAACCAATGTGGCAGGACAAACCTAACGTATAGCGCGTAACATGTTGAGTATATCGGTGAAGGGGGTTTTGGGCTTTAATACAGTCGCCGCTATTTCCCATTTGCCTTAAATTTGCTGAAAATCACATGAAATGTAGATTATTATACCTGACCCAATACGGGGTGCAAACTTTCTAGCAGCCGACAATAAAAATGTTTTATTGAGCGCATATCAACCCATGTCCAGAATAAACCTAAACGTTTGGCGCATATAACGTCTAGAGTATATAGAAGCGGGTGGGGGGTTTATACATTCGTTGCTGATTTCCCAGTTGCTTTAAATGTGCTGAAACTCACATGAAATGTAGATTATTATATACCTCATCGAATACGGGATGCAAAAATTTTAGCAGCCGACATTAAAAAGGTCTTATTTGAGCGCATATCAACCAATGTGCAGAACAAACCTAAACGTAAGCGCGTAACATGTTGAGTATATCGGTGAAGGGGGTTTCGGGCTTTAATACAGTCGCCGCTATTTTTCCATTTGCCTTAAAATTTGCTGAAAATCACATGAAATGTAGATTATTATATACCTGACCCAATACGGGGTGCAAACTTTCTAGCAGCCGAGCCGACAATAAAAAGTCTATTTGAGCGCATTTTAACCAATGTCCAGAACAAACCTAAACGTTTGGCGCATATAACGTCTAGAGTATAAAGAAGGGGTGGGGGTTTATACAATCGTTGCTAATTTTCCACTTTCTTTAAATGTGCTTAAACTCACATGAAATGTAGATTATTATACCCCTCATCGAATACGGGTGCAAACATTCTAGCAGCCGACAATAAAAATGTTTTATTTGAGCGCATATCAACCAATGTCCAGAAAACCCTAAACGTTTGGCGCATAAAACGTCTAGAGTATATAGAAGCGGTGGGGGTTTATACATTCGTTGCTGATTTCCCAGTTGCTTTAAATGTGCTGAAACTCACATGAAATGTAGATTATTATATACCTCATCGAATACGGGATGCAAAATTTTGAGCAGCCGACATTAAAAAGGTCTTATTTGAGCGCATATCAACCAATGTTGCAGAACAAACCTAAACGTATAGCGCGTAACATGTTGAGTATATCGGTGAAGGGGGTTTCGGGCTTTAATACAGTCGCCGCTATTTCCCATTTGCCTTATATTTTCTGAAAATCACATGAAATGTAGATTATTATATACCTGATCCAATACGGGGTGCAAAATTTCTAGGAGCTGACAATAAAAAGGTCTTTTTTGAAGGCATATCAACCAATGTCCAGAACAAACCTAAACGTTTGGCGGATATAACGTCTAGAGTATATAAAAGGGTTGGGGTAATTATACATTCGTTGCTGATATCCCATTTGCTTTAAATGTGCTGAAACTCAAATGAAATGTAGATAATTATATACCCCATCGAATACGGGGTGCAAACATTATAGCAGCCGACAATAAAAATGTTTTATTTGAGCGCATATCAACCAATGTCCAGAACAAACCTAAACGTTTTGCGCATATAACGTCTAGAGTATATAGAAGGGGGTGGGGGTTTATACATTCGTTGCTGATTTCCCAGTTGCTTTAAATGTGCTGAAACTCACATGAAATGTAGATTATTATATACCTCATCGAATCCGGGGTGAAAAATTTCTAGCAGCCGACATTAAAAAGGTCTTATTTGAGCGCATATCAACCAATGTGGCAGAACAAACCTAAACGTATAGCGCGTAACATGTTGAGTATATCGTGAAGGGGGTTTTGGGCTTTAATACAGTCGCCGCTATTTCCCATTTGCCTTAAATTTGCTGAAAATCACATGAAATGTAGATTATTATATACCTGACCCAATACGGGGTGCAACTTTCTAGCACCGACAATAAAAATGTTTTATTTGAGCGCATATCAACCCATGTCCAGAATAAACCTAACGTTTGGCGCATATAACGTCTAGAGTATATGAAGCGGGTGGGGGTTATACATTCGTTGCTGATTTCCCAGTTGCTTTAAATGTGCTGAAACTCACATGAATGTAGATTATTATACACCTCATCGAATACGGGGTGCAAACATTCTAGCAGCCGACAATAAAATTGTTTTATTTGAGCGCATATCAACCAATGTCCAGAATAAACCTAAACATTTGGCGCATATAACGTCTAGAGTATAAAGAAGGGGGAGGGGTTTATACAATCGTTGCTAATTTTCCATTTGCATTAAATGTGCTTAACTCACATGAAATCTAGATTATTATATACCTCATCAATGCGGGGTGCAAAAATTCTAGCAGCCGACTTTAAAAAGGTCTTATTTGAGGGCATATCACTAATGTGGCAGAACAAACCTTAACAAATAGCGCATAACATGTAGAGTATGTCGGTGAAGGGGGTTTCGGCGGGCTTTAATACAGTCGCTGATATTTCAAATTTGTCTTAATTTTGCTGAAATCACATGAAATGTAGATTATTATATACCTCACCCAATACGGGGTGCAAAAATTCTAGCAGCTGACAATAAAAAGGTCTTATTTGAAGGCATATCATCCAATGTCCAGAACAAAACTAAATTTTTGGCGCATATAACGTCTAGTGTATATATAAGGGGTTGGGGTTAATTAAACATTCGTTGTTGATATCCCATTTGCTTTAAATGTGCTGAACTCACATGAATGTAGATTATTATATACCTCATCGAATACAGGGTGCAAACAATTCTAGCAGCCGACAATAAATGTTTTATTTGAGCGCAATATCATCCAATGTCCAGAACAAACCTAAACGTTTGGCGCATCATCTATAACGTCTAGAGTATATAGAAGGGGGTGGGGTTTATACATTTGTTGCTGATTTCCCAGTTGCTTTAAATATGCTGAAACTCACATGAAATGTAGATTATTATATACCTCATCGAATACGGGGTGCAAAATTTCTAGCAGCCGACAGTAAAAAGGTCTTATTTGAGCGCATATCATCACCAATGTGGCAGAACAAACCTAAACGTATAGCGCATAACATGTTGAGTATATCGGTGAAGGGGTTTTCGGGCTTTAACACAGTCGCCGCTATTTCCCATTCGCCTTAAATTTACTGAAAATCACATGAAATGTAGATTACTATATACCTCACTCAATACAGAGTGCAAAAATTCTAGAAGCTGACAATAAAAATGTTTTATTTGAGCGCATATCAACCAATGTCCAGAACAAACCTAAACGTTTGGCGCATATAACGTCTAAGAGTATATAAAAGGGATAGGGGTTAATAAATTCGTTGCTGATTTCCAATTTGCTTTAAATGTGCTGAAACTCACATGAAATGTAGATTATTTTACACCTCATCGAATACGGGGTGCAAACATTCTAGCAGCCGACAATAAAAATGTTTTATTTGAGCGCATATCCACCAATGTCCCGAATAAACCTAACCGTCTGGCGCATATAACGTCTAGAGTATATAGAAGCGGTGGGGGTTTATACATTCGTTGCTGATTTCCCAGTTGCTTTAAATGTGCTGAAACTCACATGAAATGTAGATTATTATATACCTCATCGAATACGGGATGCAAAATTTTTAGCAGCCGACATTAAAAAGGTCTTATTTGAGCGCATATCATCCAATGTGGCAGACAAACTAAACGTATAGCGCGTAACATGTTGAGTATATCGGTGAAGGGGGTTTCGGGCTTTAATACAGTCGCCGCTATTTCCCATTTGCCTTAAATTTAGTGAAAATCACATGAAATGTAGATTATTATATACCTGACCCAATACGGGGGTGCAACCTTTCTAGCAGCCGACAATAAAAATGTTTTATTTGAGCGCATATCAACCAATGTCAGAATAACCTAAACGTTTGGCGCATATAATGTCTAGAGTATATAGAAGCGGGTGGGGGTTTATACATTCGTTGCTGATTTCCCAGTTGCTTTAAAATGTGCTGAAACTCACATGAAATGTAGATTATTATATACCTCATCGAATACGGGATGCAAAATTTTTAGCAGCCGACATTAAAAAGGTCTTATTTGAGCGCATATCAACCAATGTGGCAGAACAAACCTAAAGGTATAGCGCGTAACATGTTGAGTATATCGGTGAAGGGGGTTTCGGGCTTTAATACAGTCGCCGCTATTTCCCATTTGCCTTAAATTTGCTGAAAATCACATGAAATGTAGATTATTATATACCTGACCCAATACGGGGTGCAAACTTTCTAGCAGCCGACAATAAAAGGTCTAATTTGAGCGCATTTTAACCAATGTCCAGAACAAACCTAAACGTTTGGCGCATATAACGTCTAGAGTATAAAGAAGGGGGTGGGGGTTTATACAATCGTTGCTAATTTTCCACTTGCTTTAAATGTGCTTAAACTCACATGAAATGTAGATTATTATACCCCTCATCGAATACGGGGTGCAAACATTCTAGCAGCCGACAATAAAAATGTTTTATTTGAGCGCATATCAACCAATGTCCAGAATAAACCTAAACGTTTTGCGCATATAACGTCTAGAGTATATAGAAGCGGTGGGGGTTTATACATTCGTTGCTGATTTCCCAGTTGCTTTAAATGTGCTGAAACTCACATGAAATGTAGATTATTATATACCTCATCGAATACGGGATGCAAAATTTTGAGCAGCCGACATTAAAAAGGTCTTATTTGAGCGCATATCAACCAATGTGGCAGAACAAAACTAAAAGTATAGCGCGTAACATGTTGAGTATATCGTTGAAGGGGGTTTCGGGCTTTAATACAGTCGCCGCTATTTCCCATTTGCCTTAAATTTGCTGAAAATCACATGAAATGTAGATTATTATATACCTGATCCAATACAGGGTGCAAAATTTCTAGGAGCTGACAATAAAAAGGTCTTTTTTGAAGGCATATCAACCAATGTCCAGAACAAACCTAAACGTTTGGCGGATATAACGTCTAGAGTATATAAAGGGGTTGGGGTTAATTATACATTCGTTGCTGATATCCCATTTGCTTTAAATGTGCTGAAACTCAAATGAAATGTAGATAATTATATACCCCATCGAATACGGGGTGCAAACATTATAGCAGCCGACAATAAAAATGTTTTATTTGAGCGCATATCAACCAATGTCCGGAAACAAACCTAAACGTTTTGCGCATATAACGTCTAGAGTATAGAAGGGGGTGGGGGTTTATACATTCGTTGCTGATTTCCCAGTTGCTTTAAATGTGCTGAAACTCACATGAAATGTAGATTATTATATACCTCATCGAATCCGGGTGAAAAATTTCTAGCAGCCGACATTAAAAGGTCTTATTTGAGCGCATATCAACCAATGTGGCAGAACAAACCTAAACGTAATAGCGCATAACATGTTGAGTATATCGGTGAAGGGGTTTCGGGCTTTAATACAGTCGCCGCTATTTCCCATTTGCCTTAAATTTGCTGAAAATCACATGAAATGTAGATTATTATATACCTCACCCAATACAGAGTGCAAAATTTCTAGCAGCCGACAATAAAAAGGTCTAATTTGAGCGCATTTTAACCAATGTCCAGAACACACCTAAACGTTTGGCGCATATAACGTCTAGAGTATAAAGAAGGGGGAGGGGTTTTATACAATCGTTGATCATTTTCCATTTGCTTTAAATGTGCTTAAACTCACATGAAATCTAGATTATTATATACCTCATCAAATGCGGGGTGCAAAATTCTAGCAGCCGACTTTAAAAAGGTCTTATTTGAGGGCATATCACTAATGTGGCAGAACAAACCTTAACAAATAGCGCATAACATGTAGAGTATATCGGTGAAGGGGGTTTCGGCGGGCTTAATACAGTCGCCGATATTTCCCATTTGTCTTAATTTTGCTGAAAATCACATGAAATGTAGATTATTATATACCTGACCCAATACGGGGTGCAAACTTTCTAGCAGCCGACAATAAAAATGTTTTATTTGAGCGCATATCAACCCATGTCCAGAATAAACCGAAACGTTTGGCGCATATAACGTCTAGAGTATATAGAAGCGGTGGGGGGTATACATTCGTTGCTGATTTCCCAGTTGCTTTAAATGTGCTGAAACTCACATGAAATGTAGATTATTATATACCTCATCGAATACGGGATGCAAAAATTTTAGCAGCCGACATTAAAAAGGTCTTATTTGAGCGCATATCAACCAATGTGGCAGAACAAACCTAAACGTATAGCGCGTAACATGTTGAGTATATCGGTGAAGGGGTTTTCGGGCTTTAATACAGTCGCCGCTATTTCCCATTTGCCTTAAATTTGCTGAAAATCACATGAAATGTAGATTATTAACACCTGACCCAATACGGGGTGCAAACTTTCTAGCAGCCGACAATAAAAAGGTCTAATTTGAGCGCATTTAACCAATGTCCAGAACAAACCTAAACGTTTGGCGCATATAACGTCTAGAGTATAAAGAAGGGGGTGGGGGTTTATACAATCGTTGCTAATTTTCCACTTGCTTTAAATGTGCTTAAACTCACATGAAATGTAGATTATTATACACCTCATCGAATACGGGGTGCAAACATTCTAGCAGCCGACAATAAAAATGTTTTATTTGAGCGCATATCAACCAATGTCCAGAATAAACCTAAACATTTGGCGCATATAACGTCTAGAGTATAAAGAAGGGGAGGGGGTTTATACAATCGTTGCTAATTTTCCATTTGCATTAAATGTGCTTAAACTCACATGAAATCTAGATTATTATATACCTCATCAAATGCGGGGTGCAAAATTCTAGCAGCCGACTTTAAAAAGGTCTTATTTGAGGGCATATCAACTAATGTGGCAGAACAAACCTTAACAAATAGCGCATAACATGTAGAGTATATCGGTGAAGGGGGTTTCGGGCTTTAATACAGTCGCTGATATTTCAAATTTTGTCTTAATTTTGCTGAAAATCACATGAAATGTAGATTATTATATACCTCACCCAATACGGGGTGCAAAAATTCTAGCAGCTGACAATAAAAAAGTCTTATTTGAAGGCATATCATCCAATGTCCAGAACAAACCTAAATTTTTGGCGCATATAACGTCTAGTGTATATAAAAGGGGTTGGGTTAATTAAACATTCGTTGTTGATATCCCACTTGCTTTAAATGTGCTTAAACTCACATGAAATGTAGATTATTATACACCTCATCGAATACGGGGTGCAAACATTCTAGCAGCCGACAATAAAAATGTTTTATTTGAGCGCATATCAACCAATGTCCAGAATAAACCTAAACATTTGGCGCATATAACGTCTAGAGTATAAAGAAGGGGAGGGGTTTTATACAATCGTTGCTAATTTTCCATTTGCATTAAATGTGCTTAAACTCACATGAAATCTAGATTATTATATACCTCATCAAATGCGGGGTGCAAAATTCTAGCAGCCGACTTTAAAAGGTCTTATTTGAGGGCATATCAACTAATGTGGCAGAACAAACCTTAACAAATAGCGCATAACATGTAGAGTATATCGGTGAAGGGGGTTTCGGGCTTTAATACAGTCGCTGATATTTCAAATTTGTCTTAATTTTGCTGAAAATCACATGAAATGTAGATTATTATATACCTCACCCAATACGGGGTGCAAAAGTTCTAGCAGCTGACAATAAAAAGGTCTTATTTGAAGGCATATCATCCAATGTCCAGACAAACCTAAATTTTTGGCGCATATACGTCTAGTGTATATAAAAGGGTTGGGGTTAATTAAACATTCGTTGTTGATATCCCATTTGCTTTAAATGTGCTGAAACTCACATGAAATGTAGATTATTATATACCTCATCGAATACAGGGTGCAAACATTCTAGCAGCCGACAATAAAAATGTTTTATTTGAGCGCATATCATCCAATGTCCAGAACAAACCTAAACGTTTGGCGCATATAACGTCTAGAGTATATAGAAGGGTGGGGGTTTATACATTTGTTGCTGATTTCCCAGTTGCTTTAAATGTGCTGAAACTCACATGAAATGTAGATTATTATATACCTCATCGAATACGGGGTGCAAAATTTCTAGCAGCCGACAGTAAAAGGTCTTATTTGAGCGCATATCAACCAATGTGGCAGAACAAACCTAAACGTATAGCGCATAACATGTTGAGTATATCGGTGAAGGGGGTTTCGGGCTTTAACACAGTCGCCGCTATTTCCCATTCGCCTTAAATTTGCTGAAAATCACATGAAATGTAGATTATTATATACCTCACTCAATACAGAGTGCAAAAATTCTAGAAGCTGACAATAAAAATGTTTTATTTGAGCGCATATCAACCAATGTCCAGAACAAACCTAAACGTTTGGCGCATATAACGTCTAGAGTATATAAAAGGGATAGGGGTTAATAAATTCGTTGCTGATTTCCAATTTGCTTTAAATGTGCTGAAACTCACATGAAATGTAGATTATTTTACACCTCATCGAATACGGGGTGCAAACATTCTAGCAGCCGACAATAAAAATGTTTTATTTGAGCGCATATCAACCAATGTCCCGAATAAACCTAACCGTTTGGCGCATATAACGTCTAGAGTATATAGAAGCGGGTGGGGGTTTATACATTCGTTGCTGATTTCCCATTTGCTTTAAATGTGCTGAAACTCACATGATATGTAGATTATTATACAACTCATCGAATACGGGGTGCAAACATTCTAGCAGCCGACAATAAAAATGTTTTGTTTGAGCGCATATCAACCAATGTGGCAGAACAAACCTAAACGTATAGCGCGTAACATGTTGAGTATATCGGTGAAGGGGGTTTCGGGCTTTAATACAGTCGCCGCTATTTCCCATTTGCCTTAAATTTAGTGAAAATCACATGAAATGTAGATTATTATATACCTGACCCAATACGGGGTGCAGACATTCTAGCAGCTGACAATAAAATTGTTTTATTTCAGCGCATATCAACCAATGTCCAGAACAAACCTAAACGTTTGGCGCATATAACGTCCAAAGTATATAGAAGGGGGTGGGGGTTAATATATTCGTTGCTAATTTCCCATTTGCTTTAAATGTGCTTAAAATCCCATGAAATGTAGATTATTATATACCTCATCGAATACGGGATGCAAAAATTCTAGCAGCCGACATTAAAAAGGTCTTATTTGAGTGCATATCAACCAATGTCCAGAACAAACTTAAACTTTTGTTACATATAACGTCCAGAGTATATAGAAGGGGGTGGGGGTTAATACATTCGTTGCCAATTTCCCATTTGCTTTAAATGTGCACAAAATCCCATGAAATGTAGATTATTATATACCTCATCGAATACAGGGTGCAAACATTCTAGCAGCCGACAATAAAAATGTTTTATTTGAGCGCATATCATCCAATGTCCAGAACAAACCTAAACGTTTGGCGCATATAACGTCTAGAGTATAAAGAAGGGGGTGGGGGTTTATACAATCGTTGCTTATTTTCCATTTGCTTTAAATGCGCTTAAACTCACATGAAATCTAGATTATTATATACCTCATCAAATGCGGGGTGCAAAAATTCTAGCAGCCGACTTTAAAAAGGTCTTATTTGAGCGCATATCAACCAATGTGGCAGAACAAACCTTAACAAATAGCGCATAACATGTAGAGTATATCGGTGAAGGGGGTTTCGGGCTTTAATACAGTCGCCGCTATTTACCATTTTCCTTAAATTTGCTGAAAATCACATGAAATGTAGATTATTATATACCTCACCCAATACAGAGTGCAAAAATTCTAAAAGCTGACAATAAAAATGTTTTATTTGAGCGCATATCAACCAATGTCCCGAATAAACCTAAACCGTTTGGCGCATATAACGTCTAGAGTATATAGAAGCGGGTGGGGGTTTATACATTCGTTGCTGATTTCCCATTTGCTTAAATGTGCTAAAACTCACATGAAATGTAGATTATTATATACCTCATCGAATACGGGGTGCAAAAATTCTAGCAGCCGACATTAAAAAGGTATTATTTGAGTGCATATCAACCAATGTCCAGAACAAACTTAAACTTTTGTTACATATAACGTCCAGAGTATATAGAAGGGGGTGGGGGTTAATACATTCGTTGCCAATTTCCCATTTGCTTTAAATGTGCACAAAATCCCATGAAATGTAGATTATTATATACCTCATCGAATACGGGATGCAAAAATTCTAGCAGCCGACATTAAAAAGGTCTTATTTGAGCGCATATCAACCAATGTGGCAGAACAGACCTTAACGTATAGCGCATAACATGTAGAGTATATCTGTGAAGGGGGTTTCGGGCTTTAATACAGTCGCCGATATTTCCCATTTGCCTTAATTTTGCTGAAAATCACATGAAATGTAGATTATTATATACCTCACCCAATACGGGGTGCAAAAATTCTAGCAGCTGACAATAAAAAGGTCTTATTTGAAGGCATATCAACCAATGTCCAGAACAAACCTAAACGTTTGGCGGATATAACGTCTAGAGTATATAAAAGGGGTTGGGGTTAATTATACATTCGTTGCTGATATCCCATTTGCTTCAAATGTGCTGAAACTCACATGAAATGTAGATTATTATATACCTCATCGAATACGGGGTGCAAAAATTCTAGCAGCCGACAATAAAATGTTTTATTTGAGCGCATATCAACCAATGTCCAGAACAAACCTAAACGTTTGGCGCATATAACGTCTAGAGTATAAAGAATGGGGTGGGGTTAATACATTCGTTGCTGATTTCCCATTTCCTTTAAATGTGCTGAAACTCACATGAAATGTAGATTATTATACATCTCATCGAATACGGGGTGCAAACATTCTAGCAGCTGACAATAAAATTGTTTTATTTCAGCGCATATCAACCAATGTCCAGAACAAACCTAAACGTTTGGCGCATATAACGTCCAGAGTATATAGAAGGGAGTGGGGGTTAATACATTCGTTGCTAATTTCCCATTTGCTTTAAATGTGCTTAAAATCCCATGAAATGTAGATTATTATATACCTCATCGAATACGGGATGCAAAAATTCTAGCAGCCGACATTAAAAAGGTCTTATTTGAGCGCATATCAACCAATGTGGCAGAACAAACCTTAACGTATAGCGCATAACATATAGAGTATATCGGTGAAGGGGTTTCGGGCTTTAATACAGTCGCCGCTATTTCCCATTTTCCTTAATTTTGCTGAAAATCACATGAAATGTAGATTATTATATACCTCACCCAATACGGGTGCAAAAATTTCTAGCAGCCGACAATAAAAAGGTCTAATTTGAGCGCATTTTAACCAACGTCCAGAACAAACCTAAACGTTTGACGCATATAACGTCTAGAGTATATAGAAGGGGGTGGGGGTTTATACATTCGTTGCTGATTTCCCATTTGCTTTAAATGTGCTGAAACTCACATGAAATGTAGATTATTATATACCTCATCGAATACGGGGTGCAAAAATTCTAGCAGCCGACATTAAAAAGGTATTATTTGAGTGCATATCAACCAATGTCCAGAACAAACTTAAACTTTTGGTACATATAACGTCCAGAGTATATAGAAGGGGGTGGGGGTTAATACATTCGTTGCCAATTTCCCATTTGCTTTAAATGTGCAAAAAATCCATGAAATGTAGATTATTATATACCTCATCGAATACGGGATGCAAAAATTCTAGCAGCCGACATTAAAAAGGTCTTATTTGAGCGCATATCAACCAATGTGGCAGAACAGACCTTAACGTATAGCGCATAACATGTAGAGTATATCTGTAAAGGGGGTTTCGGGCTTTAATACAGTCGCCGATATTTCCCATTTGCCTTAATTTTGCTGAAAATCACATGAAATGTAGATTATTATATACCTCACCCAATACAGGGTGCAAAAATTCTAGCAGCTGACAATAAAAAGGTCTTATTTGAAGGCATATCAACCAATGTCCAGAACAAACCTGAACGTTTGGCGCATATAACGTCTAGAGTATTTAAAAGGGGTTAGGGTTATTTATACATTCGTTGCTGATATCCCATTTGCTTTAAATGTGCTGAAACTCACATGAAATGTAGATTATTATATACCTCATCGAATACGGGGTGCAAACATTCTAGCAGCCGAGAATAAAAATGTTTTATTTGAGCGCATATCAACCAATGTCCAGAACAGACCTAAACGTTTGGCGCATATAACGTCTAGAGTATATAAAAGGGGTTGGGGTTAATTATACATTCGTTGCTGATATCCCATTTGCTTTAAATGTGCTGAAACTCACATGAAATGTAGATTATTATATACCTCATCGAATACGGGGTGCAAACATTCTAGCAGCCGACAATAAAAATGTTTTATATGTGCGCATATCAACCAATGTCCAGAACAGACCTAAACGTTTGGCGCATAACATGTAGAGTATATCGGTGAAGGGGGTTTCGGGCTTTAATACAGTCGCCGATATTTCCCATTTGCCTTATTTTTGCTGAAAATCACATGAAATGTAGATTAATATATACCTCACCTCATACGGGGTGCAAAAATTCTAGGAGCTGACAATAAAAAGGTCTTTTTTGAAGGCATATCAACCAATGTCCAGAACAAACCTAAACGTTTGGCGGATATAACGTCTAGAGTATATAAAAGGGGTTGGGGTTAATTATACATTCGTTGCTGATATCGAATTTGCTTTAAATGTGCTGAAACTCAAATTAAATGTAGATTATTATATACCCCATCGAATACGGGGTGCAAACATTATAGCAGCCGACAATAAAAATGTTTTATTTGAGCGCATATCAACCAATGTCCAGAACAAACCTAAACGTTTTGCGCATATAACGTCTAGAGTATATAGAAGGGGTGGGGGTTTATACATTCGTTGCTGATTTCCCAGTTGCTTTAAATGTGCTGAAACTCACATGAAATCTAGATTATTATATACCTCATCGAATCCGGGGTGAAAAATTTCTAGCAGCCGACATTAAAAAGGTCTTATTTGAGCGCATATCAACCAATGTGGCAGAACAAACCTAAACGTATAGCGCATAACATGTTGAGTATATCGGTGAAGGGGGTTTCGGGCTTTAATACAGTCGCCGCTACTTCCCATTTGCCTTAATTTTGCTGAAAATCACATGAAATGTAGATTATTATATACCTCACCCAATACAGAGTGCAAAATTTCTAGCAGCCGACAATAAAAAGGTCTAATTTGAGCGCATTTTAACCAATGTCCAGAACAAACCTAAACGTTTGGCGCATATAACGTCTAGAGTATAAAGAAGGGGGAGGGGGTTTATACAATCGTTGATCATTTTCCATTTCCATTAAATGTGCTTAAACTCACATGAAATCTAGATTATTATATACCTCATCAAATGCGGGGTGCAAAAATTCTAGCAGCCGACTTTAAAAAGGTCTTATTTGAGGGCATATCAACTAATGTGGCAGAACAAACCTTAACAAATAGCGCATAACATGTAGAGTATATCGGTGAAGGGGGTTTCGGGCTTTAATACAGTCGCCGATATTTCCCATTTGCTTTAATTTTGCTGGAAATCACATGAAATGTAGATTATTATATACCTCACCTAATACGGGGTGCAAAAATTCTAGGAGCTGACAATAAAAAGGTCTTATTTTAAGGCAAATCAACCAATGTCCAGAACAAACCTGAACGTTTGGCGCATATAACGTCTAGAGTATTTAAAAGGGGTTAGGGTTATTTATACATTCGTTGCTGATATCCCATTTGCTTTAAATGTGCTGAAACTCACATGAAATGTAGATTATTATATACCTCATCGAATACGGGGTGCAAACATTCTAGCAGCCGAGAATAAAAATGTTTTATCTGAGCGCATATCAACCAATGTCCAGAACAGACCTAAACGTTTGGCGCATATAACGTCTAGAGTATATAAAAGGGGTTGGGGTTAATTATACATTCGTTGCTGATATCCCATTTGCTTTAAATGTGCTGAAACTCACATGAAATGTAGATTATTATATACCTCATCGAATACGGGGTGCAAACATTCTAGCAGCCGACAATAAAAATGTTTTATATGTGCGCATATCAACCAATGTCCAGAACAGACCTAAACGTTTGGCGCATAACATGTAGAGTATATCGGTGAAGGGGGTTTCGGGCTTTAATACAGTCGCCGATATTTCCCATTTGCCTTATTTTTGCTGAAAATCACATGAAATGTAGATTAATATATACCTCACCTCATACGGGGTGCAAAAATTCTAGGAGCTGACAATAAAAAGGTCTTTTTTGAAGGCATATCAACCAATGTCCAGAACAAACCTAAACGTTTGGCGGATATAACGTCTAGAGTATATAAAAGGGGTTGGGGTTAATTATACATTCGTTGCTGATATCGAATTTGCTTTAAATGTGCTGAAACTCAAATTAAATGTAGATTATTATATACCCCATCGAATACGGGGTGCAAACATTCTAGCAGCCGAGAATAAAAATGTTTTATTTGAGCGCATATCAACCAATGTCCAGAACAGACCTAAACGTTTGGCGCATATAACGTCTAGAGTATATAGAAGGGGGTGGGGGTTTATACATTCGTTGCTGATTTCCCAGTTGCTTTAAATGTGCTGAAACTCACATGAAATCTAGATTATTATATACCTCATCGAATCCGGGGTGAAAAATTTCTAGCAGCCGACATTAAAAAGGTCTTATTTGAGCGCATATCAACCAATGTGGCAGAACAAACCTAAACGTATAGCGCATAACATGTTGAGTATATCGGTGAAGGGGGTTTCGGGCTTTAATACAGTCGCCGCTACTTCCCATTTGCCTTAATTTTGCTGAAAATCACATGAAATGTAGATTATTATATACCTCACCCAATACAGAGTGCAAAATTTCTAGCAGCCGACAATAAAAAGGTCTAATTTGAGCGCATTTTAACCAATGTCCAGAACAAACCTAAACGTTTGGCGCATATAACGTCTAGAGTATAAAGAAGGGGGAGGGGGTTTATACAATCGTTGATCATTTTCCATTTCCATTAAATGTGCTTAAACTCACATGAAATCTAGATTATTATATACCTCATCAAATGCGGGGTGCAAAAATTCTAGCAGCCGACTTTAAAAAGGTCTTATTTGAGGGCATATCAACTAATGTGGCAGAACAAACCTTAACAAATAGCGCATAACATGTAGAGTATATCGGTGAAGGGGGTTTCGGGCTTTAATACAGTCGCCGATATTTCCCATTTGCTTTAATTTTGCTGGAAATCACATGAAATGTAGATTATTATATACCTCACCTAATACGGGGTGCAAAAATTCTAGGAGCTGACAATAAAAAGGTCTTATTTTAAGGCAAATCAACCAATGTCCAGAACAAACCTGAACGTTTGGCGCATATAACGTCTAGAGTATTTAAAAGGGTTAGGGTTATTTATACATTCGTTGCTGATATCCCATTTGCTTTAAATGTGCTGAAACTCACATGAAATGTAGATTATTATATACCTCATCGAATACGGGGTGCAAACATTCTAGCAGCCGAGAATAAAAATGTTTTATTTGAGCGCATATCAACCAATGTCCAGAACAGACCTAAACGTTTGGCGCATATAACGTCTAGAGTATATAAAAGGGGTTGGGGTTAATTATACATTCGTTGCTGATATCCCATTTGCTTTAAATGTGCTGAAACTCACATGAAATGTAGATTATTATATACCTCATTGACTACGGGGTGCAAACATTCTAGCAGCCGACAATAAAAATGTTTTATATGTGCGCATATCAACCAATGTCCAGAACAGACCTAAACGTTTGGCGCATAACATGTAGAGTATATCGGTGAAGGGGGTTTTCGGGCTTTAATACAGTCGCCGATATTTCCCATTTGCCTTATTTTTGCTGAAAATCACATGAAATGTAGATTAATATATACCTCACCTCATACGGGGTGCAAAAATTCTAGGAGCTGACAATAAAAAGGTCTTTTTTGAAGGCATATCAACCAATGTCCAGAACAAACCTAAACGTTTGGCGGATATAACGTCTAGAGTATATAAAAGGGGTTGGGGTTAATTATACATTCGTTGCTGATATCGAATTTGCTTTAAATGTGCTGAAACTCAAATTAAATGTAGATTATTATATACCCCATCGAATACGGGGTGCAAACATTATAGCAGCCGACAATAAAAATGTTTTATTTGAGCGCATATCAACCAATGTCCAGAACAAACCTAAACGTTTTGCGCATATAACGTCTAGAGTATATAGAAGGGGGTGGGGGTTTATACATTCGTTGCTGATTTCCCAGTTGCTTTAAATGTGCTGAAACTCACATGAAATCTAGATTATTATATACCTCATCGAATCCGGGGTGAAAAATTTCTAGCAGCCGACATTAAAAAGGTCTTATTTGAGCGCATATCAACCAATGTGGCAGAACAAACCTAAACGTATAGCGCATAACATGTTGAGTATATCGGTGAAGGGGGTTTCGGGCTTTAATACAGTCGCCGCTACTTCCCATTTGCCTTAATTTTGCTGAAAATCACATGAAATGTAGATTATTATATACCTCACCCAATACAGAGTGCAAAATTTCTAGCAGCCGACAATAAAAAGGTCTAATTTGAGCGCATTTTAACCAATGTCCAGAACAAACCTAAACGTTTGGCGCATATAACGTCTAGAGTATAAAGAAGGGGGAGGGGGTTTATACAATCGTTGATCATTTTCCATTTCCATTAAATGTGCTTAAACTCACATGAAATCTAGATTATTATATACCTCATCAAATGCGGGGTGCAAAAATTCTAGCAGCCGACTTTAAAAAGGTCTTATTTGAGGGCATATCAACTAATGTGGCAGAACAAACCTTAACAAATAGCGCATAACATGTAGAGTATATCGGTGAAGGGGGTTTCGGGCTTTAATACAGTCGCCGATATTTCCCATTTGCTTTAATTTTGCTGGAAATCACATGAAATGTAGATTATTATATACCTCACCTAATACGGGGTGCAAAAATTCTAGGAGCTGACAATAAAAAGGTCTTATTTTAAGGCAAATCAACCAATGTCCAGAACAAACCTGAACGTTTGGCGCATATAACGTCTAGAGTATTTAAAAGGGGTTAGGGTTATTTATACATTCGTTGCTGATATCCCATTTGCTTTAAATGTGCTGAAACTCACATGAAATGTAGATTATTATATACCTCATCGAATACGGGGTGCAAACATTCTAGCAGCCGAGAATAAAAATGTTTTATTTGAGCGCATATCAACCAATGTCCAGAACAGACCTAAACGTTTGGCGCATATAACGTCTAGAGTATATAAAAGGGGTTGGGGTTAATTATACATTCGTTGCTGATATCCCATTTGCTTTAAATGTGCTGAAACTCACATGAAATGTAGATTATTATATACCTCATCGAATACGGGGTGCAAACATTCTAGCAGCCGACAATAAAAATGTTTTATATGTGCGCATATCAACCAATGTCCAGAACAGACCTAAACGTTTGGCGCATAACATGTAGAGTATATCGGTAAAGGGGGTTTCGGGCTTTAATACAGTCGCCACTATTTCCCATTTGCCTTAAATTTGCTGAAAATCACATGAAATGTAAATTATTATATACCTGACCCAATACGGGGTGCAAAATTTCTAGCAGCCGACAATAAAAAGGTCTAATTTGAGCGTATTTTAACCAATGTCCAAAACAAACCTAAACGTTTGGCGCATATAACGTCTAGAGTATATAGAAGGGGGTTGGGGTTTATACATTCGTTGCTGATTTCCCAGTTTGCTTTAAATGTGCTGAAACTCACATGAAATGTAGATTATTATATACCTCATCGAATACGGGGTGCAAAATTTCTAGCAGCCGACATTAAAAAGGTCTTATTTGAGCGCATATCAACCAATGTGGCAGAACAAACCTAAACGTATAGCGCATAACATGTTGAGTATATCGGTGAAGGGGGTTTCGGGCTTTAATACAGTCGCCGCTATTTCCCATTTGCCTTAAATTTGCTGAAAATCACATGAAATGTAGATTATTATCTACCTCACCCAATACGGGGTGCAAAATTTCTAGCAGCCGACAATAAAAAGGTCTAATTTGAGTGCATTTTAACCAACGTCCAGAACAAACCTAAACGTTTGGCGCATATAACGTCTAGAGTATTTAAAAGGGGTTAGGGTTATTTATACATTCGTTGCTGATATCCCATTTGCTTTAAATGTGCTGAAACTCACATGAAATGTAGATTATTATATACCTCATCGAATACGGGGTGCAAACATTCTAGCAGCCGAGAATAAAAATGTTTTATTTGAGCGCATATCAACCAATGTCCAGAACAGACCTAAACGTTTGGCGCATATAACGTCTAGAGTATATAAAAGGGGTTGGGGTTAATTATACATTCGTTGCTGATATCCCATTTGCTTTAAATGTGCTGAAACTCACATGAAATGTAGATTATTATATACCTCATCGAATACGGGGTGCAAACATTCTAGCAGCCGACAATAAAAATGTTTTATATGAGCGCATATCAACCAATGTCCAGAACAGACCTAAACGTTTGGCGCATAACATGTAGAGTATATCGGTGAAGGGGGTTTCGGGCTTTAATACAGTCGCCACTATTTCCCATTTGCCTTAAATTTGCTGAAAATCACATGAAATGTAGATTATTATATACCTGACCCAATACGGGGTGCAAAATTTCTAGCAGCCGACAATAAAAAGGTCTAAATTGAGCGTATTTTAACCAATGTCCAGAACAAACATAAACGTTTGGCGCATATAACGTCTAAAGTATATAGAAGGGGGTTTGGGTTTATACATTCGTTGCTGATTTCCCAGTTTGCTTTAAATGTGCTGAAACTCACATGAAATGTAGATCATTATATACTTCATCGAATACGGGGTGCAAAATTTCTAGCAGCCGACATTAAAAAGGTCTTATTTGAGCGCATATCAACCAATGTGGCAGAACAAACCTAAACGTATAGCGCATAACATGTTGAGTATATCGGTGAAGGGGGTTTCGGGCTTTAATACAGTCGCCGCTATTTCCCATTTGCCTTAAATTTGCTGAAAATCACATGAAATGTAGATTATTATATACCTCACCCAATACGGGGTGCAAAAATTCTAGCAGCCGACAATAAAAAGGTCTAATTTGAGTGCATTTTAACCAACGACCAACGTTTAATACATCATTTCTGGCAGTTTATATGCACTAGTAACAATTTGTATTACCTATTTTAATTTGAATTATATTTACAGTACTCTTGTTTGGACACTCATGATTATTGTTATCAATGTACATATACTTTTTCGGCAGTACTATTCTATCGTTATATTGTTAGATATTTACCTTGATTATTAGGTGATACGTACGTAGACGTATCACCTTTTGATTTCGTCAAGATTTTTATTATTTATTTATTTATTAGGTGATACGTACGTAGACGTATCACCTTTTGATTTCGTCAAGATTTTTATTATTATTTATTTATTATTATTCTTCCTCGAATTTGTTCGCAGGATATCTCAAGACTGAATAAAGCCATTATCATGAAACTTGCCATGATGATAGATCTTAGTCTAACTTAGAACTGCGTGACTTTTCAAAGACTCAAAATTATCGTGACGTCATCCAGGCGCCATTTTGTGAAAATAAACTTATGATCATATCTTCATAACGGAAAGGAATTTTTCATTCATATTTATCAGGAAGAAGATCAATATCCATCCGGTCAATTTCAGATCAATAAACGTGCGCAAATGCGCGCGTGCGCGTTCGTACGCGCGTTTACGCGCGCGAAAAAAATTAAAATGCTCCAAATCATCCCAAATTTTTTTTGCATACGTTTCAGGCCATATGGAGCATTTGACAAAAAATCACGCAAACGCGCATGCGCGCGCGTTTTTTGCGCGTACTAGCATTTTGCAACATAGAATCGCCGAATGTTCTCTATCATCATATTTGGTACATCTTTCCAAGCATTTTGATAACTTGTTCACCTTTTAATAACGCAATGAGCGTCCGTCAAAGTTGACAGCGCGCGCGGACCTGCGTTATCTTTATCCACAATACATGAGCAAAAACATGTCTATACAAAATTCTTTGTAACTCTTCAGAATAGATAGAAACTCCCAATATTTTTTCATATTTAGATAGGTTATAAGTTGGAGATATGATTTCATGTCTCATTTGACCCTCAATTAACTCATAACGTCATCATAATGGCCTCCAAACTCAAAATTTCAATTTGCATATTATGACGTCAGCATAATTTTGGAAAATTGATTGTATCTCTGTAAATATTGATTGATTTTCTTTTAAATTTTGATATGTTCTACCTGAGACAATTTTCTACAAATAAATAATCCACAATTTTCCATTTTGACAAAGGCATCATGGCGTATTTTTGCAATTAAAGAAGGCATGTCAATTTTTCACATTTTACGTGTATTCTCTATGGGACATGACTTTTTCTCAAAACTGGATTCTACACTCCTGTCTTTCGCGAGCAAAATCTCTGTTGTTTTAGCTTCGTTTTCGCTGAACTTCGGATATGTTGTAGCTGAGACAATGAGCTATCACAAGTGCGCCCTTTATTTTTCGATTAGATGCCGGGATCATGCTCATATTTCACTTGCAAAGTAGGATTTCAGAATTCCATTTCCCGTTTACGTGTAATCGCTATGGGAAATGTTTTGGTATATCGGTAACGCACTTGACTTCCAATCTCGAGATCCCTGGTTCGAGTCCGGGTGTCTCCAACAATTTTTTTCTTCACTTTTTTTTCCTTTTGACCTTCACTGTACCATCTCCTTTGATTATTAAAACACGTAGAATCGCAAATAATGTCACAAACAACCCTTTTTACTTTATTATTACCCTATTTTCACTTAATCCATTACTTTTTGCGTGTAATCTCTATGGGAGATGACTTTTTCTCAAATCTGGAGTCTACATTCCTGTCTTTTGCGAGCAATATCGCCGTTATTTCTGCTTGGATTTTGTTGACTTTTGAGTAAGTTGTAGCTGAGACTATATGCTATCTAAATCAACCCTCATTTTTTCAATAAGATGTCATGATCGCGCTCATGATCATGATCATTATCATCATGATCATCATTATCATAATGATGATAATCATTTATCAATTACATTTTCATTTCTTTGAATAAGATAAAATCGTCAAAAGGTGTTCTTCATGATGTAAATTAGAGTCAAATGTGTAACTGGTTACTGCACAGGGTCAAAGGTCATATATTGTTTCAATCTATCTTCCCTAGATCCATGATGATCAAGGAGACACAATTTAATCTTGACATATGAATAGATCATAATGGGAGAAGCATATAAATGGGAGAAGCATTTTACAAAATAATATATCGTGTAATGCATTATTCGTTATGTAAACCATTATCATACGTATCACCTAATTCGTCTAAGTGACGAATTAAAGTCTAGTTTATTTATTTATTATTATTCTTCCTCGAATTTGTTCGCAGGATATCTCAAGACTGAATAAAGCCATTATCATGAAACTTGCCATGATGATAGATCTTAGTCTAACTTAGAACTGCGTGACTTTTCAAAGACTCAAAATTATCGTGACGTCATCCAGGCGCCATTTTGTGAAAATAAACTTATGATCATATCTTCATAACGGAAAGGAATTTTTCATTCATATTTATCAGGAAGAAGATCAATATCCATCCGGTCAATTTCAGATCAATAAACGTGCGCAAATGCGCGCGTGCGCGTTCGTACGCGCGTTTACGCGCGCGAAAAAAATTAAAATGCTCCAAATCATCCCAAATTTTTTTTGCATACGTTTCAGGCCATATGGAGCATTTGACAAAAAATCACGCGAACGCGCATGCGCGCGCGTTTTTTGCGCGTACTAGCATTTTGCAACATAGAATCGCCGAATGTTCTCTATCATCATATTTGGTACATCTTTCCAAGCATTTTGATAACTTGTTCACCTTTTAATAACGCAATGAGCGGCCGTCAAAGTTGACAGCGCGCGCGGACCTGCGTTATCTTTATCCACAATACATGAGCAAAAACATGTCTATACAAAATTCTTTGTAACTCTTCAGAATAGATAGAAACTCCCAATATTTTTTCATATTTAGATAGGTTATAAGTTGGAGATATGATTTCATGTCTCATTTGACCCTCAATTAACTCATAACGTCATCATAATGGCCTCCAAACTCAAAATTTCAATTTGCATATTATGACGTCAGCATAATTTTGGAAAATTGATTGTATCTCTGTAAATATTGATTGATTTTCTTTTAAATTTTGATATGTTCTACCTGAGACAATTTTCTACAAATAAATAATCCACAATTTTCCATTTTGACAAAGGCATCATGGCGTATTTTTGCAATTAAAGAAGGCATGTCAATTTTTCACATTTTACGTGTATTCTCTATGGGACATGACTTTTTCTCAAAACTGGATTCTACACTCCTGTCTTTCGCGAGCAAAATCTCTGTTGTTTTAGCTTCGTTTTCGCTGAACTTCGGATATGTTGTAGCTGAGACAATGAGCTATCACAAGTGCGCCCTTTATTTTTCGATTAGATGCCGGGATCATGCTCATATTTCACTTGCAAAGTAGGATTTCAGAATTCCATTTCCCGTTTACGTGTAATCGCTATGGGAAATGTTTTGGTATATCGGTAACGCACTTGACTTCCAATCTCGAGATCCCTGGTTCGAGTCCGGGTGTCTCCAACAATTTTTTTCTTCACTTTTTTTTCCTTTTGACCTTCACTGTACCATCTCCTTTGATTATTAAAACACGTAGAATCGCAAATAATGTCACAAACAACCCTTTTTACTTTATTATTACCCTATTTTCACTTAATCCATTACTTTTTGCGTGTAATCTCTATGGGAGATGACTTTTTCTCAAATCTGGAGTCTACATTCCTGTCTTTTGCGAGCAATATCGCCGTTATTTCGGCTTGGATTTTGTTGATTTTTGAGTATGTTGTAGCTGAGACTAATGCTATCTAAATCAACCCTCATTTTTTCAATAAGATGTCATGATCGCGCTCATGATCATGATCATCATGATCATCATTATCATAATGATGATAATCATTTATCAATTACATTTTCATTTCTTTGAATAAGATTAAATCGTCAAAAGGTGTTCTTTATGATGTAAATTAGAGTCAAATGTGTAACTGGTTACTGCACAGGGTCAAAGGTCATATATTGTTTCAATCTATCTTCCCTAGATCCATGATGATCAAGGAGACACAATTTAATCTTGACATATGAATAGATCATAATGGGAGAAGCATATAAATGGGAGAAGCATTTTACAAAATAATATATCGTGTAATGCATTATTCGTTATGTAACCCATTATCATACGTATCACCTAATTCGTCTAAGTGACGAATTAAAGTCTAGTTTATTGTTTGTTTTAAATATGTCATTGATGTACCATTATCATTTTTATGTTAATTCGATGTATTTACATTGTGTCACACGGCCCCAATGGAAATCAGTCTTGTAACTGTTTGGGCTTTCTTAACCGTGTATAAATAAAGATATCAATTCAATTCAATTCAACAAACCTAAACGTTTGGTGCATATAACGTCGAGAGTATAAAGAAGGGGGTGGGGGTTTATACATTCGTTGCTGTTTTCCCATTTGCTTTAAATTTGCTGATCTCACATGAAATGTAGAGTATTATATACCTCATCGAATACGGGGTGCAAACATTCTAGCAGCCGACAATAAATAAGTTTTATTTGAGCGCATATCAACCAATGTCCAGAACAAACTTAAACTTTTGGTACATAATACGTCCAGAGTATATAGAAGGGGGTGGGGGTTTCTACAATCGTTGCTAATTTTCCATTTGCTTTAAATGTGCTTAAACTCACATGAAATGTAGATTATTATATACCTCATCAAATGCGGGGTGCAAAAATTCTAGCAGCCGACTTTAAAAAGGTCTTATTTGAGCGCATATCAACCAATGTGGCAGAACAAACCTTAACGTATAGCGCATGACATGTAGAGTATATCGGTCAAGGGGGTTTCGGGCTTTAATACAGTCGCCGATATTTCCCATTTGCTTTAATTTTGCTGGAAATCACATGAAATGTAGATTATTATATACCTCACCTAATACGGGGTGCAAAAATTCTAGGAGCTGACAATAAAAAGATCTTATTTTAAGGCAAATCAACCAATGTCCAGAACAAACCTGAACGTTTGGCGCATATAACGTCTAGAGTATTTAAAAGGGGTTAGGGTTGTTTATACATTCGTTGCTGATATCCCATTTGCTTTAAATGTGCTGAAACTCACATGAAATGTAGATTATTATATACCTCATCGAATACGGGGTGCAAACATTCTAGCAGCCGAGAATAAAAATGTTTTATTTGAGCGCATATCAACCAATGTCCAGAACAGACCTAAACGTTTGGCGCATATAACGTCTAGAGTATATAAAAGGGGTTGGGGTTAATTATACATTCGTTGCTGATATCCCATTTGCTTTAAATGTGCTGAAACTCACATGAAATGTAGATTATTATATACCTCATCGAATACGGGGTGCAAACATTCTAGCAGCCGACAATAAAAATGTTTTATATGAGCGCATATCAACCAATGTCCAGAACAGACCTAAACGTTTGGCGCATAACATGTAGAGTATATCGGTGAAGGGGGTTTCGGGCTTTAATACAGTCGCCACTATTTCCCATTTGCCTTAAATTTGCTGAAAATCACATGAAATGTAAATTATTATATACCTGACCCATTACGGGGTGCAAAATTTCTAGCAGCCGACAATAAAAAGGTCTAATTTGAGCGTATTTTAACCAATGTCCAGAACAAACCTAAACGTTTGGCGCATATAACGTCTAGAGTATATAGAAGGGGGTTGGGGTTTATACATTCGTTGCTGATTTCCCAGTTTGCTTTAAATGTGCTGAAACTCACATGAAATGTAGATTATTATATACCTCATCGAATACGGGGTGCAAAATTTCTAGCAGCCGACATTAAAAAGGTCTTATTTGAGCGCATATCAACCAATGTGGCAGAACAAACCTAAACGTATAGCGCATAACATGTTGAGTATATCGGTGAAGGGGGTTTCGGGCTTTAATACAGTCGCCGCTATTTCCCATTTGCCTTAAATTTGCTGAAAATCACATGAAATGTAGATTATTATATACCTCACCCAATACGGGGTGCAAAATTTCTAGCAGCCGACAATAAAAAGGTCTAATTTGAGTGCATTTTAACCAACGTCCAGAACAAACCTAAACGTTTGGCGCATATAACGTCTAGAGTATTTAAAAGGGGTTAGGGTTATTTATACATTCGTTGCTGATATCCCATTTGCTTTAAATGTGCTGAAACTCACATGAAATGTAGATTATTATATACCTCATCGAATACGGGGTGCAAACATTCTAGCAGCCGAGAATAAAAATGTTTTATTTGAGCGCATATCAACCAATGTCCAGAACAGACCTAAACGTTTGGCGCATATAACGTCTAGAGTATATAAAAGGGGTTGGGGTTAATTATACATTCGTTGCTGATATCCCATTTGCTTTAAATGTGCTGAAACTCACATGAAATGTAGATTATTATATACCTCATCGAATACGGGGTGCAAACATTCTAGCAGCCGACAATAAAAATGTTTTATATGAGCGCATATCAACCAATGTCCAGAACAGACCTAAACGTTTGGCGCATAACATGTAGAGTATATCGGTGAAGGGGGTTTCGGGCTTTAATACAGTCGCCACTATTTCCCATTTGCCTTAAATTTGCTGAAAATCACATGAAATGTAAATTATTATATACCTGACCCAATACGGGGTGCAAAATTTCTAGCAGCCGACAATAAAAAGGTCTAATTTGAGCGTATTTTAACCAATGTCCAGAACAAACCTAAACGTTTGGCGCATATAACGTCTAGAGTATATAGAAGGGGGTTGGGGTTTATACATTCGTTGCTGATTTCCCAGTTTGCTTTAAATGTGCTGAAACTCACATGAAATGTAGATTATTATATACCTCATCGAATACGGGGTGCAAAATTTCTAGCAGCCGACATTAAAAAGGTCTTATTTGAGCGCATATCAACCAATGTGGCAGAACAAACCTAAACGTATAGCGCATAACATGTTGAGTATATCGGTGAGGGGGTTTCGGGCTTTAATACAGTCGCCGCTATTTCCCATTTGCCTTAAATTTGCTGAAAATCACATGAAATGTAGATTATTATATACCTGACCCAATACGGGGTGCAAAATTTCTAGCAGCCGACAATAAAAAGGTCTAATTTGAGTGCATTTTAACCAACGTCCAGAACAAACCTAAACGTTTGGCGCATATAACGTCGAGAGTATAAAGAAGGGGGTGGGGGTTTATACATTCGTTGCTGTTTTCCCATTTGCTTTAAATTTGCTGATCTCACATGAAATGTAGAGTATTATATACCTCATCGAATACGGGGTGCAAACATTCTAGCAGCCGACAATAAATAAGTTTTATTTGAGCGCATATCAACCAATTTCCAGAACAAACTTAAACTTTTGGTACATAATACGTCCAGAGTATATAGAAGGGGGTGGGGGTTTCTACAATCGTTGCTAATTTTCCATTTGCTTTAAATGTGCTTAAACTCACATGAAATGTAGATTATTATATACCTCATCAAATGCGGGGTGCAAAAATTCTAGCAGCCGACTTTAAAAAGGTCTTATTTGAGCGCATATCAACCAATGTGGCAGAACAAACCTTAACGTATAGCGCATGACATGTAGAGTATATCGGTCAAGGGGGTTTCGGGCTTTAATACAGTCGCCGATATTTCCCATTTGCTTTAATTTTGCTGGAAATCACATGAAATGTAGATTATTATATACCTCACCTAATACGGGGTGCAAAAATTCTAGGAGCTGACAATAAAAAGGTCTTATTTTAAGGCAAATCAACCAATGTCCAGAACAAACCTGAACGTTTGGCGCATATAACGTCTAGAGTATTTAAAAGGGGTTAGGGTTATTTATACATTCGTTGCTG
Organism: Strongylocentrotus purpuratus; assembly: GCF_000002235.5. NCBI lineage: Eukaryota > Metazoa > Echinodermata > Echinoidea > Camarodonta > Strongylocentrotidae > Strongylocentrotus > Strongylocentrotus purpuratus. The sequence continues at coordinate 41,015,568 of NW_022145607.1, forward strand.
ATATCCCATTTGCTTTAAATGTGCTGAAACTCACATGAAATGTAGATTATTATATACCTCATCGAATACGGGGTGCAAACATTCTAGCAGCCGAGAATAAAAATGTTTTATTTGAGCGCATATCAACCAATGTCCAGAACAGACCTAAACGTTTGGCGCATATAACGTCTAGAGTATATAAAAGGGGTTGGGGTTAATTATACATTCGTTGCTGATATCCCATTTGCTTTAAATGTGCTGAAACTCACATGAAATGTAGATTATTATATACCTCATCGAATACGGGGTGCAAACATTCTAGCAGCCGACAATAAAAATGTTTTATATGAGCGCATATCAACCAATGTCCAGAACAGACCTAAACGTTTGGCGCATAACATGTAGAGTATATCGGTGAAGGGGGTTTCGGGCTTTAATACAGTCGCCACTATTTCCCATTTGCCTTAAATTTGCTGAAAATCACATGAAATGTAAATTATTATATACCTGACCCATTACGGGGTGCAAAATTTCTAGCAGCCGACAATAAAAAGGTCTAATTTGAGCGTATTTTAACCAATGTCCAGAACAAACCTAAACGTTTGGCGCATATAACGTCTAGAGTATATAGAAGGGGGTTGGGGTTTATACATTCGTTGCTGATTTCCCAGTTTGCTTTAAATGTGCTGAAACTCACATGAAATGTAGATTATTATATACCTCATCGAATACGGGGTGCAAAATTTCTAGCAGCCGACATTAAAAAGGTCTTATTTGAGCGCATATCAACCAATGTGGCAGAACAAACCTAAACGTATAGCGCATAACATGTTGAGTATATCGGTGAAGGGGGTTTCGGGCTTTAATACAGTCGCCGCTATTTCCCATTTGCCTTAAATTTGCTGAAAATCACATGAAATGTAGATTATTATATACCTCACCCAATACGGGGTGCAAAATTTCTAGCAGCCGACAATAAAAAGGTCTAATTTGAGTGCATTTTAACCAACGTCCAGAACAAACCTAAACGTTTGGCGCATATAACGTCTAGAGTATTTAAAAGGGGTTAGGGTTATTTATACATTCGTTGCTGATATCCCATTTGCTTTAAATGTGCTGAAACTCACATGAAATGTAGATTATTATATACCTCATCGAATACGGGGTGCAAACATTCTAGCAGCCGAGAATAAAAATGTTTTATTTGAGCGCATATCAACCAATGTCCAGAACAGACCTAAACGTTTGGCGCATATAACGTCTAGAGTATATAAAAGGGGTTGGGGTTAATTATACATTCGTTGCTGATATCCCATTTGCTTTAAATGTGCTGAAACTCACATGAAATGTAGATTATTATATACCTCATCGAATACGGGGTGCAAACATTCTAGCAGCCGACAATAAAAATGTTTTATATGAGCGCATATCAACCAATGTCCAGAACAGACCTAAACGTTTGGCGCATAACATGTAGAGTATATCGGTGAAGGGGGTTTCGGGCTTTAATACAGTCGCCACTATTTCCCATTTGCCTTAAATTTGCTGAAAATCACATGAAATGTAAATTATTATATACCTGACCCAATACGGGGTGCAAAATTTCTAGCAGCCGACAATAAAAAGGTCTAATTTGAGCGTATTTTAACCAATGTCCAGAACAAACCTAAACGTTTGGCGCATATAACGTCTAGAGTATATAGAAGGGGGTTGGGGTTTATACATTCGTTGCTGATTTCCCAGTTTGCTTTAAATGTGCTGAAACTCACATGAAATGTAGATTATTATATACCTCATCGAATACGGGGTGCAAAATTTCTAGCAGCCGACATTAAAAAGGTCTTATTTGAGCGCATATCAACCAATGTGGCAGAACAAACCTAAACGTATAGCGCATAACATGTTGAGTATATCGGTGAAGGGGGTTTCGGGCTTTAATACAGTCGCCGCTATTTCCCATTTGCCTTAAATTTGCTGAAAATCACATGAAATGTAGATTATTATATACCTGACCCAATACGGGGTGCAAAATTTCTAGCAGCCGACAATAAAAAGGTCTAATTTGAGTGCATTTTAACCAACGTCCAGAACAAACCTAAACGTTTGGCGCATATAACGTCTAGAGTATAAAGAAGGGGGTGGGGGTTTATACATTTGTTGCTGTTTTCCCATTTGCTTTAAATTTGCTGATCTCACATGAAATGTAGAGTATTATATACCTCATCGAATACGGGGTGCAAACATTCTAGCAGCCGACAATAAATAAGTTTTATTTGAGCGCATATCAACCAATGTCCAGAACAAACTTAAACTTTTGGTACATAATACGTCCAGAGTATATAGAAGGGGGTGGGGGTTTCTACATTCGTTGCTGATTTCCCAGTTGCTTTAAATGTGCTGAAACTCACATGAAATCTAGATTATTATATACCTCATCGAATGCAGGGTGCAAAAATTCTAGCAGCCGACTTTAAAAAGGTCTTATTTGAGCGCATATCAACCAATGTGGCAGAACAAACCTTAACGTATAGCGCATAACATGTTGAGTATATCGGTGAAGGGGGTTTCGGGCTTTAATACAGTCGCCGCTATTTCCCATTTGCCTTAAATTTGCTGAAAATCACATGAAATGTAGATTATTATATACCTCACCCAATACGGGGTGCAAAATTTCTAGCAGCCGACAATAAAAAGGTCTAATTTGAGTGCATTTTAACCAACGTCCAGAACAAACCTAAACGTTTGGCGCATATAACGTCTAGAGTATTTAAAAGGGGTTAGGGTTATTTATACATTCGTTGCTGATATCCCATTTGCTTTAAATGTGCTGAAACTCACATGAAATGTAGATTATTATATACCTCATCGAATACGGGGTGCAAACATTCTAGCAGCCGAGAATAAAAATGTTTTATTTGAGCGCATATCAACCAATGTCCAGAACAGACCTAAACGTTTGGCGCATATAACGTCTAGAGTATATAAAAGGGGTTGGGGTTAATTATACATTCGTTGCTGATATCCCATTTGCTTTAAATGTGCTGAAACTCACATGAAATGTAGATTATTATATACCTCATCGAATACGGGGTGCAAACATTCTAGCAGCCGACAATAAAAATGTTTTATATGAGCGCATATCAACCAATGTCCAGAACAGACCTAAACGTTTGGCGCATAACATGTAGAGTATATCGGTGAAGGGGGTTTCGGGCTTTAATACAGTCGCCACTATTTCCCATTTGCCTTAAATTTGCTGAAAATCACATGAAATGTAAATTATTATATACCTGACCCAATACGGGGTGCAAAATTTCTAGCAGCCGACAATAAAAAGGTCTAATTTGAGCGTATTTTAACCAATGTCCAGAACAAACCTAAACGTTTGGCGCATATAACGTCTAGAGTATATAGAAGGGGGTTGGGGTTTATACATTCGTTGCTGATTTCCCAGTTTGCTTTAAATGTGCTGAAACTCACATGAAATGTAGATTATTATATACCTCATCGAATACGGGGTGCAAAATTTCTAGCAGCCGACATTAAAAAGGTCTTATTTGAGCGCATATCAACCAATGTGGCAGAACAAACCTAAACGTATAGCGCATAACATGTTGAGTATATCGGTGAAGGGGGTTTCGGGCTTTAATACAGTCGCCGCTATTTCCCATTTGCCTTAAATTTGCTGAAAATCACATGAAATGTAGATTATTATATACCTGACCCAATACGGCATGCAAAATTTCTAGCAGCCGACAATAAAAAGGTCTAATTTGAGTGCATTTTAACCAACGTCCAGAACAAACCTAAACGTTTGGCGCATATAACGTCTAGAGTATAAAGAAGGGGGTGGGGGTTTATACATTCGTTGCTGTTTTCCCATTTGCTTTAAATTTGCTGATCTCACATGAAACGTAGAGTATTATATACCTCATCGAATACGGGGTGCAAACATTCTAGCAGCCGACAATAAATAAGTTTTATTTGAGCGCATATCAACCAATGTCCAGAACAAACTTAAACTTTTGGTACATAATACGTCCAGAGTATATAGAAGGGGGTGGGGGTTTCTACATTCGTTGCTGATTTCGCAGTTGCTTTAAATGTGCTGAAACTCACATGAAATCTAGATTATTATATACCTTATCGAATGCAGGGTGCAAAAATTCTAGCAGCCGACTTTAAAAAGGTCTTATTTGAGCGCATATCAACCAATGTGGCAGAACAAACCTTAACGTATAGCGCATAACATGTAGAGTATATCGGTCAAGGGGGTTTCGGGCTTTAATACAGTCGCCGCTATTTCCCATTTGCCTTAAATTTTGCTGAAAATCACATGAAATGTAGATTATTATATACCTCACCCAATACGGGGTGCAAAAATTCTAGCAGCTGACAATAAAAAGGTCTTATTTGAGCGCATTTTAACCAATGTCCAGAACAAACCTAAACGTTTGGCGCATATAACGTCTAGAGTATATAAAAGGGGATAGGGGTTAATACATTCGTTGCTGATTTCCCATTTGCTTTAAATGTGCTGAAACTCACATGAAATGTAGATTATTATATACCTCATCGAATACGGGGTGCAAATATTTTAGCAGCCGACAATAAAAATGTTTTATTTGAGCGCGTATCAACCAATGTCCAGAACAAACTTAAACTTTTGGTACATAATACGTCCAGAGTATATAGAAGGGGGTGGGGTTTTCTACATTCGTTGCTGATTTCGCAGTTGCTTTAAATGTGCTGAAACTCACATGAAATCTAGATTATTATATACCTTATCGAATGCAGGGTGCAAAAATTCTAGCAGCCGACTTTAAAAAGGTCTTATTTGAGCGCATATCAACCAATGTGGCAGAACAAACCTTAACGTATAGCGCATAACATGTAGAGTATATCGGTCAAGGGGGTTTCGGGCTTTAATACAGTCGCCGCTATTTCCCATTTGCCTTAAATTTTGCTGAAAATCACATGAAATGTAGATTATTATATACCTCACCCAATACGGGGTGCAAAAATTCTAGCAGCTGACAATAAAAAGGTCTTATTTGAGCGCATTTTAACCAATGTCCAGAACAAACCTAAACGTTTGGCGCATATAACGTCTAGAGTATATAAAAGGGGATAGGGGTTAATACATTCGTTGCTGATTTCTCATTTGCTTTAAATGTGCTGAAACTCACATGAAATGTAGATTATTATATACCTCATCGAATACGGGGTGCAAATATTTTAGCAGCCGACAATAAAAATGTTTTATTTGAGCGCGTATCAACCAATGTCCAGAACAAACCTAAATGTTTGGCGCATAATATAACGTCTAGAGTATATAGAAGGGGATGGGGGTTTATACAATCGTTGCAAATTTTCGATTTGCTTTAAATGTGCTTAAACTCACATGAAATCTAGATTATTATATACCTCATCAAATGCGGGGTGCAAAAATTCTAGCAGCCGACTTTAAAAAGTTCTTATTTGAGGGCATATCAACCAATGTGGCAGAACAAACCTTAACGAATAGCGCATAACATGTAGAGTATATCGGTCAAGGGGTTTCGGGCTTTAATACAGTCGCCGCTATTTCCCATTTGCCTTAAATTTTGCTGAAAATCACATGAAATGTAGATTATTATATACCTCACCCAATACGGGGTGCAAAAATTCTAGCAGCTGACAATAAAAAGGTCTTATTTGAGCGCATTTTAACCAATGTCCAGAACAAACCTAAACGTTTGGCGCATATAACGTCTAGAGTATATAAAAGGGGATAGGGGTTAATACATTCGTTGCTGATTTCTCATTTGCTTTAAATGTGCTGAAACTCACATGAAATGTAGATTATTATATACCTCATCGAATACGGGGTGCAAATATTTTAGCAGCCGACAATAAAAATTTTATTTGAGCGCGTATCAACCAATGTCCAGAACAAACTTAAACTTTTGGTACATAATACGTCCAGAGTATATAGAAGGGGGTGGGGGTTTCTACATTCGTTGCTGATTTCGCAGTTGCTTTAAATGTGCTGAAACTCACATGAAATCTAGATTATTATATACCTTATCGAATGCAGGGTGCAAAAATTCTAGCAGCCGACTTTAAAAAGGTCTTATTTGAGCGCATATCAACCAATGTGGCAGAACAAACCTTAACGTATAGCGCATAACATGTAGAGTATATCGGTCAAGGGGGTTTCGGGCTTTAATACAGTCGCCGCTATTTCCCATTTGCCTTAAATTTTGCTGAAAATCACATGAAATGTAGATTATTATATACCTCACCCAATACGGGGTGCAAAAATTCTAGCAGCTGACAATAAAAAGGTCTTATTTGAGCGCATTTTAACCAATGTCCAGAACAAACCTAAACGTTTGGCGCATATAACGTCTAGAGTATATAAAAGGGGATAGGGGTTAATACATTCGTTGCTGATTTCTCATTTGCTTTAAATGTGCTGAAACTCACATGAAATGTAGATTATTATATACCTCATCGAATACGGGGTGCAAATATTTTAGCAGCCGACAATAAAAATGTTTTATTTGAGCGCGTATCAACCAATGTCCAGAACAAACCTAAATGTTTGGCGCATAATATAACGTCTAGAGTATATAGAAGGGGATGGGGGTTTATACAATCGTTGCAAATTTTCGATTTGCTTTAAATGTGCTTAAACTCACATGAAATCTAGATTATTATATACCTCATCAAATGCGGGGTGCAAAAATTCTAGCAGCCGACTTTAAAAAGTTCTTATTTGAGGGCATATCAACCAATGTGGCAGAACAAACCTTAACGAATAGCGCATAACATGTAGAGTATATCGGTGAAGGGGTTTCGGGCTTTAATACAGTCGCCGATATTTCCCATTTGCCTTAATTTTGCTGAAAATCACATGAAATGTAGATTATTATATACCTCACCCAATACGGGGTGCAAAAATTCTAGCAGCTGACAATAAAAAGGTCTTATTTGAAGGCATATCAACCAATATCCAGAACAAACCTAAACGTTTGGCGCATATAACGTCTAGAGTATATAGAAGGGGGTGGGGGTTTATACATTCGTTGCTGATTTCCCAGTTGCTTTAAATGTGCTGAAACTCACATGAAATTTAGATTATTATATACCTCATCAAATGCGGGGTGCAGAAATTCTAGCAGCCGACTTTAAAAAGGTCTTATTTGAGCGCATATCAACCAATGTGGCAGAACAAACCTTAACGTATAGCGCATAACATGTAGAGTATATCGGTGAAGGGGGTTTCGGGCTTTAATACAGTCGCCGCTATTTCCCATTTGCCTTAATTTTGCTGAAAATCACATGAAATGTAGATTATTATATACCTCACCCAATACGGGTGCAAAAATTCTAGCAGCTGACAATAAAAAGGTCTTATTTGAGCGCATTTTAACCAATGTCCAGAACAAACCTAAACGTTTGGCGCATATAACGTCTAGAGTATATAAAAGGGGATAGGGGTTAATACATTCGTTGCTGATTTCTCATTTGCTTTAAATGTGCTGAAACTCACATGAAATGTAGATTATTATATACCTCATCGAATACGGGGTGCAAACACTTTAGCAGCCGACAATAAAAATGTTTTATTTGAGCGCGTATCAACCAATGTCCAGAACAAACCTAAACGTTTGGCGCATATAACATCTAGAGTATATAGAAGGGGATGGGGGTTTCTACATTCGTTGCTGATTTCCCAGTTGCTTTAAATGTGCTGAAACTCACATGAAATCTAGATTATTATATACCTCATCAAATGCGTGGTGCAAAAATTCTAGCAGCCGACTTTAAAAAGGTCTTATTTGAGCGCATATCAACCAATGTGGCAGAACAAACCTTAACGTATAGCGCATAACATGTAGAGTATATCGGTGAAGGGGGTTTCGGGCTTTAATACAGTCGCCGATATTTCCCATTTGCCTTAAATTTGCTGAAAATCACATGAAATGTAGATTATTATATACCTCACCCAATACGGGGTGCAAAATTTCTAGCAGCCGACAATAAAAAGGTCTAATTTGAGTGCATTTTAACCAACGTCCAGAACAAACCTAAACGTTTGGCGCATATAACGTCTAGAGTATTTAAAAGGGGTTAGGGTTATTTATACATTCGTTGCTGATATCCCATTTGCTTTAAATGTGCTGAAACTCACATGAAGTGTAGATTATTATATACCTCATCGAATACGGGGTGCAAACATTCTAGCAGCCGAGAATAAAAATGTTTTATTTGAGCGCATATCAACCAATGTCCAGAACAGACCTAAACGTTTGGCGCATATAACGTCTAGAGTATATAAAAGGGGTTGGGGTTAATTATACATTCGTTGCTGATATCCCATTTGCTTTAAATGTGCTGAAACTCACATGAAATGTAGATTATTATATACCTCATCGAATACGGGGTGCAAACATTCTAGCAGCCGACAATAAAAATGTTTTATATGAGCGCATATCAACCAATGTCCAGAACAGACCTAAACGTTTGGCGCATAACATGTAGAGTATATCGGTGAAGGGGGTTTCGGGCTTTAATACAGTCGCCACTATTTCCCATTTGCCTTAAATTTGCTGAAAATCACATGAAATGTAAATTATTATATACCTGACCCAATACGGGGTGCAAAATTTCTAGCAGCCGACAATAAAAAGGTCTAATTTGAGCGTATTTTAACCAATGTCCAGAACAAACCTAAACGTTTGGCGCATATAACGTCTAGAGTATATAGAAGGGGGTTGGGGTTTATACATTCGTTGCTGATTTCCCAGTTTGCTTTAAATGTGCTGAAACTCACATGAAATGTAGATTATTATATACCTCATCGAATACGGGGTGCAAAATTTCTAGCAGCCGACATTAAAAAGGTCTTATTTAAGCGCATATCAACCAATGTGGCAGAACAAACCTAAACGTATAGCGCATAACATGTTGAGTATATCGGTGAAGGGGGTTTCGGGCTTTAATACAGTCGCCGCTATTTCCCATTTGCCTTAAATTTGCTGAAAATCACATGAAATGTAGATTATTATATACCTGACCCAATACGGGGTGCAAAATTTCTAGCAGCCGACAATAAAAAGGTCTAATTTGAGTGCATTTTAACCAACGTCCAGAACAAACCTAAACGTTTGGCGCATATAACGTCTAGAGTATAAAGAAGGGGGTGGGGGTTTATACATTCGTTGCTGTTTTCCCATTTGCTTTAAATTTGCTGATCTCACATGAAATGTAGAGTATTATATACCTCATCGAATACGGGGTGCAAACATTCTAGCAGCCGACAATAAATAAGTTTTATTTGAGCGCATATCAACCAATGTCCAGAACAAACTTAAACTTTTGGTACATAATACGTCCAGAGTATATAGAAGGGGGTGGGGGTTTCTACATTCGTTGCTGATTTCGCAGTTGCTTTAAATGTGCTGAAACTCACATGAAATCTAGATTATTATATACCTCATCGAATGCAGGGTGCAAAAATTCTAGCAGCCGACTTTAAAAAGGTCTTATTTGAGCGCATATCAACCAATGTGGCAGAACAAACCTTAACGTATAGCGCATAACATGTAGAGTATATCGGTCAAGGGGGTTTCGGGCTTTAATACAGTCGCCGCTATTTCCCATTTGCCTTAAATTTTGCTGAAAATCACATGAAATGTAGATTATTATATACCTCACCCAATACGGGGTGCAAAAATTCTAGCAGCTGACAATAAAAAGGTCTTATTTGAGCGCATTTTAACCAATGTCCAGAACAAACCTAAACGTTTGGCGCATATAACGTCTAGAGTATATAAAAGGGGATAGGGGTTAATACATTCGTTGCTGATTTCTCATTTGCTTTAAATGTGCTGAAACTCACATGAAATGTAGATTATTATATACCTCATCGAATACGGGGTGCAAATATTTTAGCAGCCGACAATAAAAATGTTTTATTTGAGCGCGTATCAACCAATGTCCAGAACAAACCTAAATGTTTGGCGCATAATATAACGTCTAGAGTAAATAGAAGGGGATGGGGGTTTATACAATCGTTGCAAATTTTCGATTTGCTTTAAATGTGCTTAAACTCACATGAAATCTAGATTATTATATACCTCATCAAATGCGGGGTGCAAAAATTCTAGCAGCCGACTTTAAAAAGTTCTTATTTGAGGGCATATCAACCAATGTGGCAGAACAAACCTTAACGTATAGCGCATAACATGTAGAGTATATCGGTGAAGGGGGTTTCGGGCTTTAATACAGTCGCCGATATTTCCCATTTGCCTTAATTTTGCTGAAAATCACATGAAATGTAGATTATTATATACCTCACCCAATACGGGGTGCAAAAATTCTAGCAGCTGACAATAAAAAGGTCTTATTTGAAGGCATATCAACCAATATCCAGAACAAACCTAAACGTTTGGCGCATATAACGTCTAGAGTATATAGAAGGGGGTGGGGGTTTATACATTCGTTGCTGATTTCCCAGTTGCTTTAAATGTGCTGAAACTCACATGAAATTTAGATTATTATATACCTCATCAAATGCGGGGTGCAGAAATTCTAGCAGCCGACTTTAAAAAGGTCTTATTTGAGCGCATATCAACCAATGTGGCAGAACAAACCTTAACGTATAGCGCATAACATGTAGAGTATATCGGTGAAGGGGGTTTCGGGCTTTAATACAGTCGCCGCTATTTCCCATTTGCCTTAATTTTGCTGAAAATCACATGAAATGTAGATTATTATATACCTCACCCAATACGGGTGCAAAAATTCTAGCAGCTGACAATAAAAAGGTCTTATTTGAGCGCATTTTAACCAATGTCCAGAACAAACCTAAACGTTTGGCGCATATAACGTCTAGAGTATATAAAAGGGGATAGGGGTTAATACATTCGTTGCTGATTTCTCATTTGCTTTAAATGTGCTGAAACTCACATGAAATGTAGATTATTATATACCTCATCGAATACGGGGTGCAAACACTTTAGCAGCCGACAATAAAAATGTTTTATTTGAGCGCGTATCAACCAATGTCCAGAACAAACCTAAACGTTTGGCGCATATAACATCTAGAGTATATAGAAGGGGATGGGGGTTTCTACATTCGTTGCTGATTTCGCAGTTGCTTTAAATGTGCTGAAACTCACATGAAATCTAGATTATTATATACCTTATCGAATGCAGGGTGCAAAAATTCTAGCAGCCGACTTTAAAAAGGTCTTATTTGAGCGCATATCAACCAATGTGGCAGAACAAACCTTAACGTATAGCGCATAACATGTAGAGTATATCGGTCAAGGGGGTTTCGGGCTTTAATACAGTCGCCGCTATTTCCCATTTGCCTTAAATTTTGCTGAAAATCACATGAAATGTAGATTATTATATACCTCATCGAATACGGGGTGCAAAAATTCTAGCAGCTGACAATAAAAAGGTCTTATTTGAGCGCATTTCAACCAATGTCCAGAACAAACCTAAACGTTTGGCGCATATAACGTCTAGAGTATATAAAAGGGGATAGGGGTTAATACATTCGTTGCTGATTTCTCATTTGCTTTAAATGTGCTGAAACTCACATGAAATGTAGATTATTATATACCTCATCGAATACAGGGTGCAAATATTTTAGCAGCCGACAATAAAAATGTTTTATTTGAGCGCGTATCAACCAATGTCCAGAACAAACCTAAATGTTTGGCGCATAACATGTAGAGTATATCGGTGAAGGGGGTTTCGGGCTTTAATACAGTCGCCACTATTTCCCATTTGCCTTAAATTTGCTGAAAATCACATGAAATGTAAATTATTATATACCTGACCCAATACGGGGTGCAAAATTTCTAGCAGCCGACAATAAAAAGGTCTAATTTGAGCGTATTTTAACCAATGTCCAGAACAAACCTAAACGTTTGGCGCATATAACGTCTAGAGTATATAGAAGGGGGTTGGGGTTTATACATTCGTTGCTGATTTCCCAGTTTGCTTTAAATGTGCTGAAACTCACATGAAATGTAGATTATTATATACCTCATCGAATACGGGGTGCAAAATTTCTAGCAGCCGACATTAAAAAGGTCTTATTTGAGCGCATATCAACCAATGTGGCAGAACAAACCTAAACGTATAGCGCATAACATGTTGAGTATATCGGTGAAGGGGGTTTCGGGCTTTAATACAGTCGCCGCTATTTCCCATTTGCCTTAAATTTGCTGAAAATCACATGAAATGTAGATTATTATATACCTGACCCAATACGGCGTGCAAAATTTCTAGCAGCCGACAATAAAAAGGTCTAATTTGAGTGCATTTTAACCAACGTCCAGAACAAACCTAAACGTTTGGCGCATATAACGTCTAGAGTATAAAGAAGGGGGTGGGGGTTTATACATTCGTTGCTGTTTTCCCATTTGCTTTAAATTTGCTGATCTCACATGAAATGTAGAGTATTATATACCTCATCGAATACGGGGTGCAAACATTCTAGCAGCCGACAATAAATAAGTTTTATTTGAGCGCATATCAACCAATGTCCAGAACAAACTTAAACTTTTGGTACATAATACGTCCAGAGTATATAGAAGGGGGTGGGGGTTTCTACATTCGTTGCTGATTTCGCAGTTGCTTTAAATGTGCTGAAACTCACATGAAATCTAGATTATTATATACCTTATCGAATGCAGGGTGCAAAAATTCTAGCAGCCGACTTTAAAAAGGTCTTATTTGAGCGCATATCAACCAATGTGGCAGAACAAACCTTAACGTATAGCGCATAACATGTAGAGTATATCGGTCAAGGGGGTTTCGGGCTTTAATACAGTCGCCGCTATTTCCCATTTGCCTTAAATTTTGCTGAAAATCACATGAAATGTAGATTATTATATACCTCACCCAATACGGGGTGCAAAAATTCTAGCAGCTGACAATAAAAAGGTCTTATTTGAGCGCATTTTAACCAATGTCCAGAACAAACCTAAACGTTTGGCGCATATAACGTCTAGAGTATATAAAAGGGGATAGGGGTTAATACATTCGTTGCTGATTTCTCATTTGCTTTAAATTTGCTGAAACTCACATGAAATGTAGATTATTATATACCTCATCGAATACGGGGTGCAAATATTTTAGCAGCCGACAATAAAATGTTTTATTTGAGCGCGTATCAACCAATGTCCAGAACAAACCTAAATGTTTGGCGCATAATATAACGTCTAGAGTATATAGAAGGGGATGGGGGTTTATACAATCGTTGCAAATTTTCGATTTGCTTTAAATGTGCTTAAACTCACATGAAATCTAGATTATTATATACCTCATCAAATGCGGGGTGCAAAAATTCTAGCAGCCGACTTTAAAAAGTTCTTATTTGAGGGCATATCAACCAATGTGGCAGAACAAACCTTAACGAATAGCGCATAACATGTAGAGTATATCGGTGAAGGGGGTTTCGGGCTTTAATACAGTCGCCGATATTTCCCATTTGCCTTAATTTTGCTGAAAATCACATGAAATGTAGATTATTATATACCTCACCCAATACGGGGTGCAAAAATTCTAGCAGCTGAATATAAAAAGGTCTTATTTGAAGGCATATCAACCAATATCCAGAACAAACCTAAACGTTTGGCGCATATAACGTCTAGAGTATATAGAAGGGGGTGGGGGTTTATACATTCGTTGCTGATTTCCCAGTTGCTTTAAATGTGCTGAAACTCACATGAAATTTAGATTATTATATACCTCATCAAATGCGGGGTGCAGAAATTCTAGCAGCCGACTTTAAAAAGGTCTTATTTGAGCGCATATCAACCAATGTGGCAGAACAAACCTTAACGTATAGCGCATAACATGTAGAGTATATCGGTGAAGGGGGTTTCGGGCTTTAATACAGTCGCCGCTATTTCCCATTTGCCTTAATTTTGCTGAAAATCACATGAAATGTAGATTATTATATACCTCACCCAATACGGGTGCAAAAATTCTAGCAGCTGACAATAAAAAGGTCTTATTTGAGCGCATTTTAACCAATGTCCAGAACAAACCTAAACGTTTGGCGCATATAACGTCTAGAGTATATAAAAGGGGATAGGGGTTAATACATTCGTTGCTGATTTCTCATTTGCTTTAAATGTGCTGAAACTCACATGAAATGTAGATTATTATATACCTCATCGAATACGGGGTGCAAACACTTTAGCAGCCGACAATAAAAATGTTTTATTTGAGCGCGTATCAACCAATGTCCAGAACAAACCTAAACGTTTGGCGCATATAACATCTAGAGTATATAGAAGGGGATGGGGGTTTCTACATTCGTTGCTGATTTCCCAGTTGCTTTAAATGTGCTGAAACTCACATGAAATCTAGATCATTATATACCTCATCAAATGCGTGGTGCAAAAATTCTAGCAGCCGACTTTAAAAAGGTCTTATTTGAGCGCATATCAACCAATGTGGCAGAACAAACCTTAACGTATAGCGCATAACATGTAGAGTATATCGGTGAAGGGGGTTTCGGGCTTTAATACAGTCGCCGATATTTCCCATTTGCCTTAAATTTGCTGAAAATCACATGAAATGTAGATTATTATATACCTCACCCAATACGGGGTGCAAAATTTCTAGCAGCCGACAATAAAAAGGTCTAATTTGAGTGCATTTTAACCAACGTCCAGAACAAACCTAAACGTTTGGCGCATATAACGTCTAGAGTATTTAAAAGGGGTTAGGGTTATTTATACATTCGTTGCTGATATCCCATTTGCTTTAAATGTGCTGAAACTCACATGAAGTGTAGATTATTATATACCTCATCGAATACGGGGTGCAAACATTCTAGCAGCCGAGAATAAAAATGTTTTATTTGAGCGCATATCAACCAATGTCCAGAACAGACCTAAACGTTTGGCGCATATAACGTCTAGAGTATATAAAAGGGGTTGGGGTTAATTATACATTCGTTGCTGATATCCCATTTGCTTTAAATGTGCTGAAACTCACATGAAATGTAGATTATTATATACCTCATCGAATACGGGGTGCAAACATTCTAGCAGCCGACAATAAAAATGTTTTATATGAGCGCATATCAACCAATGTCCAGAACAGACCTAAACGTTTGGCGCATAACATGTAGAGTATATCGGTGAAGGGGGTTTCGGGCTTTAATACAGTCGCCACTATTTCCCATTTGCCTTAAATTTGCTGAAAATCACATGAAATGTAAATTATTATATACCTGACCCAATACGGGGTGCAAAATTTCTAGCAGCCGACAATAAAAAGGTCTAATTTGAGCGTATTTTAACCAATGTCCAGAACAAACCTAAACGTTTGGCGCATATAACGTCTAGAGTATATAGAAGGGGGTTGGGGTTTATACATTCGTTGCTGATTTCCCAGTTTGCTTTAAATGTGCTGAAACTCACATGAAATGTAGATTATTATATACCTCATCGAATACGGGGTGCAAAATTTCTAGCAGCCGACATTAAAAAGGTCTTATTTAAGCGCATATCAACCAATGTGGCAGAACAAACCTAAACGTATAGCGCATAACATGTTGAGTATATCGGTGAAGGGGGTTTCGGGCTTTAATACAGTCGCCGCTATTTCCCATTTGCCTTAAATTTGCTGAAAATCACATGAAATGTAGATTATTATATACCTGACCCAATACGGGGTGCAAAATTTCTAGCAGCCGACAATAAAAAGGTCTAATTTGAGTGCATTTTAACCAACGTCCAGAACAAACCTAAACGTTTGGCGCATATAACGTCTAGAGTATAAAGAAGGGGGTGGGGGTTTATACATTCGTTGCTGTTTTCCCATTTGCTTTAAATTTGCTGATCTCACATGAAATGTAGAGTATTATATACCTCATCGAATACGGGGTGCAAACATTCTAGCAGCCGACAATAAATAAGTTTTATTTGAGCGCATATCAACCAATGTCCAGAACAAACTTAAACTTTTGGTACATAATACGTCCAGAGTATATAGAAGGGGGTGGGGGTTTCTACATTCGTTGCTGATTTCGCAGTTGCTTTAAATGTGCTGAAACTCACATGAAATCTAGATTATTATATACCTCATCGAATGCAGGGTGCAAAAATTCTAGCAGCCGACTTTAAAAAGGTCTTATTTGAGCGCATATCAACCAATGTGGCAGAACAAACCTTAACGTATAGCGCATAACATGTAGAGTATATCGGTCAAGGGGGTTTCGGGCTTTAATACAGTCGCCGCTATTTCCCATTTGCCTTAAATTTTGCTGAAAATCACATGAAATGTAGATTATTATATACCTCACCCAATACGGGGTGCAAAAATTCTAGCAGCTGACAATAAAAAGGTCTTATTTGAGCGCATTTTAACCAATGTCCAGAACAAACCTAAACGTTTGGCGCATATAACGTCTAGAGTATATAAAAGGGGATAGGGGTTAATACATTCGTTGCTGATTTCTCATTTGCTTTAAATGTGCTGAAACTCACATGAAATGTAGATTATTATATACCTCATCGAATACGGGGTGCAAACACTTTAGCAGCCGACAATAAAAATGTTTTATTTGAGCGCGTATCAACCAATGTCCAGAACAAACCTAAACGTTTGGCGCATATAACATCTAGAGTATATAGAAGGGGATGGGGGTTTCTACATTCGTTGCTGATTTCCCAGTTGCTTTAAATGTGCTGAAACTCACATGAAATCTAGATTATTATATACCTCATCAAATGCGTGGTGCAAAAATTCTAGCAGCCGACTTTAAAAAGGTCTTATTTGAGCGCATATCAACCAATGTGGCAGAACAAACCTAAACGTATAGCGCATAACATGTTGAGTATATCGGTGAAGGGGGTTTCGGGCTTTAATACAGTCGCCGATATTTCCCATTTGCCTTAAATTTGCTGAAAATCACATGAAATGTAGATTATTATATACCTCACCCAATACGGGGTGCAAAATTTCTAGCAGCCGACAATAAAAAGGTCTAATTTGAGTGCATTTTAACCAACGTCCAGAACAAACCTAAACGTTTGGCGCATATAACGTCTAGAGTATTTAAAAGGGGTTAGGGTTATTTATACATTCGTTGCTGATATCCCATTTGCTTTAAATGTGCTGAAACTCACATGAAGTGTAGATTATTATATACCTCATCGAATACGGGGTGCAAACATTCTAGCAGCCGAGAATAAAAATGTTTTATTTGAGCGCATATCAACCAATGTCCAGAACAGACCTAAACGTTTGGCGCATATAACGTCTAGAGTATATAAAAGGGGTTGGGGTTAATTATACATTCGTTGCTGATATCCCATTTGCTTTAAATGTGCTGAAACTCACATGAAATGTAGATTATTATATACCTCATCGAATACGGGGTGCAAACATTCTAGCAGCCGACAATAAAAATGTTTTATATGAGCGCATATCAACCAATGTCCAGAACAGACCTAAACGTTTGGCGCATAACATGTAGAGTATATCGGTGAAGGGGGTTTCGGGCTTTAATACAGTCGCCACTATTTCCCATTTGCCTTAAATTTGCTGAAAATCACATGAAATGTAAATTATTATATACCTGACCCAATACGGGGTGCAAAATTTCTAGCAGCCGACAATAAAAAGGTCTAATTTGAGCGTATTTTAACCAATGTCCAGAACAAACCTAAACGTTTGGCGCATATAACGTCTAGAGTATATAGAAGGGGGTTGGGGTTTATACATTCGTTGCTGATTTCCCAGTTTGCTTTAAATGTGCTGAAACTCACATGAAATGTAGATTATTATATACCTCATCGAATACGGGGTGCAAAATTTCTAGCAGCCGACATTAAAAAGGTCTTATTTAAGCGCATATCAACCAATGTGGCAGAACAAACCTAAACGTATAGCGCATAACATGTTGAGTATATCGGTGAAGGGGGTTTCGGGCTTTAATACAGTCGCCGCTATTTCCCATTTGCCTTAAATTTGCTGAAAATCACATGAAATGTAGATTATTATATCCCTGACCCAATACGGGGTGCAAAATTTCTAGCAGCCGACAATAAAAAGGTCTAATTTGAGTGCATTTTAACCAACGTCCAGAACAAACCTAAACGTTTGGCGCATATAACGTCTAGAGTATAAAGAAGGGGGTGGGGGTTTATACATTCGTTGCTGTTTTCCCATTTGCTTTAAATTTGCTGATCTCACATGAAATGTAGAGTATTATATACCTCATCGAATACGGGGTGCAAACATTCTAGCAGCCGACAATAAATAAGTTTTATTTGAGCGCATATCAACCAATGTCCAGAACAAACTTAAACTTTTGGTACATAATACGTCCAGAGTATATAGAAGGGGGTGGGGGTTTCTACATTCGTTGCTGATTTCGCAGTTGCTTTAAATGTGCTGAAACTCACATGAAATCTAGATTATTATATACCTCATCGAATGCAGGGTGCAAAAATTCTAGCAGCCGACTTTAAAAAGGTCTTATTTGAGCGCATATCAACCAATGTGGCAGAACAAACCTTAACGTATAGCGCATAACATGTAGAGTATATCGGTCAAGGGGGTTTCGGGCTTTAATACAGTCGCCGCTATTTCCCATTTGCCTTAAATTTTGCTGAAAATCACATGAAATGTAGATTATTATATACCTCACCCAATACGGGGTGCAAAAATTCTAGCAGCTGACAATAAAAAGGTCTTATTTGAGCGCATTTTAACCAATGTCCAGAACAAACCTAAATGTTTGGCGCATAATATAACGTCTAGAGTAAATAGAAGGGGATGGGGGTTTATACAATCGTTGCAAATTTTCGATTTGCTTTAAATGTGCTTAAACTCACATGAAATCTAGATTATTATATACCTCATCAAATGCGGGGTGCAAAAATTCTAGCAGCCGACTTTAAAAAGTTCTTATTTGAGGGCATATCAACCAATGTGGCAGAACAAACCTTAACGTATAGCGCATAACATGTAGAGTATATCGGTGAAGGGGGTTTCGGGCTTTAATACAGTCGCCGATATTTCCCATTTGCCTTAATTTTGCTGAAAATCACATGAAATGTAGATTATTATATACCTCACCCAATACGGGGTGCAAAAATTCTAGCAGCTGACAATAAAAAGGTCTTATTTGAAGGCATATCAACCAATATCCAGAACAAACCTAAACGTTTGGCGCATATAACGTCTAGAGTATATAGAAGGGGGTGGGGGTTTATACATTCGTTGCTGATTTCCCAGTTGCTTTAAATGTGCTGAAACTCACATGAAATTTAGATTATTATATACCTCATCAAATGCGGGGTGCAGAAATTCTAGCAGCCGACTTTAAAAAGGTCTTATTTGAGCGCATATCAACCAATGTGGCAGAACAAACCTTAACGTATAGCGCATAACATGTAGAGTATATCGGTGAAGGGGGTTTCGGGCTTTAATACAGTCGCCGCTATTTCCCATTTGCCTTAATTTTGCTGAAAATCACATGAAATGTAGATTATTATATACCTCACCCAATACGGGTGCAAAAATTCTAGCAGCTGACAATAAAAAGGTCTTATTTGAGCGCATTTTAACCAATGTCCAGAACAAACCTAAACGTTTGGCGCATATAACGTCTAGAGTATATAAAAGGGGATAGGGGTTAATACATTCGTTGCTGATTTCTCATTTGCTTTAAATGTGCTGAAACTCACATGAAATGTAGATTATTATATACCTCATCGAATACGGGGTGCAAACACTTTAGCAGCCGACAATAAAAATGTTTTATTTGAGCGCGTATCAACCAATGTCCAGAACAAACCTAAACGTTTGGCGCATATAACATCTAGAGTATATAGAAGGGGATGGGGGTTTCTACATTCGTTGCTGATTTCCCAGTTGCTTTAAATGTGCTGAAACTCACATGAAATCTAGATTATTATATACCTCATCAAATGCGTGGTGCAAAAATTCTAGCAGCCGACTTTAAAAAGGTCTTATTTGAGCGCATATCAACCAATGTGGCAGAACAAACCTTAACGTATAGCGCATAACATGTAGAGTATATCGGTGAAGGGGTTTCGGGCTTTAATACAGTCGCCGATATTTCCCATTTGCCTTAAATTTGCTGAAAATCACATGAAATGTAGATTATTATATACCTGACCCAATACGGGGTGCAAAATTTCTAGCAGCCGACAATAAAAAGGTCTAATTTGAGCGCATTTTAACCAATGTCCAGAACAAACCTAAACGTTTGGCGCATATAACGTCTAGAGTATAAAGAAGGGGGTGGGGGTTTATACAATCGTTGCTAATTTTCCATTTGCTTTAAATGTGCTTAAACTCACATGAAATGTAGATTATTATATACCTCATCAAATGCGGGGTGCAAAAATTCTAGCAGCCGACTTTAAAAAGGTCTTATTTGAGCGCATATCAACCAATGTGGCAGAACAAACCTTAACGTATAGCGCATGACATGTAGAGTATATCGGTCAAGGGGGTTTCGGGCTTTAATACAGTCGCCGATATTTCCCATTTGCCTTAATTTTGCTGAAAATCACATGAAATGTAGATTATTATATACCTCACCCAATACGGGGTGCAAAAATTCTAGCAGCTGACAATAAAAAGGTCTTATTTGAAGGCATATCAACCAATGTCCAGAACAAACCTAAACGTTTGGCGCATATAACGTCTAGAGTATATAGAAGGGGGTGGGGGTTTATACATTCGTTGCTGATTTCCCAGTTGCTTTAAATGTGCTGAAACTCACATGAAATGTAGATTATACCTCATCGAATACGGGGTGCAAAATTTCTAGCAGCCGACATTAAAAAGGTCTTATTTGAGCGCATATCAACCAATGTGGCAGAACAAACCTAAACGTATAGCGCATAACATGTTGAGTATATCGGTGAAGGGGGTTTCGGGCTTTAATACAGTCGCCGCTATTTCCCATTTGCCTTAAATTTTGCTGAAAAATCACATGAAATGTAGATTATTATATACCTCGCCCAATACGGGGTGCAAAAATTCTAGCAGCTGACAATAAAAAGGTCTTATTTGAGCGCATTTTAACCAATGTCCAGAACAAACCTAAACGTTTGGCGCATATAACGTCTAGAGTGTATAAAAGGGGATAGGGGTTAATACATTCGTTGCTGATTTCCCATTTGCTTTAAATGTGCTGAAACTCACATGAAATGTAGATTATTATACACCTCATCGAAAACGTTTGGCGCATAATATAACGTCTAGAGTTTATAGAAGCGGGTGGGGGTTTATACATTCGTTGCTGATTTTCCAGTTGCTTTAAATGTGCTGAAACTCACATGAAATGTAGATTATTATATACCTCATCGAATACGGGATGCAAAATTTCTAGCAGCCGACATTAAAAAGGTCTTATTTGAGCGCATATCAACCAATGTGGCAGAACAAACCTAAACGTATAGCGCATAACATGTTGAGTATATCGGTGAAGGGGGTTTCGGGCTTTAATACAGTCGCCGCTATTTCCCATGTGCCTTAAATTTGCTGAAAATCACATGAAATGTAGATTATTATATACCTGACCCAATACGGGGTGCAAAATTTCTAGCAGCCGACAATAAAAAGGTCTAATTTGAGCGCATTTTAACCAATGTCCAGAACAAACCTAAACGTTTGGCGCATATAACGTCTAGAGTATAAAGAAGGGGATGGGGGTTTATACAATCGTTGGAAAATTTTCGATTTGCTTTAAATGTGCTTAAACTCACATGAAATCTAGATTATTATATACCTCATCAAATGCGGGGTGCAAAAATTCTAGCAGCCGACTTTAAAAAGTTCTTATTTGAGGGCATATCAACCAATGTGGCAGAACAAACCTTAATGTATAGCGCATAACATGTAGAGTATATCGGTGAAGGGGGTTTCGGGCTTTAATACAGTCGCTGCTTTTTCCCATTTGCCTTAAATTTTGCTGAAAATCACATGAAATGTAGATTATAATATACCTCACCCAATACGGGGTGCAAAAATTCTAGCAGCTGACAATAAAAAGGTCTTATTTGAAGGCATATCAACCAATGTCCAGAAAAAACCTAAACGTTTGGCGCATATAACGTCTAGAGTATATAGAAGGGGGTGGGGGTTTATACATTCGTTGCTGATTTCCCAGTTGCTTTAAATGTGCTGAAACTCACATGAAATGTAGATTATTATATACCTCATCGAATACGGGGTGCAGAATTTCTAGCAGCCGACATTAAAAAGGTCTTATTTGAGCGCATATCAACCAATGTGGCAGAACAAACCTAAACGTATAGCGCATAACATGTTGAGTATATCGGTGAAGGGGTTCCCATTTGCCTTAAATTTTGCTGAAAATCACATGAAATGTAGATTATTGTTACAGAAATTGGATGCTCGAACGATTAAAAAGGGAGGTCTGAATTGGAGACTAGCTTTAAATTGGGCAAGGTTTTTGGGAGTGTGTAAAAGTTTGTAGCTGAGGCCGAGGTAGTTTTGAGGAGACAGATTTTGTTAGAACTTAGAGTTAGGAGCTGGGAGGATGTTGCTAGGGAGCATCATCAAAGCCAACTTGGGGCAAGAACCAGTATAAATGTGAGTTAAAGATAAAGTTGAGTTCTGTTCATGTGATTGCATTGTGAAAGAAACGGTGTGGAATCTATCAGAAAAGGTTGATCATCTAGTATATAAGTATTCGTGTGTATTGCAAGGTTCTGGAATCATCAAAATGATAAGAAATTTGGCCAAATCTTGGCAAAGTTACACGCACTGTACACAGAAAGATGTATATGGGACTACACGAGCACATGGCGAAAAAAACCTACCCCCGATTTTTACGTATTTTATGTCATATTTAGAATATGAAGGCATTTGAAGAGCCATGCTTTTCATGGAACATGTTTAATCTGACGTTCTTCGATCCACCCTTGCATAATAACAATGATAACGCTCACAAATTATTTTTTACCTCTTCCCAGAACTCAACCTTCTCTTTCAGTGTAACTGTTATTAGGTTGTGGCAAGTAAATATATTGGATATCACTACCATGTTTCTTGTGAATAAACATCAGTTACTTAAAAATCATTGTTCGATAACTCCTTTCTCTCAGAGACTGTAATTGTATGTGTGTATGAGTTGGCCCTGGCCTTGCGTGAGCATTAATTTAGGCTAGACTAAACATCTACCCTGCAGTCTTTAAATTCCCAATTTTCTTATAAAAGAATTCCCAAAAGTTATTACACTGGTGTCATAAGTGGGATTTGAAAGGTGGAATTTTAGAAGATTGTTAGGTCTAGTTAGGGAATAAGTCATATTTTGATTGTAGTAACTAGGTCTAGTATAAAGTTAAGATAGGTCAATGGCAGTAGCCTACGTTCATTGTCATTGGCATCGTACACCACTGCACTGCAAAAGCTCTGTGTGTATACGGGGAGCAACGCGTTGTATTGGTGTGTGTGTGTGTGTGTGTAGTAATGTTTTAGGATCGGTGTTTCAGTGCATGTGCTGAGCAAAGGGAAAGTTGGTAGTCCCGCAGGCTAGATACAGCTAGTCTTGCTTTGCAGACCCGATAAGCTACTTTTGTTTGGGGAAGTTAAGATATAACTTGGTAGTAAATTTAGTCACTTTAAGTAACTTATTTTGATGGGATTGTTTTATTTGCCATTTAACTAATTAAATAATTTTAATCCCCTTTAGGATTATATTCTTCTTCATTGGATTTTATTGTGGAAAAGTTTAAACTATACTGAACCTGACGTGAAATTTGTATAGGGATTTTAAATACAGTAGCCTTATAGTTTCCATTCATAAAACTTCTAAATAAAGCAAGAGTAGGCTCATGAAAGTAACAGGGGTTTAGGGTGATACACAGTTGTTGAAGTGACTATCGACTCTCAACCATGCATCGCTCACGGATCTCGTCACGTACGCGTACAAGAGGGAGGGGTCGCCTTTCGAGTCCTCTAGGAGTTGGCGCCCTCCTACAAGCGTTTGAGAAGTTTGCGGAAAGTGCCGTCAGTAACCAGGCTGAAATTATAGCGCACCTTGACAGATCTTCCACAGCACAGCAGGGTATTGAAAGGCGTCTGCAGGTGCTGGAAGCCAGAGTTGGAGACCAGAGCCCAGTGACATCACCAAGTGTTCAGAGAAAGCAAGTAGAGGCCTCAATGATGGCAGAGGGAAACGGCAACTAGTCGTGTTCGAGGAGCGGAACACGGCTAGAAATGGCAAGGCTCCTGTCATTACATCCCTGGGTGGAGAGGCAGAAGGACTCTTCCTCAGAGGGGTGATGGTTGGCAGGACACTTTTGAATCAGCATACCCATTCTTCACAAGAAGGTAATGTAATTGTGTAGGTAAATGTGAGCGAGTTGATGTTGTCATTGATGTTGAATCTCAAGAGGAAAATGTTGGAGAGGCAGGAGAAGTCACAGGCGAGTTCGCTCCGCGTTTAAGGTTGCTGCCTGAAAGAAGCAGCGTAGGATTGTCAACGGGACAACCAGAAGAAACGCGGGAGTTGTTACTGAGACGACAAGACCTGTTCTCCAAGGGATCCATGGACTTGGGACAGACAAGCATAGTCGCACACAAGATAGAGACGGGTGATGCTGAACCTAGTTTACCCCTAGCTAAGAGGGAGGAAGCTGTCAGAGCTATTGATGAGATGAAGTCACAAGGAGTGATAGAGCCAGCATCAGGAGAATGGGGTTCAATGATTGTACTCGTTAAGAAAGATGGCAGTATGCGTTTTTGCGTGGAATATCGATGTTTGAATCGGGTGACAACGAAAGATTCTTACCCGCTTCCTCGTATTGACGACATCTTAGATGCATTGACGGGCTCCCAGTGGTTTTGCGCCCTTGACCTGAAGTCCGGATATTGGCATCCTCGAAGGAAGAAAGGTGTATCACCTAAATTGATGTCAGACTTGTGAGACCCTTACTCTGTTCTAAAGAAGATAAACGATGTAGTCTACAGGATCCAGTTGACGAAAAGGAGTAAACCAAGAGTGGTTCACAGAGACCGTCTTTGCAAGTACAAGGGACAGAAGGAGCCCTGGTTCCATGTAAGTGATGATAACTGTTCTTTTATCGCTGTAGCAACACAAACTAGTAATCAGGAGCATCCCAAGCTCAGCGAGAAATATCAAGTGTGTCCACCTGACGATGCTCTGGATGAAGAACCCTCGAGAGAAAACAGTCACGAGCATCAGCATCGTCAAAAAAAAGTCTCCCAATAGATATGGTTGGGATTAGCTGGTAACTTTGACAGCTGTGTATCACGGTTATCACATTGTCTATAATTGTAGTGGGTTACATTTATACATAGTTATGGATTATTATTTTTAATCGAGGATATTGCTATGGTTAAGGACTTGGTTTTCATTAAATTCCTTGTTTGTTAGGTTTTAATGGTTATGCTTACGACTAGCTTGTTCTTTTCACATTAGCAGAGCTAGAGTGCTTGAAAGTCAGTACCTGCTTCCAGCAGGGATACAGCACAGTTCTGTGTGGGAAGTTTTCAGTGAAGTTGCTGTGTAACTGCTTATGAAACAAATATGGCAGAATTGTTTGTTTTTTTGTATATTGAGATTACAATAAGTTTTTATAATAATATTGCCACAACCTAGTTAGTTGCATTTTCTCTTATTATGGCTATTTACATAAAAGCCAATTTTCTGCATGTGTATACCTAATATACGCATATATGGTTGTACCACTCTGGTACACCTTTTTCTGCCAAAGATGTTATTTTGTTGCAGAAATATCTACTTGGAAGCCAGAATTGGATGGCAGATTTTCTCCATCACGTAGCTGAGGCCTGACGAGCAGATAGTGAGGTACCTTACCGAGGAAGCTTCAAGCCAGGACGCGAGATGCCAGTACCGCAAGACGCCGGGATGCCGTCCCAAAGTATCTTCACACGTGTCGGATGAGCGTATCTGGTCTCCATGCTAACGCGGTTCGTGTTTATAACGGTGAACAATTTTTATATTAAATGCCATGCAATTTTATGCAGCCTTACGAAATCCATCAAACTTTGAAAGCTTTTATAGTGAACACTTACATGGACTATTAGTGGAATTTCATCTATTTGCATTGATTAGAGAAACAAATAATTGGTCACCATGAGTGATGACAGGACTCCATTTAGCTGAAGCAACTTTGAAGATGCAAATGAACTTAAGGAGTCAGACACTTATTCCATTGTGCTGCTGAACTTTTCGAATGAACCAGTCGAAAGTAGAACTGAGGGACCAACATTTTGGTGTTATTAGCATTCCTCAATATTGAACTTGTGAAGAGAAACACAATTGTTAAGTGTTCTTATAAAGGAGGACTTGTAGGAATTACATTACTATGATTTATCAAAGAGAGTAGAAAGAATGAGAATACTGAAGTGGCTTTCTTGCATTAGGTGTAATCACAGATGAGCGATTTACTCACCTGAACTCGAAATGTGGAATTGATTTGTGGCATTTTGTGCCGTTCTGTAAGAACAGATAATAGCAAATGGACGCTTTGCCCTTTTTTTTTCTTTCTAATGACTTAAAGTCATTTTGAAATCTATGGACAATCATGCATGATCATGTTTTTACAAGATCAGGTTATTTTGTAAAAACAATTTTGTTTTGTATAAATTCTTCTATATTGGCAGTTGAAATGAGCGTTTCCGCTTTGGCATACAAATTCAGAGTATTGTTTTTTTTTCAGGGTTGTACTTATGTGTTGTTGGCAACTCTAATATTGCTAACCAAACCAGTTTAAAATGAACCGAGATATCCCATTTGTTGTTACCAAAGAGGACGAATACCAGAACGTGATGGTTATACTAGAATAATCTTTAACTTTTGCCATATTTAAAGGTGATGTTGAAGGAAAAAAAAGGAAGTGTTTTTGTTTATATCCAGTTTGCTTGTTCTATAGTGATTATTACTTACGTGTGCAACAGGCTGAACATGTTGACCAGACTGATGTGGAACAACAATTATATTCCATGTATGATGTGATTTTGTTCTGGTATACTGAGAGTTTAAGTCCAGTTTGTTGTATTGATATTTGAAATTTACGATCAATGATATCAGGCAAGATGCATATGCTGCATGCCTTTGTCTCATTTTGCAAGTGCTTTTATGTATGCATTCGCCACAACCTAAGAATTGTTTTGTGAGGCTGAAACAAAGGAAATTTATGTATGTTTATAAATGACTGTGCCATGCTAATGTGCTACCTTAGAAATTATGATGATTTCTTTCAGGTTTTCCTATTCTGTGTTTTCCATGCTTCACATTTTTAATGATGTTGTTATTTTTAGATTTAGTATTTTACATTTCTTGTTATCTTTATTGTTGTTTTACCGACAGGTTCCTGTTTTGAATTTCCTAGTGTTGAACGAGACGTTCAAAGTTAAGGAGGGGGCAGTGTTACAGAAATTGGATGCTCGAACGATTAAAAAGGGAGGTCTGAATTGGAGACTAGCTTTAAATTGGGCAAGGTTTTTGGGAGTGTGTAAAAGTTTGTAGCTGAGGCCGAGGTAGTTTTGAGGAGACAGATTTTGTTAGAACTTAGAGTTAGGAGCTGGGAGGATGTTGCTAGGGAGCATCATCAAAGCCAACTTGGGGCAAGAACCAGTATAAATGTGAGTTAAGTGTAACTGTTATTCGGTTGTGGCAAGTAAATATATTGGATATCACTACCATGTTTCTTGTGAATAAACATCAGTTACTTAAAAATCATTGTTCGATAACTCCTTTCTCTCAGAGACTGTAATTGTATGTGTGTATGACTTGGCCCTGGCCTTGCGTGAGCACTAATTTAGGCTAGACTAAACATCTACCCTGCAGTCTTTAAATTCCCCATTTTCTTATAAAAGAATTCCCAAAAGTTATTACATTATTATATACCTCACCCAATACGGGGTGCAAAAATTCTAGCAGCTGACAATAAAAAGGTCTTATTTGAGCGCATTTTAACCAATGTCCAGAACAAACCTAAACGTTTGGCGAATATAACGTCTAGAGTATATAAAAGGGGATAGGGGTTAATACATTCGTTGCTGATTTCTCATTTGCTTTAAATGTGCTGAAACTCACATGAAATGTAGATTATTATATACCTCATTGAATACGGGGTGCAAACATTCTAGCAGCCGACAATAAAAATGTTTTATTTGAGCGCATATCAACCAATGTCCAGAACAAACTTAAACTTTTGGTACATAATACGTCCAGAGTATATAGAAGGGGGTGGGGGTTTCTACATTCGTTGCTGATTTCCCAGTTGCTTTAAATGTGCTGAAACTCACATGAAATCTAGATTATTATATACCTCATCGAATGCAGGGTGCAAAAATTCTAGCAGCCGACTTTAAAAAGGTCTTATTTGAGCGCATATCAACCAATGTGGCAGAACAAACCTTAACGTATAGCGCATAACATGTAGAGTATATCG
Source organism: Strongylocentrotus purpuratus (assembly GCF_000002235.5). Taxonomy (NCBI): domain Eukaryota; kingdom Metazoa; phylum Echinodermata; class Echinoidea; order Camarodonta; family Strongylocentrotidae; genus Strongylocentrotus; species Strongylocentrotus purpuratus. The sequence goes on from NW_022145607.1 coordinate 41,044,037, forward strand.
GTGAAGGGGGTTTCGGGCTTTAATACAGTCGCCGCTATTTCCCATTTGCCTTAAATTTGCTGAAAATCACATGAAATGTAGATTATTATATACCTGACCTAATACGGGGTGCAAAATTTCTAGCAGCCGACAATAAAAAGGTCTAATTTGAGCGCATTTTAACCAATGTCCAGAACAAACCTAAACGTTTGGCGCATATAACGTCTAGAGTATAAAGAAGGGGGTGGGGGTTAATACATTCGTTGCTGATTTCTCATTTGCTTTAAATGTGCTGAAACTCACATGAAATGTAGATTATTATATACCTCATCGAATACCGGTTCCAAAATTCTAGCAGCCGACATTAAAAAGATATTATTTGAGCGCATATCAACCAATGTCCAGAACAAACTTAAACTTTTGGTGCATAAAACGTCCAGAGTATATAGAAGGGGATGGGGGTTAATACATTCGTTGCTAATTTCCCATTTGCTTTAAATGTGCTTAAACTCCCATGAAATGTAGATTATTATATACCTCATCGAATACGGGGTGCAAAAATTCTATCAGCCGACAAAAGCAAGGTCTTATTTGAGCGCATATCAACCAATGTTCAGAACAAACCTAAACGTTTGGCGCATATAACATCTAGAGTATATAAAAGGGGATATGGGTTAATACATTCGTTGCTAATTTCCCATTGGCTTTAAATGTGCTTAAACTCCCATGAAATGTAGATTATTATATACCTCATCGAATACAGGGTGCAAAATTTCTAGCAGCCGACATTAAAAAGGTCTTATTTGAGCGCATATCAACCAATGTGGCAGAACAAACCTAAACGTATAGCGCATAACATGTTGAGTATATCGGTGAAGGGGGTTTCGGGCTTTAATACAGTCGCCGCTATTTCCCATTTGCCTTAAATTTGCTGAAAATCACATGAAATGTAGATTATTATATACCTGACCCAATACGGGGTGCAAAATTTCTAGCAGCCGACAATAAAAAGGTCTAATTTGAGCGCATTTTAACCAATGTCCAGAACAAACCTAAACGTTTGGCGCATATAACGTCTAGAATATAAAGAAGGGGGTGGGGGTTTATACAATCGTTGCTAATTTTCCATTTGCATTAAATGTGCTTAAACTCACATGAAATGTAGATTATTATATACCTCATCAAATGCGGGGTGCAAAAATTCTAGCAGCCGACTTCAAAAAGGTCTTATTTTAGCGCATATCAACCAATGTGGCAGAACAAACCTAAACGTATAGCGCATAACATGTAGAGTATATAACAGGGGATATGGGTTAATACATTCGTTGCTGATTTCCCATTTGCTTTAAATGTGCTGAAACTCACATGAAATGTAGATTATTATATACCTCATCGAATACGGGGTGCAAAAATTCTATCAGCCGATAATAAAAATGTTTTATTTGAGCGCATATCAACCAATTTCCAGAACAAACTTAAACTTTTGGTGCATATAACGTCTAGAGTATATAGAAGGTGGTGGGGGTTTATACATTCGTTGCTGATTTCCCAGTTGCTTTAAATGTGCTGAAACTCACATGAAATGTAGATTATTATATACCTCATCGAATACAGGGTGCAAAATTTCTAGCAGCCGACATTAAAAAGGTATTATTTGAGCGCATATCAACCAATGTCCAGAACAAACTTAAACTTTTGGTGCATAAAACGTCCAGAGTATATAGAAGGGGTGGGGGTTAATACATTCGTTGCTAATTTCCCATTTGCTTTAAATGTGCTTAAACTCCCGTGAAATGTAGATTATTATAAACCTCATCGAATACGGGGTGCAACAATTCTAGCAGCCGACATTAGCAAGGTCTTATTTGAGCGCATATCAACCAATGTTCAGAACAAACCTAAACGTTTGGCGCATATAACATCTAGAGTATATAAAAGGAGATATGGGTTAATACATTCGTTGCTGATTTCCCATTTGCTTTAAATGTGCTGAAACTCACATGAAATGTAGATTATTATATACCTCATCGAATACGGGGTGCAAAAATTCTAGCAGCCGATAATTAAAATGTTTTATTTGAGCGCATATCAACCAATGTCCAGAACAAACTTAAACTTTTGGTGCAAATAACGTCTAGAGTATATAGAAGGTGGTGGGGGTTTATACATTCGTTGCTGATTTCCCAGTTGCTTTAAATGTGCTGAAACTCACATGAAATGTAGATTATTATATACCTCATTGAATACAGGGTGCAAAATTTCTAGCAGCCGACATTAAAAAGGTCTTATTTGAGCGCATATCAACCAATGTGGCAGAACAAACCTAAACGTATAGCGCATAACATGTTGAGTATATCGGTGAAGGGGGTTTCGGGCTTTAATACAGTCGCCGCTATTTCCCATTTGCCTTAAATTTGCTGAAAATCACATGAAATGTAGATTATTATATACCTGACCCAATACGGGGTGCAATATTTCTAGCAGCCGACAATAAAAAGGTCTAATTTGAGCGCATTTTAACTAATGTCCAGAACAAACCTAAACGTTTGGCGCATATAACGTCTACAGTATAAAGAAGGGGGTGGGGGGTTATACATTCGTTGCTGATTTTCCATTTGCTTTAAATGTGCTAAAACTCACATGAAATGTAGATTATTATATACCTCATCGAATACAGGGTGCAAAAATTCTAACAGCCGACATTAAAAAGGTATTATTTGAGCGCATATCAACCAATGTTCAGAACAAACTTAAACTTTTGGTGCATAAAACGTCCAGAGTATATAGAAGGTGGTGGGGGTTTATACATTCGTTGCTGATTTCCCATTTGCTTTAAATGTGCTGAAACTCACATGAAATGTAGATTATTATATACCTCATCGAATACGGGGTGCAAAAATTCTAGCAGCCGACATTAGCAAGGTCTTATTTGAGCGCATATCAACCAATGTTCAGAACAAACCTAAACGTTTGGCGCATATAACGTCTACAGTATAAAGAAGGGGGTGGGGGGTTATACATTCGTTGCTGATTTTCCATTTGCTTTAAATGTGCTAAAACTCACATGAAATGTAGATTATTATATACCTCATCGAATACAGGGTGCAAAAATTCTAACAGCCGACATTAAAAAGGTATTATTTGAGCGCATATCAACCAATGTTCAGAACAAACTTAAACTTTTGGTGCATAAAACGTCCAGAGTATATAGAAGGTGGTGGGGGTTTATACATTCGTTGCTGATTTCCCATTTGCTTTAAATGTGCTGAAACTCACATGAAATGTAGATTATTATATACCTCATCGAATACGGGGTGCAAAAATTCTAGCAGCCGACATTAGCAAGGTCTTATTTGAGCGCATATCAACCAATGTTCAGAACAAACCTAAACGTTTGGCGCATATAACATCTAGAGTATATAAAAGGAGATATGGGTTAATACATTCGTTGCTGATTTCCCATTTGCTTTAAATGTGCTGAAACTCACATGAATAGTAGATTATTATATACCTCATCGAATACGGGGTGCAAAAATTCTAGCAGCCGATAATTAAAATGTTTTATTTGAGCGCATATCAACCAATGTCCAGAACAAACTTAAACTTTTGGTGCAAATAACGTCTAGAGTATATAGAAGGTGGTGGGGGTTTATACATTCGTTGCTGATTTCCCAGTTGCTTTAAATGTGCTGAAACTCACATGAAATGTAGATTATTATATACCTCATTGAATACAGGGTGCAAAATTTCTAGCAGCCGACATTAAAAAGGTCTTATTTGAGCGCATATCAACCAATGTGGCAGAACAAACCTAAACGTATAGCGCATAACATGTTGAGTATATCGGTGAAGGGGGTTTCGGGCTTTAATACAGTCGCCGCTATTTCCCATTTGCCTTAAATTTGCTGAAAATCACATGAAATGTAGATTATTATATACCTGACCCAATACGGGGTGCAATATTTCTAGCAGCCGACAATAAAAAGGTCTAATTTGAGCGCATTTTAACCAATGTCCAGAACAAACCTAAACGTTTGGCGCATATAACGTCTACAGTATAAAGAAGGGGGTGGGGGGTTATACATTCGTTGCTGATTTTCCATTTGCTTTAAATGTGCTAAAACTCACATGAAATGTAGATTATTATATACCTCATCGAATACAGGGTGCAAAAATTCTAACAGCCGACATTAAAAAGGTATTATTTGAGCGCATATCAACCAATGTTCAGAACAAACTTAAACTTTTGGTGCATAAAACGTCCAGAGTATATAGAAGGTGGTGGGGGTTTATACATTCGTTGCTGATTTCCCATTTGCTTTAAATGTGCTGAAACTCACATGAAATGTAGATTATTATATACCTCATCGAATACGGGGTGCAAAAATTCTAGCAGCCGACATTAGCAAGGTCTTATTTGAGCGCATATCAACCAATGTTCAGAACAAACCTAAATGTTTGGCGCATATAACATCTAGAGTATATAAAAGGGGATATGGGTTAATACATTCGTTGCTGATTTCCCATTTGCTTTAAATGTGCTGAAACTCACATGAAATGTAGATTATTATATACCTCATCGAGTACGGGGTGCGAAAATTCTAGCAGCCGACATTAAAAAGGTATTATTTGAGCGCATATCAACCAATGTCCAGAACAAACTTAAACTTTTGGTGCATAAAACGTCCAGAGTATATAGAAGGTGGTGGGGGTTTATACATTCGTTGCTGATTTCCCAGTTGCTTTAAATGTGCTGAAACTCACATGAAATGTAGATTATTATATACCTCATCGAATACGGGGTGCAAAATTTCTAGCAGCCGACATTAAAAAGGTCTTATTTGAGCGCATATCAACCAATGTGGCTGAACAAACCTAAACGTATAGCGCATAACATGTTGAGTATATCGGTGGAGGGGGTTTCGGGCTTTAATACAGTCGCCGCTATTTCCCATTTGCCTTAAATTTGCTGAAAATCACATGAAATGTAGATTATTATATACCTGACCCAATACGGGGTGCAAAATTTCTAGCAGCCGACAATAAAAAGGTCTAATTTGAGCGCATTTTAACCAATGTCCAGAACAAACCTAAACGTTTGGCGCATATAACGTCTAGAATATAAAGAAGGGGGTGGGGGTTTATACAATCGTTGCTAATTTTCCATTTGCATTAAATGTGCTTAAACTCACATGAAATGTAGATTATTATATACCTCATCAAATGCGGGGTGCAAAAATTCTAGCAGCCGACTTCAAAAAGGTCTTATTTTAGCGCATATCAACCAATGTGGCAGAACAAACCTAAACGTATAGCGCATAACATGTAGAGTATATAACAGGGGATATGGGTTAATACATTCGTTGCTGATTTCCCATTTGCTTTAAATGTGCTGAAACTCACATGAAATGTAGATTATTATATACCTCATCGAATACGGGGTGCAAAAATTCTATCAGCCGATAATAAAAATGTTTTATTTGAGCGCATATCAACCAATTTCCAGAACAAACTTAAACTTTTGGTGCATATAACGTCTAGAGTATATAGAAGGTGGTGGGGGTTTATACATTCGTTGCTGATTTCCCAGTTGCTTTAAATGTGCTGAAACTCACATGAAATGTAGATTATTATATACCTCATCGAATACAGGGTGCAAAATTTCTAGCAGCCGACATTAAAAAGGTATTATTTGAGCGCATATCAACCAATGTCCAGAACAAACTTAAACTTTTGGTGCATAAAACGTCCAGAGTATATAGAAGGGGTGGGGGTTAATACATTCGTTGCTAATTTCCCATTTGCTTTAAATGTGCTTAAACTCCCGTGAAATGTAGATTATTATAAACCTCATCGAATACGGGGTGCAACAATTCTAGCAGCCGACATTAGCAAGGTCTTATTTGAGCGCATATCAACCAATGTTCAGAACAAACCTAAACGTTTGGCGCATATAACATCTAGAGTATATAAAAGGAGATATGGGTTAATACATTCGTTGCTGATTTCCCATTTGCTTTAAATGTGCTGAAACTCACATGAAATGTAGATTATTATATACCTCATCGAATACGGGGTGCAAAAATTCTAGCAGCCGATAATTAAAATGTTTTATTTGAGCGCATATCAACCAATGTCCAGAACAAACTTAAACTTTTGGTGCAAATAACGTCTAGAGTATATAGAAGGTGGTGGGGGTTTATACATTCGTTGCTGATTTCCCAGTTGCTTTAAATGTGCTGAAACTCACATGAAATGTAGATTATTATATACCTCATTGAATACAGGGTGCAAAATTTCTAGCAGCCGACATTAAAAAGGTCTTATTTGAGCGCATATCAACCAATGTGGCAGAACAAACCTAAACGTATAGCGCATAACATGTTGAGTATATCGGTGAAGGGGGTTTCGGGCTTTAATACAGTCGCCGCTATTTCCCATTTGCCTTAAATTTGCTGAAAATCACATGAAATGTAGATTATTATATACCTGACCCAATACGGGGTGCAATATTTCTAGCAGCCGACAATAAAAAGGTCTAATTTGAGCGCATTTTAACTAATGTCCAGAACAAACCTAAACGTTTGGCGCATATAACGTCTACAGTATAAAGAAGGGGTGGGGGGTTATACATTCGTTGCTGATTTTCCATTTGCTTTAAATGTGCTAAAACTCACATGAAATGTAGATTATTATATACCTCATCGAATACAGGGTGCAAAAATTCTAACAGCCGACATTAAAAAGGTATTATTTGAGCGCATATCAACCAATGTTCAGAACAAACTTAAACTTTTGGTGCATAAAACGTCCAGAGTATATAGAAGGTGGTGGGGGTTTATACATTCGTTGCTGATTTCCCATTTGCTTTAAATGTGCTGAAACTCACATGAAATGTAGATTATTATATACCTCATCGAATACGGGGTGCAAAAATTCTAGCAGCCGACATTAGCAAGGTCTTATTTGAGCGCATATCAACCAATGTTCAGAACAAACCTAAACGTTTGGCGCATATAACATCTAGAGTATATAAAAGGAGATATGGGTTAATACATTCGTTGCTGATTTCCCATTTGCTTTAAATGTGCTGAAACTCACATGAATAGTAGATTATTATATACCTCATCGAATACGGGGTGCAAAAATTCTAGCAGCCGATAATTAAAATGTTTTATTTGAGCGCATATCAACCAATGTCCAGAACAAACTTAAACTTTTGGTGCAAATAACGTCTAGAGTATATAGAAGGTGGTGGGGGTTTATACATTCGTTGCTGATTTCCCAGTTGCTTTAAATGTGCTGAAACTCACATGAAATGTAGATTATTATATACCTCATTGAATACAGGGTGCAAAATTTCTAGCAGCCGACATTAAAAAGGTCTTATTTGAGCGCATATCAACCAATGTGGCAGAACAAACCTAAACGTATAGCGCATAACATGTTGAGTATATCGGTGAAGGGGTTTCGGGCTTTAATACAGTCGCCGCTATTTCCCATTTGCCTTAAATTTGCTGAAAATCACATGAAATGTAGATTATTATATACCTGACCCAATACGGGGTGCAATATTTCTAGCAGCCGACAATAAAAAGGTCTAATTTGAGCGCATTTTAACCAATGTCCAGAACAAACCTAAACGTTTGGCGCATATAACGTCTACAGTATAAAGAAGGGGGTGGGGGGTTATACATTCGTTGCTGATTTTCCATTTGCTTTAAATGTGCTAAAACTCACATGAAATGTAGATTATTATATACCTCATCGAATACAGGGTGCAAAAATTCTAACAGCCGACATTAAAAAGGTATTATTTGAGCGCATATCAACCAATGTTCAGAACAAACTTAAACTTTTGGTGCATAAAACGTCCAGAGTATATAGAAGGTGGTGGGGGTTTATACATTCGTTGCTGATTTCCCATTTGCTTTAAATGTGCTGAAACTCACATGAAATGTAGATTATTATATACCTCATCGAATACGGGGTGCAAAAATTCTAGCAGCCGACATTAGCAAGGTCTTATTTGAGCGCATATCAACCAATGTTCAGAACAAACCTAAATGTTTGGCGCATATAACATCTAGAGTATATAAAAGGGGATATGGGTTAATACATTCGTTGCTGATTTCCCATTTGCTTTAAATGTGCTGAAACTCACATGAAATGTAGATTATTATATACCTCATCGAGTACGGGGTGCGAAAATTCTAGCAGCCGACATTAAAAAGGTATTATTTGAGCGCATATCAACCAATGTCCAGAACAAACTTAAACTTTTGGTGCATAAAACGTCCAGAGTATATAGAAGGTGGTGGGGGTTTATACATTCGTTGCTGATTTCCCAGTTGCTTTAAATGTGCTGAAACTCACATGAAATGTAGATTATTATATACCTCATCGAATACGGGGTGCAAAATTTCTAGCAGCCGACATTAAAAAGGTCTTATTTGAGCGCATATCAACCAATGTGGCTGAACAAACCTAAACGTATAGCGCATAACATGTTGAGTATATCGGTGGAGGGGGTTTCGGGCTTTAATACAGTCGCCACTATTTCCCATTTGCCTTAAATTTGCTGAAAATCACATGAAATGTAGATTATTATATACCTGACCCAATACGGGGTACAAAATTTCTAGCAGCCGACAATAAAAAGGTCTAATTTGAGCGTATTTTAACCAATGTCCAGAACAAACCTAAACGTTTGGCGCATATAACGTCTAGAGTATAAAGAAGGGGGTGGGGGTTTATACATTCGTTGCTGATTTCCCATTTGCTTTAAATGTGCTGAAACTCACATGAAATGTAGATTATTATATACCTCATCGAATACGGGGTGCAAACATTCTAGCAGCCGACAATAAAAAGGTCTAATTTGAGCGCATTTTAACCAATGTCCAGAACAAACCTAAACGTTTGGCGCATATAACGTCTAGAATATAAAGAAGGGGGTGGGGGTTTATACATTCGTTGCTGATTTCCCATTTGCTTTAAATGTGCTGAAACTCACATGAAATGTAGATTATTATATACCTCATCGAATACGGGGTGCAAAAATTCTAGCAGCCGACATTAAAAAGGTATTATTAGAGCGCATATCAACCAATGTCCAGAACAAACTTAAACTTTTGGTGCATAAAACGTCCAGAGTATATAGAAGGGGTGGGGGTTAACACATTCGTTGCTTATTTCCCATTTGCTTTAAATGTGCTTAAACTCCCATGAAATGTAGATTATTATATACCTCATCGAATACGGGGTGCAAAAATTCTAGCAGCCGACATTAGCAAGGTCTTATTTGAGCGCATATCAACCAATGTTCAGAACAAACCTAAACGTTTGGCGCATATAACATCTAGTGTATATAAAAGGGGATATGGGTTAATACATTCGTTGCTGATTTCCCATTTGCTTTAAATGTGCTGAAACTCACATGAAATGTAGATTATTATATACCTCATCGAATACGGGGTGCAAAAATTCTAGCAGCCGACATTAGCAAGGTCTTATTTGAGCGCATATCAACCAATGTTCAGAACAAACCTAAACGTTTGGCGCATATAACATCTAGAGTATATAAAAGGGGATATGGGTTAATACATTCGTTGCTGATTTCCCATTTGCTTTAAATGTGCTGAAACTCACATGAAATGTAGATTATTATATACCTCATCGAGTACGGGGTGCAAAAATTCTAGCAGCCGACATTAAAAAGGTATTATTTGAGCGCATATCAACCAATGTCCAGAACAAACTTAAACTTTTGGTGCATAAAACGTCCAGAGTATATAGAAGGTGGTGCGGGTTTATACATTCGTTGCTGATTTCCCAGTTGCTTTAAATGTGCTGAAACTCACATGAAATGTTGATTATTATATACCTCATCGAATACGGGGTGCAAAATTTCTAGCAGCCGACATTAAAAAGGTCTTATTTGAGCGCATATCAACCAATGTGGCAGAACAAACCTTAATGTATAGCGCATTACATGTACAGTATATCGGTGAAGGGGGTTTCGGGCTTTAATACAGTCGCCGTTATTTCCCATTTGCCTTAATTTTGCTGAAAATCACATGAAATGTAGATTATTATATACCTCACCCAATACGGAGTCCAAAAATTCTAGCAGCTGACAATAAAAAGGTCTTATTTGAAGGTATATCAACCAATGTCCAGAACAAACCTAAACGTTTGGCGCATATAACGTCTAGAGTATATAAAAGGGGATAGGGGTTAATACATTCGTTGCTGATTTCCCATTTGCTTTAAATGTGCCGAAACTCACATGAAATGTAGATTGTTATATACCTCATCGAATACGGGGTGCAAACATTCTAGCAGCCGACAATAAAAATGTTTTATTTCAGCGCATATCAACCAATGTTCAGAACATACCTAAACGTTTGGCGCATATAACGTCTAGAGTATATAAAAGGGGGTGGGGGCTTATACATTCGTTGCTGATTTCCCAGTTGCTTTACATGTGCTTAAACTCACATGAAATCTAGATTATTATATACCTCATCAAATGCAGGGTGCAAAAATTCTAGCAGCCGACTTTAAAAAGTTCTTATTTGAGGGCATTTCAACCAATGTGGCAGAACAAACCTTAACGTATAGCGCATAACATGTAGAGTATATCGGTGAAGGGGGTTTCGGGCTTTAATACAGTCGCCGCTTTTTCCCATTTGCCTTAAATTTTGCTGAAAATCACATGAAATGTAGATTATTATATACCTCACCCAATACGGGGTGCAAAATTTCTAGCAGCCGACATTAACAAGGTATTATTTGAGTGCATATCAACCAATGTTCAGAACAAACCTAAATGTTTGGCGCATATAACGTCTACAGTATATAGAAGGGGGTGGGGGCTTATACATTCGTTGCTGATTTCCCAGTTGCTTTAAATGTGCTGAAACTCACATGAAATGTAGATTATTATATACCTCATCGAATACGGGGTGCAAAAATTCTAGCAGCCGACATTAAAAAGGTATTATTAGAGCGCATATCAACCAATGTCCAGAACAAACTTAAACTTTTGGTGCATAAAACGTCCAGAGTATATAGAAGGGGTGGGGGTTAACACATTCGTTGCTTATTTCCCATTTGCTTTAAATGTGCTTAAACTCCCATGAAATGTAGATTATTATATACCTCATCGAATACGGGGTGCAAAAATTCTAGCAGCCGACATTAGCAAGGTCTTATTTGAGCGCATATCAACCAATGTTCAGAACAAACCTAAACGTTTGGCGCATATAACATCTAGAGTATATAAAAGGGGATATGGGTTAATACATTCGTTGCTGATTTCCCATTTGCTTTAAATGTGCTGAAACTCACATGAAATGTAGATTATTATATACCTCATCGAATACGGGGTGAAAAAATTCTAGCAGCCGACATTAGCAAGGTCTTATTTGAGCGCATATCAACCAATGTTCAGAACAAACCTAAACGTTTGGCGCATATAACATCTAGAGTATATAAAAGGGGATATGGGTTAATACATTCGTTGCTGATTTCCCATTTGCTTTAAATGTGCTGAAACTCACATGAAATGTAGATTATTATATACCTCATCGAGTACGGGGTGCAAAAATTCTAGCAGCCGACATTAAAAAGGTATTATTTGAGCGCATATCAACCAATGTCCAGAACAAACTTAAACTTTTGGTGCATAAAACGTCCAGAGTATATAGAAGGTGGTGCGGGTTTATACATTCGTTGCTGATTTCCCAGTTGCTTTAAATGTGCAGAAACTCACATGAAATGTTGATTATTATATACCTCCTCGAATACGGGGTGCAAAATTTCTAGCAGCCGACATTAAAAAGGTCTTATTTGAGCGCATATCAACCAATGTGGCAGAACAAACCTTAATGTATAGCGCATTACATGTAGAGTATATCGGTGAAGGGGGTTTCGGGCTTTAATACAGTCGCCGTTATTTCCCATTTGCCTTAATTTTGCTGAAAATCACATGAAATGTAGATTATTATATACCTCACCCAATACGGAGTCCAAAAATTCTAGCAGCTGACAATAAAAAGGTCTTATTTGAAGGTATATCAACCAATGTCCAGAACAAACCTAAACGTTTGGCGCATATAACGTCTAGAGTATATAAAAGGGGATAGGGGTTAATACATTCGTTGCTGATTTCCCATTTGCTTTAAATGTGCCGAAACTCACATGAAATGTAGATTGTTATATACCTCATCGAATACGGGGTGCAAACATTCTAGCAGCCGACAATAAAAATGTTTTATTTCAGCGCATATCAACCAATGTTCAGAACATACCTAAACGTTTGGCGCATATAACGTCTAGAGTATATAAAAGGGGGTGGGGGCTTATACATTCGTTGCTGATTTCCCAGTTGCTTTAAATGTGCTTAAACTCACATGAAATCTAGATTATTATATACCTCATCAAATGCAGGGTGCAAAAATTCTAGCAGCCGACTTTAAAAAGTTCTTATTTGAGGGCATTTCAACCAATGTGGCAGAACAAACCTTAACGTATAGCGCATAACATGTAGAGTATATCGATGAGGGGGTTTCGGGCTTTAATACAGTCGCCGCTTTTTCCCATTTGCCTTAAATTTTGCTGAAAATCACATGAAATGTAGATTATTATATACCTCACCCAATACGGGGTGCAAAATTTCTAGCAGCCGACATTAACAAGGTATTATTTGAGTGCATATCAACCAATGTTCAGAACAAACCTAAACGTTTGGCGCATATAACGTCTACAGTATATAGAAGGGGGTGGGGGCTTATACATTCGTTGCTGATTTCCCAGTTGCTTTAAATGTGCTGAAACTCACATGAAATCTAGATTATTATATACCTCATCGAATACGGGGTGCAAAATTTCTAGCAGCCGACATTAAAAAGGTCTTATTTGAGCGCGTATCAACCAATTTGGCAGAACAAACCTTAACGTATAGCGCATAACATGTAGAGTATATCGGTGAAGGGGGCTTCGGGCTTTAATACAGTCGCCGATATTTCCCATTTGCCTTAATTTTGCTGAAAATCACATGAAATGTAGATTATTATATAGCTCACCCAATACGGGGTGCAAAAATTCTAGCAGCTGACAATAAAAAGGTCTTATTTGAAGGCATATCAACCAATGTCCAGAACAAACCTAAACGTTTAGCGCATATAACGTCTAGAGTATATGAAAAGGGGTTGGGGTTAATTATACATTCGTTGCTGATATCCCATTTGCTTTAAATGTGCTTAAACTCACATGAAATCTAGATTATTATATACCTCATCGAATACGGGGTGCAAAATTTCTAGCAGCCGACATTAAAAAGGTCTTATTTGAGCGCGTATCAACCAATGTGGCAGAACAAACCTTAACGTATAGCGCATAACATGTAGAGTACATCGGTGAAGGGGGCTTCGGGCTTTAATACAGTCGCCGATATTTCCCATTTGCCTTAATTTTGCTGAAAATCACATGAAATGTAGATTATTATATAGCTCACCCAATACGGGGTGCAAAAATTCTAGCAGCTGACAATAAAAAGGTCTTATTTGAAGGCATATCAACGAATGTCCAGAACAAACCTAAACGTTTGGCGCATATAACGTCTAGAGTATATGAAAAGGGGTTGGGGTTAATTATACATTCGTTGCTGATATCCCATTTGCTTTAAATGTGCTGAAACTCACATGAAATGTAGATTATTATATACCTCATCTAATGCGGGGTGCAAAAATTCTAGCAGCCGACTTTAAAAAGGTCTTATTTGAGCGCATATCAACCAATGTGGCAGAACAAACCTTAACGTATAGTGCATAACATGTAGAGTATATCGGTGAAGGGGGTTTCGGGCTTTAGTACAGTCGCCGATATTTCCCATTTGCCTTAATTTTGCTGAAAATCACATGAAATGTAGATTATTATATACCTCACCTAATACGGGGTGCAAACATTCTAGCAGCCGACAATAAAAATGTTTTATTTCAGCGCATATCAACCAATGTCCAGAACAAACCTAAACGTTTGGCGCATATAACGTCTAGAGTATAAAGAAGGGGGTGGGGTTTATACAATCGTTGCTAATTTTCCATTTGCTTTAAATGTGCTTAAACTCACATGAAATCTAGATTATTATATACCTCATCTAATGCGGGGTGCAAAAATTCTAGCAGCCGACTTTAAAAAGGTCTTATTTGAGCGCATATCAACCAATGTGGCAGAACAAACCTTAACGTATAGCGCATAACATGTAGAGTATATCGGTGAAGGGGGTTTCGGGCTTTAGTACAGTCGCCGATATTTCCCATTTGCCTTAATTTTGCTGAAAATCACATGAAATGTAGATTATTATATACCTCACCTAATACGGGGTGCAAAATTTCTAGCAGCTGACAATAAAAAGGTCTTATTTGAAGGCATATCAACCAATGTCCAGAACAAACCTAAACGTTTGGCCCATATAATGTCTAGAGTATATAAAAGGGGTTTGGGTTAATTATACATTCGTTGCTGATATCCCATTTGCTTTAAATGTGCTGAAACTCACATGAAATGTAGATTATTATATACCTCATCGAATACGGGGTGCAAAATTTCTAGCAGCCGACATTCACAAGGTTTTATTTGAACGCATATCAACCAATGTTCAGAACAAACCTAAACGTTTGGCGCATATAACGTCTAGAGTATATAGAAGGGGGTGGGGGCTTATACATTCGTTGCTGATTTCCCAGTTGCTTTAAATGTGCTTAAACTCACATGAAATCTAGATTATTATATCCCTCATCGAATACGGGGTGCAAAATTTCTAGCAGCCGACATTAAAAAGGTCTTATTTGAGCGCGTATCAACCAATTTGGCAGAACAAACCTTAACGTATAGCGCATAACATGTAGAGTATATCGGTGAAGGGGGCTTCGGGCTTTAATACAGTCGCCGATATTTCCCATTTGCCTTAATTTTGCTGAAAATCACATGAAATGTAGATTATTATATAGCTCACCCAATACGGGGTGCAAAAATTCTAGCAGCTGACCATAAAAAGGTCTTATTTGAAGGCATATCAACCAATGTCCAGAACAAACCTAAACGTTTGGCGCATATAACGTCTAGAGTATATGAAAAGGGGTTGGGGTTAATTATACATTCGTTGCTGATATCCCATTTGCTTTAAATGTGCTGAAACTCACATGAATTGTAGATTATTATATACCTCATCGAATACGGGGTGCAAAAATTCTAGCAGCCGACATTAAAAAGGTATTATTAGAGCGCATATCAACCAATGTCCAGAACAAACTTAAACTTTTGGTGCATAAAACGTCCAGAGTATATAGAAGGGGTGGGGGTTAACACATTCGTTGCTTATTTCCCATTTGCTTTAAATGTGCTTAAACTCCCATGAAATGTAGATTATTATATACCTCATCGAATACGGGGTGCAAAAATTCTAGCAGCCGACATTAGCAAGGTCTTATTTGAGCGGATATCAACCAATGTTCAGAACAAACCTAAACGTTTGGCGCATATAACATCTAGAGTATATAAAAGGGGATATGGGTTAATACATTCGTTGCTGATTTCCCATTTGCTTTAAATGTGCTGAAACTCACATGAAATGTAGATTATTATACCTCATTGAATACGGGGTGCAAAAATTCTAGCAGCCGACATTAGCAAGGTCTTATTTGAGCGCATATCAACCAATGTTCAGAACAAACCTAAACGTTTGGCGCATATAACATCTAGAGTATATAAAAGGGGATATGGGTTAATACATTCGTTGCTGATTTCGCATTTGCTTTAAATGTGCTGAAACTCACATGAAATGTAGATTATTATATACCTCATCGAGTACGGGGTGCAAAAATTCTAGCAGCCGACATTAAAAAGATATTATTCGAGCGCATATCAACCAATGTCCAGAACAAACTTAAACTTTTGGTGCATAAAACGTCCAGAGTATATAGAAGGTGGTGGGGGTTTATACATTCGTTGCTGATTTCCCAGTTGCTTTAAATGTGCTGAAACTCACATGAAATGTTGATTATTATATACCTCATCGAATACGGGGTGCAAAATTTCTAGCAGCCGACATTAAAAAGGTCTTATTTGAGCGCATATCAACCAATGTGGCAGAACAAACCTTAATGTATAGCGCATTACATGTAGAGTATATCGGTGAAGGGGGTTTCGGGCTTTAATACAGTCGCCGCTATTTCCCATTTGCCTTAATTTTGCTGAAAATCACATGAAATGTAGATTATTATATACCTCACCCAATACGGAGTCCAAAAATTCTAGCAGCTGACAATAAAAAGGTCTTATTTGAAGGTATATCAACCAATGTCCAGAACAAACCTAAACGTTTGGCGCATATAACGTCTACAGTATATAGAAGGGGGTGGGGGCTTATACATTCGTTGCTGATTTCCCAGTTGCTTTAAATGTGCTGAAACTCACATGAAATCTAGATTATTATATACCTCATCGAATACGGGGTGCAAAATTTCTAGCAGCCGACATTAAAAAGGTCTTATTTGAGCGCGTATCAACCAATTTGGCAGAACAAACCTTAACGTATAGCGCATAACATGTAGAGTATATCGGTGAAGGGGGCTTCGGGCTTTAATACAGTCGCCGATATTTCCCATTTGCCTTAATTTTGCTGAAAATCACATGAAATGTAGATTATTATATAGCTCACCCAATACGGGGTGCAAAAATTCTAGCAGCTGACAATAAAAAGGTCTTATTTGAAGGCATATCAACCAATGTCCAGAACAAACCTAAACGTTTAGCGCATATAACGTCTAGAGTATATGAAAAGGGGTTGGGGTTAATTATACATTCGTTGCTGATATCCCATTTGCTTTAAATGTGCTTAAACTCACATGAAATGTAGATTATTATATACCTCATCGAATACGGGGTGCAAAAATTCTAGCAGCCGACATTAAAAAGGTCTTATTTGAGCGCATATCAACCAATGTGGCAGAACAAACCTTAACGTATAGCGCATAACATGTTGAGTATATCGGTGAAGGGGTTTCGGGCTTTAATACAGTCGCCGCTATTTCCCATTTGCCTTAAATTTGCTGAAAATCACATGAAATGTAGATTATTATATACCTGACCCAATACGGGGTGCAAAAATTCTAGCAGCCGACAATAAAAAGGTCTAATTTGAGCGTATTTTAACCAATGTCCAGAACAAACCTAAACGTTTGGCGCATATAACGTCTAGAGTATAAAGAAGGGGGTGGGGTTTATACAATCGTTGCTAATTTTCCATTTGCTTTAAATGTGCTTAAACTCACATGAAATGTAGATTATTATATACCTCATCTAATGCGGGGTGCAAAAATTCTAGCAGCCGACTTTAAAAAGGTCTTATTTGAGCGCATATCAACCAATGTGGCAGAACAAACCTTAACGTATAGCGCATAACATGTAGAGTATATCGGTGAAGGGGGTTTCGGGCTTTAGTACAGTCGCCGATATTTCCCATTTGCCTTAATTTTGCTGAAAATCACATGAAATGTAGATTATTATATACCTCACCTAATACGGGGTGCAAACATTCTAGCAGCCGACAATAAAAATGTTTTATTTCAGCGCATATCAACCAATGTTCAGAACATACCTAAACGTTTGGCGCATATAACGTCTAGAGTATATAAAAGGGGGTGGGGGCTTATACATTCGTTGCTGATTTCCCAGTTGCTTTAAATGTGCTTAAACTCACATGAAATCTAGATTATTATATACCTCATCAAATGCGGGGTGCAAAAATTCTAGCAGCCGACTTTAAAAAGTTCTTATTTGAGGGCATTTCAACCAATGTGGCAGAACAAACCTTAACGTATAGCGCATAACATGTAGAGTATATCGGTGAAGGGGGTTTCGGGCTTTAATACAGTCGCCGCTTTTTCCCATTTGCCTTAAATTTTGCTTAAAATCACATGAAATGTAGATTATTATATACCTCACCCAATACGGGATGCAAAATTTCTAGCAGCCGACATTAACAAGGTATTATTTGAGTGCATATCAACCAATGTTCAGAACAAACCTAAACGTTTGGCGCATATAACGTCTACAGTATATAGAAGGGGGTGGGGGCTTATACATTCGTTGCTGATTTCCCAGTTGCTTTAAATGTGCTGAAACTCACATGAAATCTAGATTATTATATACCTCATCGAATACGGGGTGCAAAATTTCTAGCAGCCGACATTAAAAAGGTCTTATTTGAGCGCGTATCAACCAATTTGGCAGAACAAACCTTAACGTATAGCGCATAACATGTAGAGTATATCGGTGAAGGGGGCTTCGGGCTTTAATACAGTCGCCGATATTTCCCATTTGCCTTAATTTTGCTGAAAATCACATGAAATGTAGATTATTATATAGCTCACCCAATACGGGGTGCAAAAATTCTAGCAGCTGACAATAAAAAGGTCTTATTTGAAGGCATATCAACCAATGTCCAGAACAAACCTAAACGTTTAGCGCATATAACGTCTTGAGTATATGAAAAGGGGTTGGGGTTAATTATACATTCGTTGCTGATATCCCATTTGCTTTAAATGTGCTTAAACTCACATGAAATCTAGATTATTATATACCTCATCGAATACGGGGTGCAAAATTTCTAGCAGCCGACATTAAAAAGGTCTTATTTGAGCGCGTATCAACCAATGTGGCAGAACAAACCTTAACGTATAGCGCATAACATGTAGAGTATATCGGTGAAGGGGGCTTCGGGCTTTAATACAGTCGCCGATATTTCCCATTTGCCTTAATTTTGCTGAAAATCACATGAAATGTAGATTATTATATAGCTCACCCAATACGGGGTGCAAAAATTCTAGCAGCTGACAATAAAAAGGTCTTATTTGAAGGCATATCAACGAATGTCCAGAACAAACCTAAACGTTTGGCGCATATAACGTCTACAGTATATGAAAAGGGGTTGGGGTTAAATATACATTCGTTGCTGATATCCCATTTGCTTTAAATGTGCTGAAACTCACATGAAATGTAGATTATTATATACCTCATCGAATACGGGGTGCAAAAATTCTAGCAGCCGACATTAAAAAGGTCTTATTTGAGCGCATATCAACCAATGTGGCAGAACAAACCTAAACGTATAGCGCATAACATGTTGAGTATATCGGTGAAGGGGGTTTCGGGCTTTAATACTGTCGCCGCTATTTCCCATTTGCCTTAAATTTGCTGAAAATCACATGAAATGTAGATTATTATATACCTGACCCAATACGGGGTGCAACAATTCTAGCAGCCGACAATAAAAGGTCTAATTTGAGCGCATTTTAACCAATGTCCAGAACAAACCTAAACGTTTGGCGCATATAACGTCTAGAGTATAAAGAAGGGGGTGGGGGTTTATACATTCGTTGCTGATTTCCCATTTGCTTTAAATGTGCTTAAACTCACATGAAATGTAGATTTTTATATACCTCATCTAATGCGGGGTGCAAAAATTCTAGCAGCCGACTTTAAAAAGGTCTTATTTGAGCGCATATCAACCAATGTGGCAGAACAAACCTTAACGTATAGCGCATAACATGTAGAGTATATCGGTGAAGGGGGTTTCGGGCTTTAGTACAGTCGCCGATATTTCCCATTTGCCTTAATTTTGCTGAAAATCACATGAAATGTAGATTATTATATACCTCACCCAATACGGAGTCCAAAAATTCTAGCAGCTGACAATAAAAAGGTCTTATTTGAAGGTATATCAACCAATGTCCAGAACAAACCTAAACGTTTGGCGCATATAACGTCTACAGTATATAGAAGGGGGTGGGGGCTTATACATTCGTTGCTGATTTCCCAGTTGCTTTAAATGTGCTGAAACTCACATGAAATCTAGATTATTATATACCTCATCGAATACGGGGTGCAAAATTTCTAGCAGCCGACATTAAAAAGGTCTTATTTGAGCGCGTATCAACCAATTTGGCAGAACAAACCTTAACGTATAGCGCATAACATGTAGAGTATATCGGTGAAGGGGGCTTCGGGCTTTAATACAGTCGCCGATATTTCCCATTTGCCTTAATTTTGCTGAAAATCACATGAAATGTAGATTATTATATAGCTCACCCAATACGGGGTGCAAAAATTCTAGCAGCTGACAATAAAAAGGTCTTATTTGAAGGCATATCAACCAATGTCCAGAACAAACCTAAACGTTTAGCGCATATAACGTCTAGAGTATATGAAAAGGGGTTGGGGTTAATTATACATTCGTTGCTGATATCCCATTTGCTTTAAATGTGCTTAAACTCACATGAAATGTAGATTATTATATACCTCATCGAATACGGGGTGCAAAATTTCTAGCAGCCGACATTAAAAAGGTCTTATTTGAGCGCGTATCAACCAATTTGGCAGAACAAACCTTAACGTATAGCGCATAACATGTAGAGTATATCGGTGAAGGGGGCTTCGGGCTTTAATACAGTCGCCGATATTTCCCATTTGCCTTAATTTTGCTGAAAATCACATGAAATGTAGATTATTATATAGCTCACCCAATACGGGGTGCAAAAATTCTAGCAGCTGACAATAAAAAGGTCTTATTTGAAGGCATATCAACCAATGTCCAGAACAAACCTAAACGTTTAGCGCATATAACGTCTAGAGTATATGAAAAGGGGTTGGGGTTAATTATACATTCGTTGCTGATATCCCATTTGCTTTAAATGTGCTTAAACTCACATGAAATGTAGATTATTATATACCTCATCTAATGCGGGGTGCAAAAATTCTAGCAGCCGACTTTAAAAAGGTCTTATTTGAGCGCATATCAACCAATGTGGCAGAACAAACCTTAACGTATAGCGCATAACATGTAGAGTATATCGGTGAAGGGGGTTTCGGGCTTTAGTACAGTCGCCGATATTTCCCATTTGCCTTAATTTTGCTGAAAATCACATGAAATGTAGATTATTATATACCTCACCTAATACGGGGTGCAAACATTCTAGCAGCCGACAATAAAAATGTTTTATTTCAGCGCATATCAACCAATGTTCAGAACATACCTAAACGTTTGGCGCATATAACGTCTAGAGTATATAAAAGGGGGTGGGGGCTTATACATTCGTTGCTGATTTCCCAGTTGCTTTAAATGTGCTTAAACTCACATGAAATCTAGATTATTATATACCTCATCAAATGCGGGGTGCAAAAATTCTAGCAGCCGACTTTAAAAAGTTCTTATTTGAGGGCATTTCAACCAATGTGGCAGAACAAACCTTAACGTACAGCGCATAACATGTAGAGTATATCGGTGAAGGGGGTTTCGGGCTTTAATACAGTCGCCGCTTTTTCCCATTTGCCTTAAATTTTGCTGAAAATCACATGAAATGTAGATTATTATATACCTCACCCAATACGGGGTGCAAAATTTCTAGCAGCCGACATTAACAAGGTATTATTTGAGTGCATATCAACCAATGTTCAGAACAAACCTAAACGTTTGGCGCATATAACGTCTACAGTATATAGAAGGGGGTGGGGGCTTATACATTCGTTGCTGATTTCCCAGTTGCTTTAAATGTGCTGAAACTCACATGAAATCTAGATTATTATATACCTCATCGAATACGGGGTGCAAAATTTCTAGCAGCCGACATTAAAAAGGTCTTATTTGAGCGCGTATCAACCAATTTGGCAGAACAAACCTTAACGTATAGCGCATAACATGTAGAGTATATCGGTGAAGGGGGCTTCGGGCTTTAATACAGTCGCCGATATTTCCCATTTGCCTTAATTTTGCTGAAAATCACATGAAATGTAGATTATTATATAGCTCACCCAATACGGGGTGCAAAAATTCTAGCAGCTGACAATAAAAAGGTCTTATTTGAAGGCATATCAACCAATGTCCAGAACAAACCTAAACGTTTAGCGCATATAACGTCTTGAGTATATGAAAAGGGGTTGGGGTTAATTATACATTCGTTGCTGATATACCATTTGCTTTAAATGTGCTTAAACTCACATGAAATCTAGATTATTATATACCTCATCGAATACGGGGTGCAAAATTTCTAGCAGCCGACATTAAAAAGGTCTTATTTGAGCGCGTATCAACCAATGTGGCAGAACAAACCTTAACGTATAGCGCATAACATGTAGAGTATATCGGTGAAGGGGGCTTCGGGCTTTAATACAGTCGCCGATATTTCCCATTTGCCTTAATTTTGCTGAAAATCACATGAAATGTAGATTATTATATAGCTCACCCAATACGGGGTGCAAAAATTCTAGCAGCTGACAATAAAAAGGTCTTATTTGAAGGCATATCAACGAATGTCCAGAACAAACCTAAACGTTTGGCGCATATAACGTCTAGAGTATATGAAAAGGGGTTGGGGTTAATTATACATTCGTTGCTGATATCCCATTTGCTTTAAATGTGCTGAAACTCACATGAAATGTAGATTATTATATACCTCATCGAATACGGGGTGCAAAAATTCTAGCAGCCGACATTAAAAAGGTCTTATTTGAGCGCATATCAACCAATGTGGCAGAACAAACTTAAACGTATAGTGCATAACATGTTGAGTATATCGGTGAAGGGGGTTTCGGGCTTTAATACAGTCGCCGCTATTTCCCATTTGCCTTAAATTTGCTGAAAATCACATGAAATGTAGATTATTATATACCTGACCCAATACGGGGTGCAACAATTCTAGCAGCCGACAATAAAAAGGTCTAATTTGAGCGCATTTTAACCAATGTCCAGAACAAACCTAAACGTTTGGCGCATATAACGTCTAGAGTATAAAGAAGGGGGTGGGGTTTATACATTCGTTGCTGATTTCCCATTTGCTTTAAATGTGCTTAAACTCACATGAAATGTAGATTATAATATACCTCATCTAATGCGGGGTGCAAAAATTCCAGCAGCCGACTTTAAAAAGGTCTTATTTGAGCGCATATCAACCAATGTGGCAGAACAAACCTTAACGTATAGCGCATAACATGTAGAGTATATCGGTGAAGGGGTTTCGGGCTTTAGTACAGTCGCCGATATTTCCCATTTGCCTTAATTTTGCTGAAAATCACATGAAATGTAGATTATTATATACCTCACCTAATACGGGGTGCAAAATTTCTAGCAGCTGACAATAAAAAGGTCTTATTTGAAGGCATATCAACCAATGTCCAGAACAAACCTAAACGTTTGGCCCATATAATGTCTAGAGTATATAAAAGGGTTTGGGTTAATTATACATTCGTTGCTGATATCCCATTTGCTTTAAATGTGCTGAAACTCACATGAAATGTAGATTATTATATACCTCATCGAATACGGGGTGCAAAATTTCTAGCAGCCGACATTCACAAGGTTTTATTTGAACGCATATCAACCAATGTTCAGAACAAACCTAAACGTTTGGCGCATATAACGTCTAGAGTATATAGAAGGGGTGGGGGCTTATACATTCGTTGCTGATTTCCCAGTTGCTTTAAATGTGCTTAAACTCACATGAAATCTAGATTATTATATCCCTCATCGAATACGGGGTGCAAAATTTCTAGCAGCCGACATTAAAAAGGTCTTATTTGAGCGCGTATCAACCAATTTGGCAGAACAAACCTTAACGTATAGCGCATAACATGTAGAGTATATCGGTGAAGGGGGCTTCGGTCTTTAATACAGTCGCCGATATTTCCCATTTGCCTTAATTTTGCTGAAAATCACATGAAATGTAGATTATTATATAGCTCACCCAATACGGGGTGCAAAAATTCTAGCAGCTGACCATAAAAAGGTCTTATTTGAAGGCATATCAACCAATGTCCAGAACAAACCTAAACGTTTGGCGCATATAACGTCTAGAGTATATGAAAGGGGTTGGGGTTAATTATACTTTCGTTGCTGATATCCCATTTGCTTTAAATGTGCTGAAACTCACATGAAATGTAGATTATTATATACCTCATCGAATACGGGGTGCAAAAATTCTAGCAGCCGACATTAAAAAGGTCTTATTTGAGCGCATATCAACCAATGTGGCAGAACAAACTTAAACGTATAGTGCATAACATGTTGAGTATATCGGTGAAGGGGGTTTCGGGCTTTAATACAGTCGCCGCTATTTCCCATTTGCCTTAAATTTGCTGAAAATCACATGAAATGTAGATTATTATATACCTGACCCAATACGGGGTGCAACAATTCTAGCAGCCGACAATAAAAAGGTCTAATTTGAGCGCATTTTAACCAATGTCCAGAACAAACCTAAACGTTTGGCGCATATAACGTCTAGAGTATAAAGAAGGGGGTGGGGGTTTATACATTCGTTGCTGATTTCCCATTTGCTTTAAATGTGCTTAAACTCACATGAAATGTAGATTATTATATACCTCATCTAATGCGGGGTGCAAAAATTCCAGCAGCCGACTTTAAAAAGGTCTTATTTGAGCGCATATCAACCAATGTGGCAGAACAAACCTTAACGTATAGCGCATAACATGTAGAGTATATCGGTGAAGGGGGTTTCGGGCTTTAGTACAGTCGCCGATATTTCCCATTTGCCTTAATTTTGCTGAAAATCACATGAAATGTAGATTATTATATACCTCACCTAATACGGGGTGCAAAATTTCTAGCAGCTGACAATAAAAAGGTCTTATTTGAAGGCATATCAACCAATGTCCAGAACAAACCTAAACGTTTGGCCCATATAATGTCTAGAGTATATAAAAGGGGTTTGGGTTAATTATACATTCGTTGCTGATATCCCATTTGCTTTAAATGTGCTGAAACTCACATGAAATGTAGATTATTATATACCTCATCGAATACGGGGTGCAAAATTTCTAGCAGCCGACATTCACAAGGTTTTATTTGAACGCATATCAACCAATGTTCAGAACAAACCTAAACGTTTGGCGCATATAACGTCTAGAGTATATAGAAGGGGGTGGGGGCTTATACATTCGTTGCTGATTTCCCAGTTGCTTTAAATGTGCTTAAACTCACATGAAATCTAGATTATTATATCCCTCATCGAATACGGGGTGCAAAATTTCTAGCAGCCGACATTAAAAAGGTCTTATTTGAGCGCGTATCAACCAATTTGGCAGAACAAACCTTAACGTATAGCGCATAACATGTAGAGTATATCGGTGAAGGGGGCTTCGGTCTTTAATACAGTCGCCGATATTTCCCATTTGCCTTAATTTTGCTGAAAATCACATGAAATGTAGATTATTATATAGCTCACCCAATACGGGGTGCAAAAATTCTAGCAGCTGACCATAAAAAGGTCTTATTTGAAGGCATATCAACCAATGTCCAGAACAAACCTAAACGTTTGGCGCATATAACGTCTAGAGTATATGAAAAGGGGTTGGGGTTAATTATACTTTCGTTGCTGATATCCCATTTGCTTTAAATGTGCTGAAACTCACATGAAATGTAGATTATTATATACCTCATCGAATACGGGGTGCAAAAATTCTAGCAGCCGACATTAAGAAGGTCTTATTTGAGCGCATATCAACCAATGTTCAGAACAAACCTAAACGTTTTGCGCATATAACGTCTAGAGTATATAGAAGGGGGTGGGGTTTATACATTCGTTGCTGATTTCCCAGTTGCTTTAAATGTGCTGAAACTCACATGAAATGTAGATTATTATATACCTCATCGAATACGGGGTGCAAAATTTCTAGCAGCCGACATTAAAAAGGTCTTATTTGAGCGCATATCAACCAATGTGGCAGAACAAACCTAAACGTTTGGCGCATAACATGTTGAGTATATCGGTGAAGGGGGTTTCGGGCTTTAATACAGTCGCCGCTATTTCCCATTTGCCTTAAATTTGCTGAAAATCACATGAAATGTAGATTATTATATACCTGACCCAATACGGGGTGCAACAATTCTAGCAGCCGACAATAAAAAGGTCTAATTTGAGCGCATTTTAACCAATGTCCAGAACAAACCTAAACGTTTGGCGCATATAACGTCTAGAGTATAAAGAAGGGGGTGGGGGTTTATACATTCGTTGCTGATTTCCCATTTGCTTTAAATGTGCTGAAACTCACATGAAATGTAGATTATTATATACCTCATCGAATACGGGGTGCAAAAATTCTAGCAGCCGACATTAAAAAGGTATTATTTGAGTGCATATCAACCAATGTCCAGAACAAACTTAAACTTTTGGTGCATATAACGTCCAGAGTATATAGAAGGGGTGGGGGTTAATACATTCGTTGCTAATTTCCCATTTGCTTTAAATGTGCTTAAACTCCCATGAAATGTAAATTATTATATACCTCATTGAATGCAGGGTGCAAAAATTCTAGCAGCCGACTTTAAAAGGACTTATTTGAGCGCATATTAACCAATGTGGCAGAACAAACTATAACGTAATAGCGCATAACATGTAGAGTATATCGGTGAAGGGGTTTCGGGCTTTAATACAGTCGCCGCTATTTCCCATTTGCCTTAATTTTGCTGAAAATCACATGAAATGTAGATTATTATACACCTCATCGACTACGGGGTGCAAACATTCTAGCAGCCGACAATAAAAATGTTTTATTTGAGCGCATATCAACCAATGTCCAGAACAAACCTGAACGTTTGGCGCATATAACGTCTAGAGTATATAGAAGGGGGTGGGGGTTTATACATTCGTTGCTGATTTCCCAGTTGCTTTAAATGTGCTGAAACTCACATGAAATGTAGATTATTATATACCTCATCGAATACGGGGTGCAAAAATTCTAGCAGCCGACATTAAATGGTCTAGGTTATGAACTCTGCGATCGAACAGAAACAAACAACATTTTAATGTGGTTAGACTTTCATGAAATCATCTGCGAAAACCCAGATGATAAATTATATAAGATACAGACTTGCAAATTCATGCACTACCTGAATATAAGCGTGACGGTTGCACAATTGTTGTTATGTTGATAGGCTTATTTAAAATTTTAGGGCGAGAAGGCGAGAGCTGCAAATACCACATCCCCCCCCCCCCCCGCCGCATCATCAAGCTTTTCAGCAAAAGCTTTTCATTATATGGGTTTCTTATTATTGTTCTCTTTGATTTACTGATGGATAAAAGCTACACTGATTAGCAGATCAAAACTATATTATTGTTTAATAGAGATGTAAATTCGATGTAAACAGCTACCAAATCTAACTGATTCCAACCGATTGAGACGGACTGTTTATACAACTTTTGACTCCATTTTGCCTTAATCACAATAGCGAAACTTTACTAACCATATACCTTTAGCAGTTTATCAACAATTCACTGATAGCATATGCGTGCACATGGGTGTCGCTAGACATTTTTCAGTGGGAGGGGGGGGGGGGGATGTAGAGGCAACCGATTACCGAAAAAACTAGCCACCAATTACCGACAAATATATTATTCCCATTGTCTACAAATCCAGCCCTACAAACCCGGAAGCCAGGAGCTAAATTATTTGTCAGTCCCCCCCCCCCCCCCCCCCCGCGCGAAGCTTTGACATTTCATTAAATTATTAGAGAAAGAATACGATTCGTTGTACTTTTTTCGACTCTTAATCCTTGTCTGAATTCAGTTTCTCCCTTTCGCACGAAGCGCGGAAGCGTTGACGTTTCATTAAATTATTACTGTTTATCCTTTTCTAAATTCATTTCCACCTTTGATGTTTCATTAAATAATTTTTATTAGAGAGAAGACGATTCTTTGTACCGACTCTAAATCATTGTCTGAATTTTCAAACGATGTCAGTTCCTAGGGGGGAAAAATTGCCGGCCGACCGACATAATACAATCATCTAACCGACTTCAATCTTCTGTATTGATTTAGAACACGAGGATCGAGCAAGAATCCCGACACAGCGGACCCGACACAGCACCATAATCATCTACGTATCTTTTTTGCCCCCTCGACGTGGTGAATCCACCCAACATCCCACACTCTCTCTCTCTCTCTCTCTTACTCCCACCCCTCTTCTCTTAGGCTCTTACCACCCTCTCTCTCTCTCTCCTCTCTTTCACCCCCCCCCCCGTTTCTTTTGTTTCCTTTTCTCTTTTTTCTTCATTTTGTCCTTTTGTCCTTTTGTCCTTTTCTTTCTTTTCTTTCTTTTCCTTTCTTTCCTCTTTTTCTTTTTTCTCTCTCTTTCTTCTCTTTTCTTTCCTTTCTTTTCTTTCCTTTCCTTTCCTTTTTTTCTTTTCTTTCATTTTCCATTTCATTTTCCCCTTCCTCTTTTCTCATTTTTCCCGACAGCAGTGCAATATTACCGACAATATCCTGACAGAAGGGAAGGGGGTGTCGCACCCCTCCCCACCCCCCCCCCCCCCCTTTTTTTTTAGCGACGCCCCTGTACGTGCATACATTAGAAAACGACTTAAACCCCGTCTGCACTAGTTTGGCCAGGAGGGATTAGACCTCCCTGCAAGGTCAATGACAAGTGGTTATCTCATCAAATCAGTTCTCAATTAACATAAGAAAAAGGAGACATGGGGGACCAACAGGCGAACCGATTACTCATTGTTTGCCATAATAGAGGGCGCAAGTAGCTAGGCAATTTTCCAATGAACTGAAATAAATTAGATGGCCTAAAAATAAACTGATTTATTGTTGCAGTATGTGCGTGTGTGTGTGTGTCTCTCTCTCTCTCTTTCTCTCTTCATCCCTCTATTTTTCTTTCTCTCTATTTTTTTATTTTTTCTTTCTCTCTCTCTCTCTCTGTATGGGATGATGCTTAAACATTATGAGGGGAAATTAACCTCAAGTGAGCTTGGGAACAGACAAAAGAAAGAGAAAACGGGGAACTCGGGGGAAAACCAAAAAAAATGCGGACAAATAATATGGAAGTTGAAAATTCATAAAACAAATCTACTCCTATAGATGAGTCCGTCACGGTGGGTGATGTTATTTTGGCACAATTTATCGATTCTTTTGTAACAAATCGAATTCCTCATTTTGTTTTGTTTTTATTGGAAAGTGGACGTTTTCGTTTGGAATTCTAGTACGCAGTAGATGTTTACATGAAACAAACTTATACTATGACATTACTAATCAGACTTCATATAGTAGGAATCAGGGGCGTACGCAGGGGGGGGGGGGGGTTGGGGGTTCAAACCCCCCCCCCTTTGGTATTTTTATGTGTGTAAACCCCCTAAAAAAAAACTAAACCCCCCCCCCCCCTTTGTATTTTTTTTTTTTTTTTTTTTAAATTAAAAAAAAAAATTATACCCACGGCTAACGTAAAGTGACCTTACCCCCCCCCCCCCCAACGAAATCAAATTTTCAAATTTCGAGACCAAAAAAAAAAGTGTCCGCTTACCCCCCCCCCCCCCCCCCCCCCCCCCCCCCCCCCCCCACTGAGTGACTTTTCATTTGGCTGATTCGTTGCGATTTTTTTTTTGGACTACCAAAAAAGAAAAGTGTCCGCTTACCCCCCCCCCCCCCCCCCCCCCCCCCCCCCACTGAGCGACTTTTCGGGCGGCGCGATTTTCAAATTTTCGGGAGCAAAATATTTTGGGCCAGATTTTAAACCCCCCCCCCCCCTTAAAAAAATCCTGCGTACGCCCCTGGTAGGAATATCTCTGTATCATAACTGATTTTGGCTGTTTCCCTGCTATCAAATTTCTTTTCTGTCTTTTCTTCTTCCACAACTCACATTTTTTTCTTTTTCGGGGGGGTCTCGATATTTGAAAAATTGACATTTTGCTCCGTAGGGGGGGGGGGGGGGGGGGGTAGAGCCACTTTTTTTTTAGGTCAGCCATTGGCATATTTTGTTATTAAAAAAAAAAAAAAATCCACAAAAGGGGGGGGGGGTGGTTGATCAAAAATACACACATTAAAAAAAAATCAAGGGGGGAGGGGTTTAAGCCCCCCCCCCCCCCTTGGTAGAGGTAACTCGTTATTAATTAGTTGGAACATAAGGATACCGAGGTATCAAGAATACAAATTATTTATTTTTTATTTTTTTTGGTCTAACTTCCTTACTATTTTTCCTATTTATTTCAAACTGTTGCCATTCTGTTCCTGTAATTTTTCTGCTTTCATAGAAATAATTGTTTTAATTATTTCTCAAGATTTCGGTGACTTTTTAAAGAGCGCCATCTCGATTATATCGACATAGGCCCTACAGGTGGTTGTTATAATTGACGCGACGCTGTCTCCATCGAAGAAGTACGGAGCTGCTTTCTCCTCGGAAATAGGCAATATATCGCATCTGTATCGATATTATATCATCATATGGTTAAATAGGAAGCCCGTCAGAATATATAAGTGAGTTTCGTTATATTTATTTCATTTCCTGAAAATAAATTTAAGAGAAGTCATACACAACGAACTGCACCAAGCTCTCAGCTCAGCTGAGTCTCTCGGGCTCAATGGCAAGACGGCACTAAACGACATGTCGGCTTGGCCGCCGCCGTCGGGCGCTAGACTAGAGCTAACTCCGGGATCGGGAAGCTCCAACACCGGCGCCGCAGTCCTCGGAGCTTCGGTAAAACTGTCGTGGGGGCTTCTAAAACAGCCGATGGGGTAACATTATCGTCAAATCTGCAAAGGTAGTCTAGGCCTACTTACAATTTTTACATCATAGGGTGCACGAATTCTCGGGGCATTCTGCGCTGCCGGTGTTGGAGCTTCCCGGAGTTAGACTAGAGCCTAACAAGTTAGACGGGCTTAGACCGAAAGCTTCAGTCTCTATATCGTCGGTTGTTCCACTGAGACTACGTCTGGCTCCACTAGACCTTCGGATATAGAGACTGAACGATCTGCTACTCATGTTTGAGTTCTCGTGTTGTCTGCTTCACGTGCGTGCGCTATCCTCGACGTGACGCACTGAGGAGCTAGCCGAGGCAAGGTCATTGAATATTCATTAGCCACCATTTTGATTTTTGTCGGTCAATGCTTGACGTGGGTCATCGAGAAGCAGCCAAAAGCTCGGTTAGTCCTTTTATTTCTATTATATTTTATATTTCGTGGGGAAGGGGGGTAAAAAGGGACTGACAATTGCCTAGAAAATTACTGCAATTGAAGATAAATGATGTATTTTTCGTGAAGTTTGTCATGTTTGTGGGAGGGGCCTAACGGCTAAAATCTAGCCGTGATATCTTCAACATACGATGGCATAGGCTATCGTTCAGTCTCTATATCCGAAGGTCTAGTGGAGCCAGACGTAGTCTCAGTGGAACAACCGACGATATAGAGACTGAAGCTTTCGGTCTAAGACGGGCTGTGCTGTGCTCGACCTAGGCTGCTCGCTTATTGTAACCGTTGGACCGAAAATGTCTGTCTCTTTCGTTCGTTAGCTTCTAATTTGGGTAGGGTCGGCTCCTCTCTTTAGAGACAAAAACTGACCACACAGTAGGGCCTTTTTTCCGGATTTTTTCCGTCGAAATTGAGCTCTGAGTTGATATTCTTGCAGCTGTATTTTAAACTGTTCAACAAGTTCAATGACAATGGCAATGCCATGGATGATGTCATCTTCCTTAATGCGACAGCAACAATATGCGTTGCAGATCTAGATCTAGAGTCTAGGCCTAAATCTAGATTATTCTGGTGTTGAGGTCTCTCGTCATTTAAAAAAAACATCATGAAATTAGAAAATGACGGACCATAGGCATAGCTTGATATGGTTGGCCCAATCGGTAAAACTAGACTAAAATAGATTCTAGGTCTATCTGCAAAACCAATGAAATTTTCACAAAAGAAACTTGTCAGGAGGCCTACCATTCGTTACTTAGGGTCTATTTTTAATCAACATTGATTCATTTAATTGTTTATCATATCATTTGAAAGTATCATAGGGCCTATAGCACCCAAAGAATTTTACGCATTGAGCACTGTAGGTTACAGTGAGTTTACGTGCTCCCATTGGCCGATCCACTTGAGTGACTTCGAATTAAAGTGAGAGAGGGCATACTTAACTTAAGCGCAACTTAAGTTCAATGGCAATGTCAATACGTAATATTACGTCACACTAAGGAGATTTTGACATGTCATGCTTTAAACAGGTGATGCACTAACTGACGCACACATGAAATTGGACATGCATAAAATAGAAATATCAACGAACATTCAGAATAAATTTCAAGTTTGTACCTTTAATATTATGACGTACTGTAAATGAGAATGGCCAGTATACATTTTCTACCAAAATTGTTCGGCGAATGACATTATTTGTAATCTTGAAAATTTAGTGTAATTTTCGTTTGATTATGTGAGAATTCATTTTCGTTTTTTTACCAGAACTCACCTTTATTTTTAAGTTGTACGTGTAGCAGGTTTGAACAAATGTTGTGTGAATGGACTGCAGTACAATGTTGCCCAGCTTAATAGTAACTTTCTCTTTGTCCTCCTATTACATGTAAGTGCATTATTCCTTGGGACACTACTCAAAATATATTATGGATATTATACAAATAATGAATGGTTATGAGTTCAATGAATGACAAACATTCATTATTTGTTTATACAACATCGAAGAAGATCTGATAAAAGGTTAATCAACAAGTTATGCTTTACTCCTTATATCAAAGATAAATTAAAGTTGGAGTCAAGCGTTTTCGATTACATTCAGTTGCCTTCGCATCAGATACACGCAGGGATACACGCACGACAGAGAGGTATGCAGTCTGCATATAACCAAAAATGCTCGGCGAGTATAACCAAAAATGCACGCCCGTGCAATAGAAGTTAGAACCTCATTGAATATCATGTGACCAACAATCCTCCAATCAAATAACAAGGATCCACGTAGGGGTTGTATAAAGTAAATTATTATCGGTCATCTAAAAAGAGAAGACGCTCCTAAATCATTTTAATCATTTTGTGGTTGAAACAAATGGAAAAGTAGTCCTGCGTTTATTTTGTCACAGTGCCATTAATGATTCAGCCAATTTCAGCCATATGTACATGTACATGTATAGTGATTACAACACCAGAAGAAAATTCACTACAACTGATCATTATGGACAAATTATGCAATGTGCATGTATATTGATGGAAAGATTTCCTGTTGAAAAACACTTAAGAATTTGCTGAAAAATCATATACCGGTACGGGTAGATATCATGGAAAGGCGTAAAATGCAATTTTCCAAGACCCTTCTCAGACCCCTGAACGTAAGCCAGCACCCCCCAAAAGAAAAAAAAATTCAAACAAAAAGGGTAAGAAAGATAAGACTTTTAAATCATGCCCATTCAATTGCTCAATTTCCTAGCCTACAGTTTATCCCCGTGGCCACACACACATTTTTCTGTGATTACTGATTAGGCATGATTAGTTATACCGTTTCGGGATAGTTATAAGATGAAATTGTGTGTGTGGGCGCTTATTAACTATACGTCGTATAACGAAATGTTGTATAACTAAACGATGCCCAAACATGCGTTTCGTTATACGACGTATAAATAATCACGAATAATCACGCCTAATCATGCCTAATCACGGAATGTGTTGTGTGTGGACGTAATGTAACTAGTGTAATTAGTCGAACTAGAACAGTATAACTGGGCGGGGCTTAACGTGACCTCGAGCAAAAGGAGACCTGATCTCTCATTTCCGCTTCCATTCATGATCGCAGTAGCAAACTGCGCACCTATACAACATTTCACTATCTAGTTTCAGGATTACTTTCTTCTATGTGTGGACATCCTGGAATTTATATGATGATTCTTTATACAACGTTTCTTGTGTGTGGACACCCACAAATTTATACGATGGTTCTTTATACTACGTTTTGTTATAGAGTTTCGGGATAAATTGTTTTGTGTGTGGACACGCTGTATAACACTGGCATTGTCTACATAGTGTGGTACTGGTAAGCAATGAATAAATTAACATGTTTAGATTGGTGTGATGTGAGTTCAGAGCTGAGCAGGTGGGGTCTGTGATGCATGAAATTAAAATTATTTGTGAACACTAAATGATCTCCATAATTTGATGTGTGTTTGATATACACCACATGTACGTGTACAGTATGAGTGATCACGCATTTTAATTACAAACCAGAAATAATCGACATATGACAAATGTACATGTACATTTTGTACATTAAGTTTGGAACTGAATGACCTCTTAAAACCCTCCATCAGATTCAGTTTAATATCATGTTGACAGAAAGGATTGCCCAAGAAGAAGCTTATTTAATTTTTGCAGTAAAAATCAAACAAGCAAACTTTCCCTCCTTTTGAAATCCAAGCTTCAAATATATGTGGTTTGCCATGTTTTGAAACCCAATACCCCGAAATTACGTTTGCAATAAGGCCATTCTTTTTTTGCTTTGCATGATTAATGTACTGGTAGCCCCTGTAATGGCGTGAGAAAATTATTGTAATTGGTGATGAAAAGAAAGGCAAATTGCCATTTTATTTCAGGAAATTGAAGTTTGAAATCAAATCTATTTTATCCCCACATTGAAGGATTTATCATTTGAAATGATTTCTATGCTGCTGCTTTTTTTTTTTTTGCTTTTTTTTTTTTTGGGGGGGGGGGGGGTAATCTCATAGTTCTCTTGTACTGTATGTACTGATCATACATGTATTTCATTGAATTATGTTATTTCTGTCTTGGTACATCATATACAAGTCAATAAAAGTTACACTTCTCCAAAATACAGGCAACACTCATCTCTGATTTTGAACTCACTGTTGAAGTTTTGAACCAGTTTGCCAACTCAATTAAGATGTCAGATACAAGCCTTATTGACCCAGGAAAGGGATTAGAGTTGGATTAAGGGCTTAATTGAATGGGGTTTCAAAGAGCAATCAGATTATACTTGACACTAATCCCAAATTTTAACCCAATTACACTTCCTAGTTTCCATGCTTGCATAAAGCGTGCTTCACAAGATGAATGAGATCTGACACATTTTTTTAGGGTGGAGCTTAGCAGGTCTGAGAACATTATTTTTAAAAAATATTTAAAAATCAATGAAATATATTTAGATGTTTGAATAACAAAATATGAGTTTTGTGCAACCCCGCACATCAACAGGAATCAACTTTTATTTGGATGTCACCCAACCTTTAAGCATGTACACTGTTGATTTATCAAGAAGAAATCATATTCTTTATACAGTCACTTCATCAAAAATTATTCCAACTTTATAGGCAACATTGTTTAAAATCACAAACTTTCATACATGTATGTACAAAATGTTAGCAGAATTCATGAGTAAAGATTTGTTTCATGCTGTAAAATTATTCGCATCGCCACTGACACTACAAATTTTTTGCAATACATGCTAGCATTTTACCTGTGAAAATTGCTGATCGTTTTGTAAAAAGTGTATGTTTTAAAAAAAAACTGAGTTTATAGTTGTCAGTGTCAAATATGGTAGCTTGATCTCACTAGGAAGATACTTAGAGAAAAGCTTTTGAAATTGGGTGGAAAAAAATCAAGGCATACCGATTAGTTCTGATTTGGTGATAATTCATGAAAGTTGTACAGTCTTTATAGTTTATACACTGTACATCTTGAATGATTGAAAAAAATAATTTGTTTCTTAGATAATTATCACCAATCCGTGTTAGACAAGTTAATCTGACATTCTTAGAATTAAAAAACAAGAGAGTATTACTTAGCCAATATATGTACTGTAGTAAATACTGCTTCATCTGAATGTAAACAATATCACCAGGAGTCATTTTCAGATTTTTCATCTTCTTTCTCCATTATAAAGAGTTCTACTTTTAGATCACAGGCTTATAGCCACATTCATGTATTATCGCAGCTTGTAAATGTTAGCATTCCTATGATAAAGGCCTTAAGCATTGATGATGGCAGCAGACCCCAAACCTTGTGCCAAACACTCATCACAGTCAGAGCAGAACAATAGTCTTTTTCTTGCTCCTTGAGCCCAAAGCTTGACTTCAAAGGATAACAATAGCAGGCTCTTGCACTTCATTGATCCGATAGCGTACCCATGCTTTGGTGTGTAGTACCTGTGATGAAAACACCACGCTACGTGGTATTCTGGATTTGCAGACCCTATGTGGGTAAATGAAGTTTGTGCAGCTCAATTTAAAAGGTTGAGAAAGGTTGCCAATAGATAAACCAGTTTACATGTACATGGTATAACACCATGGAGATACATGACAAGTGTTGGCCACATGCATTCCATGTGGGATCCACTGGATGTAAAGTAGGAGAGCTAGGAGGAATCGTTGACCATCGTTAGCGTTTCACAGGATCTGATTCTCTAGACTACTTGGATAAAAAGAGATAACTGGAATGGGATCCATTTATTTGGTTTGTGAAGTGGCATCCAAACACACAGCCTTCAGAGTAGAGTGCAGTGGTGTGTAATCATATTATGACCTACGCTAATGGATTGTTTTACAGGATCAGAACATCGTGCAAAGATTGGAATCTAACTGTTAATAGTTGTGGATCACTTGTGAATGAATTTAGCCATTATGGAACAAAATGGGAGGCAGGTAATGTTCAATTCTAATAGGAATTCTCTTACCAAGGAGGTACCACAACGAACAGTTTGGGTTTGCATGTACATTTACACTACATAATTATTGCATTGATACCCATTGTGAAATTGATGTTTATTGTATTTTTCGTATTAAAGTCAAGAATGAAAGATTGACTGGTTGAATTAGGGCCTTTGTTGAAAACTTTTAGTTATACAATGTAAGCTTCATTCTGTCACATTCTCAAGAAACATAAATAAATTTTTCTTATATTAAAAAATGTACAAACTTGGTAAGACTATTAAATTAAAGTAAGAGTTTTAATGATTTAGTTACGGTATAAACTGTACCGGTATCTACAACTTTTTTTTTGTCAATGTGACTTAATTTTGATACAAACATAGCTGTTATTATCATGTGTAGGACTAAATAGAAACGGTGGCAAATAATAATAATAATGATATTCCGCTTTTATAGCGCTTAATACATCAATGATGTCTCTAAGTGTCTTTACAGATCATTACCTGGGTCATCAGATTCAGGCTTACCCTCACACAATGTACATACATTCCCTACCCCCTGGGGAGCATTCCAGCCAGCTGTCATTTAAGTGTACACTTTCTCATCTATAAACCACATTAACTTTCGCATCCTACATGTACCAGGTACCCATTTAACACCTGTGTGGAGAGTGGCAAATGTAGATTACCCGGTTACGTCTTGCCAAACGACATTAGTGCCGCGGCGGCCGGGACTTGAACTCCGTACCTTGTGATCTGCAGTCAGGTGACTTATCCATTAGACCACAACACCTCTGTTAATAGTATATATGTTAACTCTGTGTCAAAATAATACCCTTCTGGCTCCAAACAGACTAAACGTTGAGTTTTGTAGCTCATTGACCCTGTGACATAATTTGAAATAGAAAGACTCTACTTGAGTTTTTACTGTGATTGCTTATATTTGCTTATTTTTATAATAACCCATCAGATGGAAACAAATCGGCCATTTACCCATAATGAGCTTGTTTACTCTGTCATTAAGCTACTGTTCATTCTGCACTTTATTGTACAATGTAGGTCCTGTGTGGTATAAAATGGAGGCTTTTGTTCTCAGTTCTGGGAGGTTATATGACACTTTATCTGGAATTATCCCTACATCTTGAACTATTATCCCTTGAGCCTGTGCTTGTGCTACATGCTAAGAATACTGGTAAAAAATCTCTACACATTGATGGCTAACAAATTTTACAAACATTTGATGGAAACTGTTGTGCAAATCTTGAAGGAATATTTCCTATTTTCAAGAGGATCATACATGTACATGTCCGATCTCATATCCTTACGTTCCCGTACGTCGTCACGAACACTTCGTTCATCTTCCACATTACTGTTAACACCTGGACCCCGCACTAACACCCGGTATGGTGACCGCGCCTTTTCAGTTATTGCCCCCGCTCTCTGGAACAAACTGCCCGCCTTTATTCACTGCGCCCCCTCTGTATCTCAATTCAAATCTCTACTCAAAACCTATCTTTTCAAATTTTAAATTGCAGTTGTGCGTCGGTCAATGGAGGTGCGCACCATATTTGTCTTTATTTAGTTGATTGCCACTGTTTTTCTTACCTTATCTATGTTACTTTTGTATTTTTGCTTTTTCTTCTAATTTAATTCTACGGGTTATAGTCTTCTCTTAATCAGAACACTGTGCGCTTAGAAACATCAGTATTAAGCGCCTAATAAATGTTATGTATTATTATTATTATTTACATGTATGTTCCAAAATTTGTATTGAAGACCGTCAATACTACCATGGAAATATACCATGATACTACTGGGCCAGAAGGGATTAGACCACCCAGGAAGGTCACTGACAGGTGGCTATCTCATCAACTCAGCTCTCAACTAACATAAGAAAAAGAGGATCATGGGGGACCAACAGGCACCGATTGGGGAAGTTTTCTATATAGAGGGAGCAAGTACATGTAGCTACAAGTAGTATAGTGGGGCTCAAAGAGAAAGCTTCTGTTTTATCAGGTGACAGATGTTTTGTGGTACCAGGCCCATTTACACAGCCCTGAAACCATTTTGAAAAGCCATTCTTTCATTTTACTGACATTTATTTTACACTACTGGAAAGACTCATGAGATGAGAGACTGTCAGCTAGTGTTTGATTATTCTGGTGTTTTGGTGAGTTTTGCGCATACATGTGCTACTTATTTCTGCCCTGCATACGTATTGTACATGAACATGTACATGTATGTGTTAGCACAGAAGCAAGGAGAGACATGTCACCAAATACCAGAATGATTCACCGATGTTTTGAGAGCAAATATTTACTCCGCCAAACCGGTGAAGTTTTTTGCTTGCAGTACAAATGCAGCCACTGATAAAAGATCCATCGTTGACAAGAAGTTACATGTACATTGATTCAATTGATGTCTTTTTCCATTGTCAGGATGCTGGAGACTTTTCATAAAGAATTATATACACACTGGTTATATTCAGGGGCATCCTGAACCTGCAGTGAAAAAAATACACAGGGGCTCAGGCGAATTAGCCCCCAAAATGCCAAAAAGAGCCCAGAAAGTCATGTGCATAGAGTTCAATGCAAAACAAATTAAAGGGTGATATTTTCATGCAAGCAAGGTTGAAAAGTAGCCCCCCAAATTGTTTAAATAATTTTTTTCCCTGTCAGAACCTGTCCACAGCCCTTGAGCAATTGTTGCCAGAGAATTATGAGCACTATCTCTTCTGTTTTTGGTGAACTTTGATAATAGCCAGACAGACATGACTTGAACGTGACTTTGATCTGCTGATACTATAAACCATGGTCAGGGTTTGTTTGACAGCTAGTCTGGTGATTAATGACTTGTTATAAAGGCAGTAGCATCTTCAATCTGCCCATTAGAATGTAAACCCTCCATGTACAGCATTCTTCTTGTGAGGCCCACTACTGCCTCAAATCTGGGGAGGTTGTACAATATTTATTCCAGTACATGTACAGCGTATCAATAGATGTTAATAAAATATCAAAATTACATTTATGTCAGATACTACTTTGCATGTACAGGTATGTACACAATGTATGCTACATGTGCATGTACTGGACATGTATATTAAGTGGACTTTATCCTTTTGATAGTAAATGTTTTAATTGTTTTATATGCGGAGTCCTTAATCTCATGATGACGTGTAAACAGTACTTTTTTGTTAACGGATGCCCTGTGAGGATTTGGTGTAGTATAACTGTGATTTTCTCACAGTGATATTTAAGTATTATTTTGTTTGTTTACCAGAGCTCTTTTGTCAGTTCACCAGAGGTAAATTGCTCGCCACTCCTGTGTATTATTTTTGCTAGGTAAAACCAAGTCACTGCATGTTGCCAAGTGTTTGTGAAAAGTTGTTTTTACTTTTGTTTCTCCCTACAGTATTGACCATTCACATTCACTAGTTGTTTTCAAAATGTGCTGATACCACTTTTTAAAATGTTGCATACAATTAGATATTGGTATAATACACTATTAATATACCTCATTGTGAGATAACACAGTAACATTTAAAATCTATTTTCGCTTTTCCTGTAGCCCTGATCATGGAATATCTGAAATTATTTTGTATTCCCTACTAAATGTACCGGGGATCAATTTCTACTATTTTTAGAACAGTCATTTACCAAAGTTTTGTGTCTTTTATTCTTGCAGATCGTGATGCTTGGACCCGCACAGTGTGTATTCCTGTAGCTTTTCTGCTGAAGTCCTAGGCTAGGGAGAATAGTGGAGAAGGGCTAAACAGACGGGGGCTGGCCCAGCCCTGCGAAGAAGAAGGGATATAAAATGGCCTCTGGATCGATCAGCGCACTTAACGAGCGCTTGAGAAGCTCCGCTGGCAAAGGAAACTGGGAGGAAATCGAGCAGCTACTTCGGCATGGGGCAACCTTTGAAGCTGATAAGGTACATTTATATTGTACTTTAAATAGGATCCATGTTATTTTGAAAATAGGAAGGAGGAGGCACTTTTTTTCTCTTCAAACTGGCCACTCAAAATGGTCGCTCAGTACATTTTCCCTGACAATCTGGTTATTTTTCAAGATGGCCACAGGCATTTAAAAAAAAAAAAATCAGAAATAGATCGTTTTAGCAGTGTTTATCATGATTTTTTTCTTTAAAAAAATAAATAAATAAAAAAATTAATAAAATATTTATTTAAAAAAATGGAAGCGTGCGGGGACGCTGAACATGTACATGTATATATTTTTTAATGGCCCTAGGTTTTAACATTTGACTATGAAACTAGAAACTTTCACAATTTGTTAATGATGGGCCTTTTTCTGTGATATGAATTTCACATATTTTATCAAAATTCAGGTTGTGATAATGTGAATATTCTGTTTAGGCATGCCTACATATACATCAAACTGAGATTGTAGGACTATGCCTTCTATGTATTAAATAATTCATCTTTCTTTGTATTTGTTATACTGTAGGGTTATCTTGAAACAAAGCTATTTGGGTACCGGTATATGTAGTTTTGAAAAATATATACTATTTATGCTAATGATATCTTTAGGGTTTCAAAAAGATATGTGTGTCAAATAGACTGGTATCCAAACTGAGTACTTGCAGGAGTAAGGAAACTGATGCTGGACAAAATTGTGTGCAAATTAGTCCAGCTTCCTTCTCTGTCCTGTTCCTCTGTGCGTCCCGCTGCTAGCGCCCTGTGATGTTAAGTACTTAGGCACTTTGTATCTCTGCATGAATCTTCTCTCAGTCTTGCCTGGAGTATAGGGCTCTCTTTCTAAACTATTTGGACGTATCTTGCTGTGTGTGCAAACATACCTCTAACCTTTGACCCCACACTGACATGCCGTGACCTCTACTCCAAGTTGGTTTTGGCATTAGGAAGAAATTGTAGATAGTCTGTAGATACATGTAGTCTGTAGACATGTCAGAACAATTTAGACGTTAGACTAAATGATGCGCTCTTTTATAGGCTATGGTCAACTGTATTTGTACCGTGACATACATTGTATGTTGGTTTTAAAAATTGAGCCTTTCAAATTTCAAAATTTTCCATGCAAACTGCAAAGGAATTATTTTTATAATTATTTTTTTTACAGGGAATAAATGCATGCTCCAGAGTCAGAAATTATCCTTAAATGTGGATCAGTAGTGACCTAACAATCTAAAACTGTATTTAATAAAAGTAAGAAAGCTTACAGTGTTTTCTGACTTTCTACGTTTTTACTTTCTTCTGTCCGCCTGTCATGTCACATTTGTTTGTAAATTTACTAATTACTGCAGGTTATGTGCTAAACCTATCATTTGCAACTCCCACGCACAAATTTTAAAGTTAAGCATCCCTTCTTCTTTAATAACGACATGTACGTTTGAAGGTATATTTTGTATACTACCACATGTAGAAAAGGTACATACTAGTATTGTACTATCTTGTCCAATATTTGCTTTGTTGTACCGGTAATTGTCCATTGATAAAAACAACATGCAAATAGTGGTCTTTGTTTTCTCAAACTCCTCAAATATACATGATAGAGTCAGAGCATAGTCAGCATACCTAAAGATCCATGATGCTCAGCTAATTAAAAGTAAAGATGATAGTTTGTTTCAAAACAACTTCTTCAAGATTGCAAACATACATGTACATGTACATACATGTAGATGGGGGTAGTGATCTTCATCACAATGATGTGTGTACAGCCAGGGGTTTAGCTATTAAAGGGACCAGAGGGGTCATGTGTCCCCTTAGCCTATAATCCCATGTCCTCCCCCCCCCCCCCCCCCCCCCCCCCCCCCCCCCCCCCGTATCAGACGTTCTGCTTAAGGTTAGTCTAGCAGCAAAGAAAAACGCTCGGCACTCCGCCTAGATTATAGGCTAGTGTCCCCTAGGCAAGTGACAAAATACAGAAGAAGAAAGGAAAGTCATATGGGGAAAGAAAATATATAAAATGAAAATGCAATGCCCCAGTTCCCCCACCTCCCCCACCTCCCCCATGGCTGGACCTATGCTTAGCCTCTGTCTACAGATGTGATTTTGCAGTTTTGCTGGCATTTTATTGTTTGGTGCAGTTTCTTTTGGTGATGAAGATAAGTTTGTTGAAAGATTTAGACTTATTCATAATAAGAATTGTTTTCATTTCATTTCATCGAAAATTTGTCAGCTGCTGAGCAATGAATATGAACCTATAAACTGTACATAAAAAGACCAACAGTATACATGTACATATAAACATGTACAGTACATCTGATATACATGTACTGTACATGAAATATAGCCTGGAAGTTATTTATCAGCTGTTTGCACTTTGCACTACACAGTTAATGGAACTTCTAGTCAGCAAGTAAACTTGTTAGTGGTCTTACATTGCAGGTTCACAGGGCTAAGTGATTTGAGGGCATTTCACAGTATTATGTTACACCGGTTGTCATGGATATGAGATGGTTTGTTTGAAAAGATTAGCACTCGGGAATTCCACATACTGATATACACCTACAGATCTACTTCATGTACTTTTGTAACATTGAGATTAAATGTTGATATCTTGTTATTGCAATAGTTTATAGGAAGACTCTGATTTTCAGTATTTTTTTTATTCATCTCCTCTCTCTCTCTTTCTCTCACACACTCTCATTTGATAAATTCTCTCTCTGTCTCTGTTTGTCTCTGTCTCTGATCATCCCCCCCCCCCCATCTCTCTCTCTCTCTCTCTCTTCTCTTTTTTCGTTGGTTTGTCTTTGTCTTCCTCTCTTTCTTAATATGTCTGTCTCTCTCTTTCTCCCTCTCTCTCTCTCTCTCTCCCCTCTCTCTCTCTCTCTCTCTCTCTCTTGCCTCTCTCTCTCTCTCGCCCTCTCTCTCTTCCCCCTCTCTCTCTCCCCTTCTCTCTCTCTCTCTCTTGCCTTTCTCTCTTGCCTCTCGCCTCCTCATCTCCTTCCCTCCTCTCTTCCTCTCCTTCCCTCCTCTCTTCCTCTCCTTCCCTCCTCTCTTCCTCTCCTTCCTCTCCTTCCCTCCTCTCTTCCTCTCCTTCCCTCCTCTCTTCCTCTCCTTCCCTCCTCTCTTCCTCTCCTTCCCTCCTCTCTTCCTCTCCTTCCCTCCTCTCTTCCTCTCCTTCCCTCCTCTCTTCCTCTCCTTCCCTCCTCTCTTCCTCTCCTTCCCTTCTCTCTTCATCTCCTTCCCTCCTCTCTTCCTCTCCCTGTCTCTTCTTTCCATCCCGTTCACAGTATGGGAGAACAGCTCTGCACTATGCTGCACACTATGGGCAAGTCAAGACCCTCAGAGTCTGCATTTCAAGGGGGTGTGAGCTAGACAAAGTGGACACAGTAAGTGGAATTACTTATCAAATTACCATCTCTTTTCACTGAAATTTATTGTCAAGAATATTTCATTCTGTCAGTTGTATCTCAAAGTGTTGACAAGTTGAGAAGATTTTTAAAGATGTACTGTAAACAAAAATTACTGTTCAGAGCACCGTAAAAAAAGTGACCTTATCAAAACGATGCAGCTAGTCTCTTTAAAGGTATTTTAGCACTTGACACCTACATGTAGGGCCTACATGGAACAATAATGAGTTCAGGAAAGAAAATAAACAAATTAATTTTATGAGAAGGATGCTTTTAACATCAATTGCTTATTATTTCAATCTTCTATTCTCCCAGTCATATAAAGGCATTTGTTTCCACATTTTTGTCATGTATAAGAGTCCATTGTTGCTTTCAACTTAATATGCATTTGTTTCTAGATTCTATTGGCATTTGCTGTAAATGCAGTTTTACTCAAAGGAATGAATAAGAATTGTTTGCTCTCAAGTACATGTTTTTAGTCCAGTCTAGAATATTTGGTAATCTACAATGTAGGTGTACAATTGTTAATGCCAAGCGAATGTATCTTGTATTTTCAATGTTAGAACTACATGTACATGTAAG
The DNA here is from genome assembly GCF_000002235.5 of Strongylocentrotus purpuratus. Lineage (NCBI taxonomy): Eukaryota > Metazoa > Echinodermata > Echinoidea > Camarodonta > Strongylocentrotidae > Strongylocentrotus > Strongylocentrotus purpuratus. Next base: position 41,088,431 of record NW_022145607.1, read on the forward strand.
TGGGTAAATTAAGGATTGGTGATTTTCCCCAGAACTTGAAACCATCTTTCAGCTGAATTTATTCTTTTATTACGTGTCCCCAGTATGGCTGTACTGCGTTGCACAAAGCTATAGCACCAGATGGACACGTGGAGGCTGTGAGGGCGCTCATCGACGAGGGGTGCGATGTGGACGGCCAAGATGGAGTAAGTATATGCAAATTGGCAACCTTATAATTTTTGTTTTTTAATGTGTTTTTTTTTGCAACCTTATAATTTTAAGTGTACGCAGGAAGTCTTTGGTAATTGGACAGGCCCAAGGTATTTTGTCCCATTCGTTACTGGCTACATCCACTGTTCTACTTCATTTTAAATGCCAAAGATGAAGTAATGTACTTAATAAATTGGCAACCTTGTAAGTAGGGAGTCTTTAGTCCAAGATATTTTGTGCCATTTCTGATAAATCTATCCGGTGTATAACCCTTCTAGAGCTTGGACCAGACAGGCATCAAGGAAACATGTCACTTTTGATGTCAGTTGTCGTTCAGCTTCCTTACTTCTTGATAAAATATGGGACAGCAAATGACGGATTAAGGAGTACCTTGGACTTGACCAATTTCGTTGGACAAATTAAGTTTTTTAATGTAACTAGAATAACAATGACAATCAATTGATACAGTTTTTCTTATAACGTTAGTTATTATAACACAACAAATTTCCTTTTGGACCAATGAATTGGAATTGAACTGGAATTGAAATGGCCCCTTTTGGTGCATGGAAGAAATACAGTTGAGAAGAAACTAACTTATTTTACAGCTAAGAAACACCAAAGAAACAAACTTATATTACAACAACTAAGTTTTAACTAAGGGAAATTTTTGTACCATTAAAAAAAACAATGATATAATGTAGATATATGCAGTAATTAACTTGGTATATGGGTTCATTGCTCCTTAGGGCAAGTCAATCATAATTCCTAAAAGCCTTTGGAACATAAACCTGCTACAGTTTGTGGTAGACGGACATATTGCTGATGGTTCATCAAGATAGGGCAGGGAGTTGTACTTTTTGGGGGTAAATTGCTCTTCCTCCAATCAATATCAATATGTGGTTCTTTTATGCAGTCAAATATTTTGATTCCTTTAAACCAACATTGCTTCATCAAATACCACAAATGTTACATTATGATAGAGATAGACATCTTTCAAAGGCTTTGACACAGACCCCCCCCCCCCCCCCCCCCCTCCTTCCAACTGGAAGTGGTTTTCTTTTCTTAATACTGTAACAGCACTCCAGTAATTTCTCTATTGAAATATTTTCTGATTGAGGGGATTTTCGATGAAAGGAATATGAAACCCTCGAGGGGGGCTATGAAATTCCACTCAAATGTGAATGATTCCCTATAGAAAACAACCAAAGCTTTTGATCTGCCTTTCATGCATTGTTGGTTTTCACCCACTGTTGTGTCCTGGTATAGGGTGTCAGAGGTGTTGAAACAGGGCCATTGTAGGGAGCGACCGCAAATGATAGTTTGTTGATATTTCAAAGGGGGAGGTGAGAACTCTGGGTTGGGTCGAAGGTCAATGCTTAGTCTGGCAAGGCAGACATCTTGTACTGTAAGTTAGTGTTATACATGTACAATGTCTGATCATAGACTATGTACATGTATGTGTAGCCACTAGCATGGTTGGCTAGCTACACTGGGGTAACTTGGAATTGACAATAATAGTTGATAATGAATCTTAGTTTTCTATGAACGAAAAGGCTTGAATGTTTGAGTAAAATAATGGCACCTAACACTTACTCTATCAGAAGTCTCTAAGCACTCTACAGCGCTGCATAATTACCCAGGCTTTAGCAGTGCAGCTGTTACGCGCTCTGGGTTTCAAGGAATAAATTCCTACCAGGTCCCCATTTACTTCACCTGGTGTAGATCAATGATAAATGATGAATAAACACCTTATTCTTCTGCAAGATATGTCCCCATTGGGCCAGGTCCATGCTAAGTAAATTTAGAATCTTTGAGAATCGTTTACTTCCAATATTTATTATCGAGAAAAGAAAAGGTGACCTAATAAGTAACTTTAGGGAATAGCACTTGTACAAATGACCCCCGAATATCCACAGATCTTTTACACATGGAGACTTCCCACTATGTGCATTTTAGAATAATCACTGCCATAGCAATATACATCTATGCACCAATGGTACATTCCATGGTACACAGATGAAATTAAGTACCAGTACTCTTTTCAAAGGAGAGGAAACGGTAGCTATTCATGAAGCTAAGTTCTCGTTTCAGACCGCAAATGCCTTCAAAGTGCATGGTTATTGCTCTTATTCTTATCTATGACATTTCTAGTGCTCTTTTAGGACCAAAAATTGCTATGAAGGTAATTTTAGACCCCAAAATGTGTGAAATTTAGCCAATACGGTCATACCAATTCAGCTCCACTCTCAAAAAAATATATGGTGACCGTTGATTCATTAATTAATTAATAATAACAATACATGGGCTGGCTGGTTGTGCGTATTATAACCAACACAAAAAAGCCAACATCGGCATTGGCTGGAATAAAACATTTAAAGCTTATCTGCCATAGTTTACAGGAGGGATTAGAGCGCTCTGCAAGGTCACTCAGCTCTCAGTTAACATAAGAAAAAGAGGATCATGGGGGACCAATGGTCACCGATTAGGCTTTGGTTGTTATATAGAGGGCGCAAGTAGCTACAAGTAGTGCAGTGGGCCTTTAAGGCGCTATCCCGTTTTTTCAACGGCCAGTTCAAATTATTGAATATTTGTGGGGCACCACAAATATTAGAGATCGTTATGGATAATTCAGCCGTCTCTGAACTAATTTTGTTCAAACAAAAATGATTTCATCATTGAAAATAGTTTGTCATATATCTCACAAAAAAAATATTTTGTGTAGCGCCCTCTCACTCTGCAACCAAACTCAACTATCCCTTTAAAAGTGACTCTTTTGGAGTGTCCAAAGGGCTGCCTCTCCTTTTTTATAAATGTGAAATAGGGTTACAGTACTCCTGCATAACTTCACTTGTCTGAATTCCTACAACAGGTGCTGTTCAAGCAGGCATTTGCACTTGTTAGTTGACATTCCTTGCAAGTTGCAATATGCCAATTTTATGATGTAATCAAATTTAATGCACAAATCTTTGTGCCTTGTTACACATTATTTCATTCACCTGTTATTAATAATTCTGTATTAATAGTCAAAATGCGAAGTGCATGCGTTACTTTTTGTTGGGTAAACTGTGATAATGTTTGTCCTACCTAGCAATCTGACTATTGACATACAATTATTTGTAATGGATGGATGAAATGATTTGTAAGAAGCACTTAATGGTAAAGACCAGTTTTGGAAACGCCCCCCCCCCCCCTCTGAAAAAATGAAATGGAAGCTCTTACTACCAATCATGTGAAAGAATATGTTTTGACTAATACGTGATCATACAAATTTTGCAGAGAAACTGCCTACTAATTGATATATTTGGTCAATTATTATATCTATTTTAACGTGATAGATACATCGCACATGTCGCGCATGTGTGCATAGTCCCATATATATCTTTCTGTGTACAGTGCTTGTAAACTTTACCAAGACTGGGCCAAATTTCTTATCATTTTGATGATGCCAGAACCTTGCAGTACACATCAATACTTATATGCTGGATGATCAACCTTTTCTGATCGATTCCACAACATTTCTTTCACAATCGATCGCAAGACCATAACTGGTCTTTTTCTTTAATAAATTATGAAAATGGTCTATTAGACATTTTTTTCATGTTTTGTGGAGCGTCCTGACACCATAACACATATTAATACATGTCTAACCATCATGTTTGAATTGTTTCTCCACAGAATGGTAACACGTGTGTGCATGAAGGTGCTATGAAGGGCTTCAGTCAGTCTATGGATGTGCTTATCAAGATTGGAAAGGCCAACATTCACACCGGCAACAAGGTAGTATACAACACACCTCAACGTTTCAATAATAATAATAATAATCTTTTAGAGTCCACTCCAAATTTCATTAAGTTAAACCGAAAATGGAAATTCTTTTTGCCCAATTGATCGTGAGCCCGGCACTGAGCAGCGCCAGATCGACATTGCTCTATCCCTTATTGTTGAACGCCAAACAAGCAACTCCCGTCTTTTAACGTCTTTTGGTATGACGCGGCCGGGGTTCGAACCCCGGCCCCCCCCCCCACTCCGTGAACGGAGGGATACCATGCGTGTTCCTAAACTCGTAACAAAAGAAAAAGGTCGACCCGTATTGACTTTACATACCAGACTTTTGCTGAAAAGGGGGGGGTCGCTTGGAACACGCATATGCGTACCCTAAATAACACTGAGTGGGGGGGGGGGGGGCCGGGGTTCAAACCCACGACCTGCCGGTTGTGAGGCGGACAGTCTACTGACTGAGCCAACACACCGGTATGCTGAGAGGCAGAAAGGCATTACCTTAACAGCCTTCTGGCTCTCAAAATATGATGTACATGTATTTAACATGTTCGTGAAGAGGTAGCATTACAGGGGAAGTCCACCCTGATATTAATTTGGATTTGATAGAAGCAGAAAAATGAGAGCAACAGGTCTGTTATAGATGACAGAATCAATTGTTTTCATACAGGGGTTGTATGTATGCAATAATTATATCATTTCATTTCATTTATTCAACCAGTATAAAACATTTTACAATCAAAGTGCATGTATAAATAAAAACTTTCTGGAGGGAAACTAAACATTTTTTTAATTTTTTGAGTACAGAGCAAATAGGAGGTGAGCTCGCAAAACACGTCATGGAGTTGCCAATTTGTATTTGATTGATCGCAAGTTCAAACATTCATAACTTTCTTGTTTTTTATCAGAATTTGCTCAAAATTTCACTGACCTGTTCCTCATTTTTCTGATTCTGTTATAACCAACATCAGGGTGGACTTCACCTTTTAAGCGCTAGGTGATAATATAAAATACGATATTGATATCACCCAGTCTGAATTGGCATCTATTTGCCTGCATGAAGAGTGCTGTAAACCTCAAATGCATTTGTAATCACCCATTCCCGCACTTGACGAAGCAAGAATTTAACCAAAAATATGGAAATTTGTTACCGGAGTAATAGAGCTCTGCTCGGCTTCCACCTGTTCTTGATGATGATTAGCTAACAGGCGATTTTCATTACAAAAAACACTGACCTTTGACGAGTTTGTGGTGTTGGTTATGCTGCAAATGCAAATACATGCGGTGTACGCAAAAATTCATTTCCTTTCTATTACTTTCATGTTTATTAGATTTAGTCAATTTTTTAATTACAAAAAAAACAAACTTATTTCATGGAGGCAGCAATTGTGTGATATCTTCTTTGATCTTAAAGAAAATATTAATTTTTGGTTCTCTTTAGAAGATATCATAATTCATTAAATTGTATGTACACGTTTTGATGAAATTGTTTTTCAGACTTTGCCTTGGTGCATTCTTTTTTCATTAAAAAAAAATTTGGTAGACTTTTATTTAGCTATATTTACATGCGTGTTGTATCAAGAAGAGTATTAAAACAAGCTGTGATTGGCTGCCAGAAAGTAGACGTAAAGCCAGCCATTTATTGACAACAAGCCGTAGCAATGCTAGCTAGAGTAACACGAGAGTCCTCACAAACTCTTTCTGTAAGCCCAGTATCTGACTATTGCAATGAATCAAAGTGATATGACACATTTGTCAATTCAAGTGCAGAACTCACTAATAGTAATTGGTAATGCGTGGGACACCATATACATCTTGTGCTGACTGGTTTAATAGTGATACAGGTATATCATTAAGTGTGTTTCATCATCTTTTGTTTTCTTTGTAGAATGGCGAGAGGGCTATCCATCTTGCATGCCAGCATGGTCACAATCAGAGCACTAGAATACTGCTAAAAGCTGGTTCTCATCCAGATGTAAAAAACAGTGTAAGTTCAGTGAACACAGTGTTGAGTTCTGGGCCCTGTCTCATAAAGAGTTGATATTAATCGCAACTTATTTGCGATTGATATCGATCGCAACTATGCACATAAGATATGGGAGACTGCAAATCTGCGATTGATTGGAGGAATTGTGATTGATCAAAGTCCTCCAATCAAGATTTACGATTCTGATCCATCGTAAGTCTTTATAAGATGGAGCCCAGGTTTAGGGTAAATGAGATAACTTGTGAGCTTTCTCACTCTTTGTATGTTAGTTTGGAAGAATGTCATAGAAGAAATGCCTCCTGAAAAGGATCGTACTTCAAATGTTCTCATGTTCGAAATTTGAAGAGAACTAGCTGAAAAGCTTGAACCAAATTTGTATGTCACATGTGTGTGGCACACATACAGTGTACACATTTCTGTGTACAGTAGAATTGATTTTCAGCAAGATGGAAGTTAGTTTCTTATCATTTTAATGATACCCAAACTTCACAGTGTGCAACAATAAGCCAGTTCGTAAATAGCTTTGGAACGCATGACCCCAAAATATCCACAGATCTTTTACATGATTGATACTGTACGTCCCACTTGTGCAATTCAGAATAATCACTGCCAAAGAAATGGAGGTGCTTTATGAATAACTTTTGTTTGCCTCTTGAGAAGAATACTGCTACCTGTGTATTAGATAAATGTACTGCCGGTGCATAAATGAATACTGATTACATAACTTTCATGAGCAAGATACCAGTAATCGTCTCAATGGTTTTACAATTTTGGGAAGGAATGACCTTTATCTGCCTATGCCCAAATCCTAATTACGAACTCGCTTATTCTTATGTCCTGCATAGTCAGCCTTACCTTTTGCTTCCAGATGGTTCCTTTTATTGTATAATTGCTCGGCTAAAAGTCAACTATTGGATTTTAAATTAGGTGACAGTTAGCTGTAGTGTTTAGTCCAGGACTGAATTTAGGAATTTGAGTAGTGAAGGATATTGACCATGGAGCAATTAAAGACCGTCACCACTACTGGGCCAGAAGGGATTAGACCACACAGAGAGCCATCGAGGTCACTGTGACAGTCACTGGTCTCATTAACTCAGCTCTCATTTAACATAAGAAAAAGAGGATCATGGGGGACCAACAGGCACCGATTGGGGAAGTTTTCTATATAGAGGGAGCAAGTAGCTACAAGTATGGCAGTGTGCCTTTAAAGCATGTGTCCGGGAACATTGAAAAGGCATTGTCTTGTGTCTGCCACTCTTTATCCAGGAGTAGCATAAGATAAACTTTAATTTTATACCCATGGAAGTATACTCTTCATGGAGCGGAGATGGTGTACAAATACATTTCGGGCATAGAATTTAATGACATAATTGTAAGTTTAATGATACATCCATGTATCCTACATGTATGTACATTTTTATGAAACGTGCCAGTGGCATTGCACTTATGGACACAAAGGTCCTCACTAATAGATTAAAGCAGAAATAACAAGGTGTATTTGGACTTGACTAAATATTCCCTTGATAAAAATGCACAACAGTTTAATACATGATTGATTTTTTGTATACCGTATTTGCTGGCGTAAAGGCCGCAGTATTTTTGGAAGAGAAAATATCAAAAAGTCTGGGTGCGGCCTATGCGCAACAACATTAAAATATCGGTGGTCAAAACAGCACGTATTCGTACATATGGGACTACAATGACTATACCAGTTAAAGTACAAAAACTACAAAGGTACAGGACATTTTTAGAATAACTCCACACATCTTACCGACCATTTTGTGTTATATTGTTGACATGAAGTTTTGTCAATCTCATGAATAAACTTCATAACTTATTTTTCAAACAAAAACTACCAGTAGATCTAGATCTAAGTTCATGCCATCGCTAAAGGAACCTCAGTCCTAGCCAGCCCGTGCGCGCCCAGCTATGGCGCAATACACGACTGTTCAACTGCGGCAGGAGAGGGCAGTATGGGGGGGGGTGCGGCCTTAACGCCGGCAAATATGGTACTATGTAAGTACATGTAAATGAATAGATGAATAAAGTTGTACCTTCCTTCTGCATTCTCTTATCTTTTTTCACCCTTTCATCCTTTCATATGTTTTGTTGTTTTGATACAGTCTGGAGAAACACCACTTCATATTGCATGCCTCTATGGCCAGATAACATGTGCAAGGATTCTCATTAGTGCAGAGTGTGATATCAACATGAAAAATAAGGTATGGGACTACATGATTTGAAATATTGAGTGTGGGGGGGGGGGGTTACAGAATTTATGTCTAGGAGCACCGGCTCAAGCTCAATATTCTTAATGTTTATCAAGAACTACGAGTATTATACTTTGCCACAATCTTCAACTGAATATGGAAGTTGGCAAAGTAATTTTTCTAAGCCGAAAATTGGTTAAAATATACACATTTGTGCCATGATAAGTGTTGAATTGAATAGCAGCCTTGGTACTCACTCGTGTATTTGACTTTGGATGATGTCTGTTGAGAGCCAGAAGGGAAAGGTAATGTAAAGTTTTGGGTAATTTTGAAAAATGGATGGATAGTAATTCTTTGAAATTTTGGTATATTTGGATGCCCATGTGGATGTTTTATTGGCACTAGAAAAAATTAGCCCCTAAAACACTTCTGCTTTTGAGAAATTGAATAATCAAAAATTTACTGATGCCCCCGGTAAATTTCAAATATTTTGAATCGCGCCTAAGGCCATTCCATGGTAGCTGCTTCCATAAAAATCTCAGAATATGCAGTTCTGATATATAATTTATAAACGGGAATAGCAAATCGGTCGATTGTAGTCAAGAAACATTGTTTTATAGCTAAAGTAATATCAGTTGTCTTGAGAGGGAGCTATACAACATAACGAGTTTATTATTGTCAATGTCATCACGTTGTCAACTGCGACAACGATCATTGAATATTGTAAAATCGCATATGCTTCCAATATGTTTATTTGAACCAAATTCATGACCCCATACCAAAACTTTGTATTACCTTTAAGGTATATGAGTTGATGCCCTTCTGTCTCCGAACAATAGCCTAGCCTGAGTTCTCCCAGGCTTCATATTCAGTAGGTTAATCTTACTTATTGACTGTCATTTACCTTATGATGATTATTCTGATTATTTAACATTTCGTCAACCGCAGCTAATGTCATTCTTGTTGTCATCAATTTATTTTGTGGTCCATGATTTGATCCACGTTCTTTGTTATTATCATTATCCACTTTTGACATCATTCATGAAGTCAGCAGAAGAAAGATTTTCTGCAAAGCATTTTACTAATATCACTAGACACATATACCTGGTGATAATGATTGTAATGATGATGGCAACGATGACGACAACGATGATGATAACAACAACATTTATATGCCGCATAAACATCAAAGGGGGTGCTCAAGGCACTCAAAACCACTATTGCTATTATGCAGCGGTCACAAAGGTTGGTACGAACAATTATTTTGTACGAATCTCCCTGTTTTTCCATTGTCTTCCCGAATTTCCATTGTCTGAAAATTGTTCGTACGGTGTTCGTATCAGTTCGTAATGGCTTTTGCGATCGAGGCTTTACCTGGGCTTTTAGCCCATCTGCTTATGTTATTAAAATGGAAGTTCAAAGGAATGGCTTGTTTGATTTTGATTTCTTTATGCACTCAGGACGGTAACACACCTCTGCACATCGCAGCTGGACTTGGCAAGCTCAAGATTGCCAGACTTCTCTTAGAGTCACTGTGTGAGGTCAAGATACGCAACAAGGTAGGATCAACTTACACTATTACCTCGAAAGTTGGAATATTTGTTCTTGCCTCTTTTCATGAAATGATGGTTTATCCAATCCAATCCAAAAGATACTTGATATAGCGCCTTTTTTCTTGCGGTTACAAAGCGCTGCACACACCGCTCCACAATTGGGCCGCTTATAACCAAAAGTTAGTCCCTTCTCAGAGATCAGCAAAGAATATGTAGGCTGGAAATAAATACTTTCTAGCAGAATCGATGTGACTTGAGTAATTTCTTGAACTGGTCAACAGATGAGGCCGTCTGCACAGCAGTAGGTAGCTGGTTCCACAGTTTTGTAGCAACTAATGGGAAAGACAATTCACCAGAAAGAATTCATATCTTCTCTCAACTTTTTTGATCAATTTATATGAATCTTTAGATTGCTCAATAATGTTCTGAGGAGATAAAATCTTATTCTCACAATTGCTTCATGAAAAGAGGTGAACAAAAATTATTCAAATTTTTTTAGGGCAACAGTGTATCAAGGAAATTTGTCTTATATAAAAATGAGGATTTTATGGAGTTGAATGGGTTTATTAAAAGCAACAAGACAATGGTAGTAGGATGCAGCAGGTCAAATATGACTACCGGTAGTCAACTGCTCCAGTCACATTATGAGATCAAAATATGCAACAATGTAAAAACAGCTAAGCAAGGAAAGTTTTCTTATACAAAAATTTGGATTTTATGTTCAATGGGTTTATTAAAGTGACTTGGTATTAAACATTGCCTCATATTCTGGAAAAAATCCTGTATTTAGCTCATGCTGCAATCATAATTATAAACCTTTGGGTCAGTTAGCTTTCCCATGACTTTTACAAGCTGGTTGCCTGTCTGATTTTCAAGATATTTATGTTTGGAAATCGAAATTTCATTTTTAGTTTTCCTAACGGTTTTTATAATACTACAGTCTATTGGGGAAAATGAGTATGATAAAAACTGGTCACACAAAGATTTTTACTTTTTTGAGGCACTTCATGATCATTTTGAAGCGCAATTTTTTAAGGGCTTCAATATTACACCATATTACATACGCTGATAACACGTAGGGCCATGCATCTCAGATTTTTAAACGATGCCTTTAAAGCAACAAGACAGAGGTAGTAGGACTTGGCATTCCTACTGCTCGAGTCACATTGTGGGATCAAAGTGTAATAATGTTGTTTTTGTTCATTTCTTTGCTGTATGCAGAGCAATCAGACTCCTCTGGATGTAGCCCGACAGACCGACCAGCGTGATGCAGCACTTCTCATCATTGGAGCACATAGGGTAAGCTCAATCTACATCTATTTCATTCCAAGTTCTTGACATGATGTTTGCAGAAACCTCCCTATTCGCCTCATGTTATTATGCATACTGTCAGTAGGGTGATAAAACCTTGTAACTCAATGTCTGACAATTTAGTAGCTAAGTTGATGTTCTGATAAGCTTGTGAAATGCATATCTCCAAAAAGTAACGCCACAGGCGACCTTTACACATAAGGAAGATTTTCAATGCTCTTGAATCATGGAAGGTTTTTCACTCTCCTGAAATTTGACAACATCTTTTTTTAGTTACGAAACTTTATTACTCCACCACTTACACATTATTAATTTGCTTTAAGCATGGATTTTACTAGCACTGGCTATGTAACTCCCCCACCGTTTCCCCAAGGGAAATGGTGATATATTAAAGGCTGATAGATAAACAGACACGCCACAAGAAAAAACAAGGTGACCCTTATGCAAGAAGGTCACCCTGCCCTGCTCGTAAACACAGCGATAAGGCCACCCTTGGAAGTCAGGTCAGTGGAGTCGTCATGGTTGACACTTTGTGGTGTGGGCTGATTGCTCTTATGTCTAATTACTTCTTTACTTTTTGAACAGCTTGTTGTCAATATAGGATATTTTGTACGACAACTTTGACATGACTATCAAACTGAGGAAATGAAAATTAGGGACAGGTAGTGCAGAAGACAAGTGTAATCAATAGTGTAAACTTTGGGCGCTTACAACTTCCAACTGGATATAACTCTGACCTTTAATTATAAACCATGTGAGCATGATATGAAATTTTGGTAGCTCTGTTCCTTCATTTTTTCTTTCAATTCTTCTACCCTTTGTAAAAGATGATAACAAGACCTATACTTATACCGGTGAGTTGGCTCAGTCAGTAGAGCGTCCGCCTCACAACTGGGAGGTCGTGGGTTCGAACCCCGGCCGCGTCATACCAAAAGACGTTAAAAGATGGGAGTTGCTGCTACCTTGTTTGGCGTTCAACAATAAGGGGATAGAGCAACGTCGACCTGGCGATGATGCTCAGTGGCTGCCGGGCTCATGATCAATTGGGCAAAAAGAATTTTCATTTTCGGTTTAACTTAATAAAATTTGGAGTGGACTTTAAAAGATTAAAATTATTATTATTATTATAACACACAAAGCATCATCAATACCGGTATTGCTGATTGAATATTTTGTTTATATTTTTATTGCCAATTTGCAGATGAAGAAAGGGAAGCTCTCGTTTTTCTCTCGGAACAAGAAGAAGGATAGTAGCAAGCTGGATGGCTTTGGAAATTCATCTCATCATCACCAAAGTGACAGTTCACCTAATGATAAACATAAACGCAAGCACACCGATGATAGGGTATGTTTAAAATGTAATAATAGGCACTGATTAGTTTTATATACCTCACTTAAGAAATCCAGCCATCTGATTGGTCGAATTGCATTCATAAACTTCAATTGTTCCTGTAAAATTCTCGGTAACCATGCTTAAAACATTTCAATATTTTTAATAACCATGGTTATTAAAAATAGTTGGTCAGCCTCCATGGTTACCCCATAGGTTTACATGTTAAAAAATGGTTTGAGCGATGGAGGATGCCGTATGTGTGCGAAGGATTGGTCGGTAATTTCAATACAATTGAATCTCGATCGATCTTACCGACAATTTTATCTTGCATTGTTGACATGAAGACGAAAATAAACTTCCAAAAACAAAAAAACAACATCTGCCGATAGATCTTGATCTAAGTTCGTGCCAATATGCATTGCAAAAGTAAAAGAAGAGTCCGTATATGGAGCTTTTGCGAAGCATTCATCACACGCGAAGCCGGTTTCAATTTATTTTAATGTATATATTGGAGAAAACTGCCAAGCATGTTAACGGCGGGCCATAGCCGAGTGGTCTAAGCGTTGGTTATCGGTACACCTCTTGTTGTACGCAAGAGTTCGACTCCCGTCTTCGACAAAAATGATAAATATTTTTAATTTTTCATTTTTTAGTCTATTTTTTTTCGGCATATAAAAGTATTAATGACTGCTTTAATATTCGAGAAATAGTTGTTTTCATACGCTCTCGGGAAGGTTACAATTGGGCTATTCCCCTCGGCAAGCCTCGGGGAATAGCACAATTCTAACCTTCCCTTGAGCGTAATAAAACAACTATTTCTCTCAAAGCAGTCATTAATACTATAATGTAGCCAGTTATGATGTATCCAATAAAAGCGTTGACTGTATCATTATCCGGGCCAGAATTTCACGCAACTTTAATATCACTACAAGTTCATTGACATCCCATTGAAATCTGTGTATTGTTATTAAAGGTAAAGACCAGTTATGGTCATGCGATTGCATTGTGAAAGAAACATTGTGGAATCAATCAGAAAAGGTTGATCATCTAGCATATAAGTGTTTGTGTGTACTGCAAGGTTCTGGAATCATCAAAATGATAAGAAATTTGGCCCAGTCTTGGTAAAGTTACAAGCTCTGTACACAAAAAGATGTACATGATGTATATGGGACTATGCGACACATGCGCGACACGTGCGCGATATCTATCAGGTCCAAATAGATATAATATTTTACCAAATATATCAATTAGTAGGCGGTTTCACGCCAAAATTTGTATGTCACATATTAGTGAAAACATATTCTTTCACCACATGATTGGTAATAAGAGCTTCCATTTCATTTTTTGAGACGGGGGCGTTTCCAAAACTGGTCTTTACTTTTAACAGGTGTTTCAATCTGATGTCAACAAACTTGTATTTACAGGACGGTTTCGTGAAATGATGCTCTGCGCTCTAAGATTTCCTTATGTTAACAGAATTTTGGGACTGAGAGTCGCGGTTTAACTGATTTACCAGCATTTCCAATGTACTTTTCTTTGTGTGTATGACATTATATTATAATGTTACTCATGGATATTTAATGTAATATGCACTGTATACAAAATGTATATCTTATATATGTCAATGGTCTTACTGCATGAAGTTGTGCAGGTCAGCAATATTAATATTAATTCATTTCTCTCTCTCTCTCTCTCTTTCTCTGATTTGTCAGAGAGGTGATGATGATATGGATGGGGGCCAGGGTGGGGCTAGGATCCGAGGACGGAGAGAGATGGAAGCTGGGGACAGACATTCTTCAGGAAGCAGTAAAGGAAAGTCAAAGAAGAAGAGAGACAAGGTAAATATCTAAAAGCAACATCTTATTCCCTAACAGTCTATCGTCATGTTTTAGTGACATTATAGCTTTATCTGTTGATCTAGAATGCTCTGCATTACAAATTCTACATGAGCAGAAAGCGCACAAAATCACTGAAAGGTAGTGTAGTGGCAAATACTGGTTAACGTCTTTTTTGGACAACTGCATGTAAACGAATGGACTTGATAATATATATACATAATATTTGTTTTTATTTTGTTGGTATAACTATGAAAGAGTGGAAAATACAAATAATTGGTGTCAATTTGAAGAGGTAAATCTGATTCCTTTAAAACTTTAGAAAACTCTGAACTGCTCTGAGTTAAACCACCCTGACACATGGACACAAATTGTTTATGCCGTGGCATGCAATTGGGTATGCCATGGAACAGTGAGGGAAGGCAAGTGCTATGGTGCATGATAGATGAAAATCTGTGCACTAGTTATTTTTAGATCAGAGCAAAAATTAGGAAGTTACAAGCTTTTGAATTTGTAATCGATCATACGATCAACTTTGTGTGACGTGTCTTGAAAGGTCCCCAGCCATTTGATCTTTACTTGAACATTTTTAATTTCTCTAATTATGCATGCCCCTAAAATTAATCACTGCTAATAATACACAACCCCTGTATGAACAAATAATATTCCTTTCTCAGCAACTAAGAAAATAGAAATTTTAAGAAACATTTCTTTTCAGAGTTAATGAGAGAGGACCTTGTATCATCATTATTACCATTTTTGTCTCCATTACCATCATCATCATTGTTGTTATTATTATTATTGTAATCATCATCATCACTTTATTATTATTATTATTATTCTAATCATCATCATCATCATCATAATTTTTATTTACCATTATTGTTATTATTAGAAGTAGTAGTGACAAAAATGTCTTTGATATTTTTCTTCTAATGCTTGTTCAGAGTCAAGGACAGAACCTCTTTGTGAGAGAGGAGATGAAGAAACATTTGAAGTCGGAGAAGAAACTCCAGGAACAAATCCATCTTGGTCGGGAGTTGGGCAATTGCCAACACACAGAGCAGGGGAACCCCCATTTCAGGACTCAACTCTTCAAAGACAAGACTGGAAAGGTACTTCATGTAAGCAAGAAATGTTTAATTACTTCAGCAGCACAATCCTTATGAAGTTTTATTTGTGGCAGTGTATGAATGAATGACCCATATGTTATTACAATGAATGTACCAATCATTGAAGCATGTTTTGCTCCTGATGTAATGGGTTCCATGTGAATGTAATGTATTCAAAATAGAAGCTGCAAATATTACTTCTACAAAGAGATATTGCATTTTAAATATCCAACGCTAAAAGAAATCCAACATACGGAAATCCAATCTATACAAGTACTGCAGTAAGGTAGTGCAGTTACTGCGGGGCGGGGATTGGTTTTACACATTGGTACACTTTTAACACGATGCTGGGTTCAGGTATTTGTTCAAAATTGGGTATAAGAAAGGAAACCAGTTGGGACATTGTTCCACAAAATGTTCAAAAGTACAAGTTGGCCGATATCCAATTTAAATGAGTTTAACTTTTAATACACACATTTCTATCTGATGTCGGCAAGCTTGGACTTCTGACAGTTTCGTGGAACAATGCTCTGCGGTCTAAGATTTTGTTATGTCAAACAGAATTTTGGGACCAAGAGTTGGGGTTTAACGGAGCTACAAGAATATGGACCAAAGCGTTTACCTATTATGTTATGTTTGGAACGATTTTTCTTAAATTTGAAACTGAAATGATCTAATTATGCTTGACCATTTATCTCACTCAGGTTCCCATGCCGGTGCACTGCAACTGTACCCCTTACATCAAGAAACTTGAGAACCAGGTGGAAGCGAGTAAAGAGAGACTCCTGCATGAAATAGATATATCCAAAGCTCGCTTTGAGAGCAGAATGAACAACATGGAGAAGCGTATGACCCACCAAGCTCAGTGCATGGATCAACTGTGCAAGGAACGAATAGCAGCTGAGAAAGGGGACTGCATTCATAGGATAGATAAGAGAGCAAGAGAGGAGAGGAAGGCATGGTCGGAGGAGCATGATGCTCGGACAGATGTGCTGAGGAGAGAACTGAGGCACTGGTTTGAGTCGAGGATTCAGCCTCTCCATGAGCAGTTGAGCAGGACCATGGATGATGCAGAGACTGCATCTTCTACGAGGAGAAGTCGTCCCAGGGCGGGGTTCTACCGGTTGAATGGTCGTGAGGTGGTCACTCATCGAAAGAGATCAAAATCACTTGGGAATGTCAGTGATTGTGATTTAGAGGAAGAAGACGAGGAAGATACCGATGAAGAGAGCGAAGATGAAAGTGAAGATGAGGAGGAGGAGAAAGAGCATGCAAGGAAAAACAGCCGTGTCAAGGAGCGTCCTGTATCCTCCAGTCAACCTAGCGAACAGTCTCCTCACCACTACAAGAAGACAGAGACAGCAAAAGCTAAGGACTATGCCAAGTCTGGTGCCATTCCAAAGTCATCCAGGAGTGGCAGCTTTAGACTAGCAGTTAGCGATGAAGATCGTGCCAGTGGCAGCAGTAGCAATAGTAGTACACCTCTCAGTATGGTTGATGGTACTTACCGACCTCCGCTCATTACTGCTCATGAACACTCCCCTAACACCGATTCCCATCACTCGCTTCCCGCCGATTTTGTCTTTCCATCTCAAGAAACGGACGATACTGAATCTTCAGAATCCTCAGAATCTGAAACCACATCTCAGCAATCGCTGGAGACGGTGTCGTACAAACCCAAATCAATAAGCGGTGTATCATCGTCCACCAGAGACTCTGGTCTTCACACCTTGAAGGGGTCCAGTGTGTCATCAGATCGAAGGTCGCATGGCCCAACCAGGGCAGACTTGATAGCCTATCAAGCCCTTACCGTCAATGCTAGACCACCCCCACCGTTACATGCTCAAGTGCGTCCCCCTCATCCAGTAAGCACTCAACCACCACCAGCAGAGTTACGCATACAAGCAAGCTACACACCTCCGTTCAGCCCACCTGTCTCGCCAACTTCAACTGCATCTCAACCGCGTTCAACGTCAACCCTCGCATCATCAGACGGACATAGAGTTGCTACACCAAGTACAGAGCAACCTTCAAGTGACAACCCTTCTCCAACAGACTCTGGGAAAGCTCACAGCACATCCTCTGGAATTTCGTCTGGGGAGGCGTCATCTCTTCAAAACTCCTCCCCGATCAAATATAATATCATCAGCCCCTACAGTGGACAGTCATACCAGGGGACCTACAACCCTCGTTCCTCATCCTCAAGCCATCAGCCTGATCTCTTTAAGGTCATCAAGTCTGAGACTATGAAAACATCTCATGATGAACCACCACCTCCCTACAGGAGTAAAGATAGTGCTTCATCTGACAATAGATATAGGGTTGCCCAACCATACCATCAAAATGTAAACAATGCAAACAATGATCAATCTTTGAATCAGAGTAGGTCAAACGAAGTTCCCCCCAAAATTGGACATGCCCCAACATTGAGCAATCATTATGCAAGCTCATTACCTGGAGGTAGGACGATTTCACGTACAGATCAAAAGAGAATTGGCAGTGGAAGCGACTCAAGTACTAATGTTAAGACACAAAGCATGGGGTACTCTGCTGCACCCTCTAGATCAGCAGCCAGTCGGCTTGGTGTGACCCCTACTTTGGGTGCTGTTCGAGGTGTGTCCAGTAACAATAATACTACCTCTGGAAAGGGTCTCAATCAGCTTCATCTACAACCAAGAACTCAAGCTTCCCAGCAGTCCCTTCCACCAGGGTACTCAGTGGTCCAGGGAAGGAGCGGGAGCAACGGTGCTGTGTTTGCCATCACCAGAACCAACCAGTCACATGCCGGTAACCTCAACCGGCCAGAGATACCAGTCAACAAAAACAACAATGCAGCACCGAATTCAACGTCAACATTCGTCCACTCTGGCTCAATAACATCTAGCACCTCAAGAACGTTCAACAACCATGCAACATCAGGCAATCAGTACAATGTTCCTACTGGTGCCGGTACAAGAAACAATGGTACCTTTAATGCTCCGAATAATAATTTTCATTGTTCTGGTGGTACAAAGGACAGTACTAGCGGTAATCGGGCTACTTCTTCCTCACACTCCAATAGGACAAGCAGGGAAAGCTATGCAAGTAATGGTACTTTGAGTTCAGATACCAGAAATCCTGTTCGAATAGGCGGTGCAATCAATGGCGCCGATCACTCTTCCACAAACTACACCATAGACAAACGGACTAGTGGTACCAGCAATAGCATCCCCGGTGTTAATTCCATGAGTACTAACAGAAGAAGTGGTGCAGCTTTCATTAGTAATGGTGCCAGTAACGGCGCAAGTCTTGTCAGTACTGTTGAAAGTTTTAATAGGACTGCTGCTCCAGAACAGAAATTGAAATACACCAGGGAAATTATTCTTTGAGTTGGCAAGTTTGAGCAGAATTCATGTTATTTATCTATTGTAGTGTAATTGATCTGTATCATGTATGCATGTAGAAATGATACCTTGAAAGTATTCATATATCTCCAAGATCCCAAGTTTTTATAGTTATCTTGAGTTCTGGTGTGGGATCGATAGAAACTGATTTCTCAATGGATAAAACCAAATCATCCAGTTATTATTCAAGAATACATGTACTATGTTGTACATGTAAATATCTGCGGTACAGTTTTTGGTAATTGCTCAATTATAAGCAAAGAAAAATAACAACATTGAGGTGGTCTTATATGCAAATGTAAGTTGTGCTTTTCAATGAAATTGATTTCCAGAAAGTCGTTGATTGTAATTTATGAAATATTTTGCTGGTCTAAACAGCGCAACCACTGCATGATAATTGACTCAGAGTGTATTTGAGTCAGTTTCTCTTGAAATGCAACATCGTTATCAGAACTGGAGACTAGTTTTTAAACGGATAACTGTGAGCATGATGTGAATAAAAGCTTTATGGAATAAAGTCTGTGCCTGCAGACTACGTATTTGAGCACTTCATAACAATAGCACTACAAGACTTAACAGTACTCCTCCTCTTTCATTCCTCCAAGGATCAATTGTCGTCCTTTAGTTTTCATATCCAACAAACCTGGCAAGTCCTGGGGCTTATGATCAGTATTCCATATTACCTCTTTGAATAGGATGAAATGGTAACTATTTCTTTTTGCGAGATTTGAAATTCTCAAGCCATAACCAATCCACCAAATACGCAATGAAGTCTTGATTATTTTACTCTCCTTTGTGTGGGTATTTCTAAAGGAAAAAGCAGCTGCAGAAGCATTTGTACTAATACCATGAATCATTGTTGATAAAAAGTGAACCCTTTTCCAATAGAACTCTTTTCCATCAATGATATCAATATTTATATTGGGTTGGGATGTTGGGATATATGAAAATAGTGCAAGGTACAGACATTTGGCACAGGATAATTTATGCACTCTGAAGAAAGAACTTGATATATTGCAGGTTAGGTTTTCAATGGAAATTATGGAAATTGGAAAATGTGCATTACTATAGTGAAACCTGTCTATAAAGACCACCCAAGGGAGACAAGAAAAGTGGTCTTTATAGGCAGGTGGTCTCTATGTATAGGTTGCTTTAGTACATGTTTCAATGAGAAACTTTTTTTGAGTGGAACAAAAAATGTGGTTTCTATAGACCTAACAATGTCTTTTTTCTCCGAAGTTACAAACATGGATTTAGCTCCTTTTGGAATGAAACTCTTCCTATGTAGACAGATTGTTGCGAAAGCAGGTTTGACTTTTGTAGACCACATATCAAACATATTGGCCCGAATTCACAAAGGAGATTTATCGACAAACCTAGATTTATGTGCGTCATATGACGCGTTTTGACGCGTTTTTACAAACCTTGAAACGCGTCATATGACGCACATAAACCTAGGTTTGTCAACAAACCTCCTTTGTGAATTTGGGCCATTGATTCAGTTTGGATAAATTTTTGGATCCACTACACTAAGCCAGTGTGTAATTTGGCGTGGCAGTTGGTATGTTAGAATATGACATTGCTATCTGTATTATAGGTTAATGTAAACCTATAGTTTGATGATCATCTTCAACAGCTTCAAGATGTTATTAAACATGCAGAACATCTGTGTTGTAATCAGTCGCCAAATATAAACACTAATAGAGGAAAATTGAAATATGCACACCTAGTGTGTATAGAATAAAGGCCCAACAAACAACTTTTTTTTCTTTCTTTTTTTTTCAAATTTAAACAAAATTATGTATGTGATCCACATCGGACAGTTGACTGGTGTGTATGTACAGGCTCATCCATTAGTCTAATGACAAGTCGCTTTTATCTTCATTTATAAAGATTTGGAATTTCCAATTTTTCTTTACAAATGTAATATTGTAGATGAACATTTAAATGTAATATACTTGTTTGGAACCCAACACTTCCAGAGCAAGTTATATTTTTGTGACTTATTCCTTTTCAGCTGTCCAAGTGGTTATAAATGATTCTTTCTTGCCCTTTTCTAACAATGCTTTCATAATTTATATGAAATCAACAATATGCCTTGAGTAACTGCTTTCACAATTTAAATGTAGAAAGAATTCCTGAGATTTTATAGCAATTTCCATATCGATGTTATGTGTATTTTATATGATGTCCTGCATGTAGGACTCCCCGTTGTCTTTCCAATTGTTTCTACTATCTTTTTTTAGAAGTGCTTTTTATCTGACAAAAAAAGTAAACCCAACTTTGGTAGCCCCTAATAAAAAATGACTAGTTGAAATTGGATTTTAAATAGAATTTTTAAAGGTGTTGCCAATTTAAAATCTTGTCGCGTTCACTTTGCCCATGCAGTATTTTTTGCACAATTGAAATACACCCAGACTGATTCTGTGGGCCCTGTCCATCTTATAAACATTCATGATTGATTCATATTGATTGCAACATGATATCAATCACAGCTATATATTAAAGTTAAAGACCAATTATGGTCATGCGATTGCATTGTGAAAGAAATGTGGAATCGATCAGAAAAGGTTGATCATCTAGCATATAAGTATTGGTGTGTACTGCAAGGTTCTGGAATCATCAAAGTTATAAGAAAATTGGCTCAGTCTTGGTAAAGTTACCAGCACTGTACACAGAAAGATGTATATGGGACTCAGTACATATTAGTAAAAACATATTCTTTCACATGATTGGTAATAAGAGCTTCCATTTCATTTTTTTGAGAGGGGGGGGGGGCATTTCCAAAACTGGTCTTTATCTTTAAAGAGGTAGTTGTCTTGTTTGGTGTTTGATTCCCTTGCAATCAATCTGGATCAATTGGAACTCCCTATAAGACGAATCTAGTTCCACATTGTATTTATTTTAACCCTTGACGGCCCTATCAATACATGATGATGATCACAAGATCTATCTTGACCAGGGGGTGTTTCACAAATATCCTAAGTCGGACTTAACTCTAAGTTGGACTTAAAAAGTATGGAGAGCCATTTGTAGCCTTAAAATAACATATATTCAAAAGAAAAAATTCAACTATTTTTTACTTTTTATAAATTCCACATCAAGAACATGAAATCTCCCATGATAATAGATAATATGAATGATTTGAATCAACATTTGATGCCTTTTAAAATAACTTTTACAATAACTTTTACAAAATATTTTCAAGGATGCTAATGGCTTTCCATTATTTTTAAGTCCAACTTAGAGATAAGTTCAACTTAGGATCTTTGTGAAACACCTCCCTGACGTAACATTTGATATTACCTTGAAGTATTTTATCATACAAAGAAGACTACAGTGTACCAATCACTAAAACAGGTTTTGCTCTTGATGTAAGGGATTCCATCTTGCTGTACAGGTTTCAAAATCAAAGCTGTAAATGCTATTACTGTAAAGAGAAATTAAACATGAAAACAACTTGCGGACTAAACTATCCAGTTCAGTTGTATACGTTTGCATCTGAAGCCTTGTCCGATTTGTGTTCCCTGCGCAATGTCTAATGTTATCCTTTATTTTTTGTCATATTCTACAGAATGTCATTTTCAATTTTTGTTAAAGATTAATTTTATACATTATATGATTCTAGCTACACACATATTATTATTTCAGGTGATTGGAACACTTTAACAACTGTGAAGAAGTTAGATATCATACAAGTCAAACCCTACATTGCAAGGGTTATCCCATGTTATATTCAGCTGTGTATTCCTATTTATGGTATCTCTCATCGCTTTCATATTCATATTCATCAAAAGTGAAGTACTATTTACCATTTGTACTCGTGTGATTTTGTATTTATGACAGTTTTTGTACATATTTATACATAAGATATATAATAAATTACAAATCATAATCATTGCATTTAAGTAATATTATTTCAAGTGAATTTAAGCATCATCTAATGAAGTAATTAGGGGTTACATCGAAATTAAGATGAATGTTGCAATTATGTTAACTTCTAAAAAAATGGCAGCAATTTGTCGATGGAGAACAGATATAGGATTTCAATGAGGCTTATTATAAGGGGAGAAACCGCCTCTCCCCCCCCCCCCCCCCCCATTTCAAACGTGTTAGAAAAATAATGAATTGGAGATATACAAGAAAGAAGAAAAAGGATTTATGATGGTAAAAAGAGTAATTTGAGATTTTGAGAAGAAGTGGGTAAAAATGAGATGAGATAGACATTACCCTCTAATTGACAAAAGATGAGGAAGAGAAAAAGACGAGAGAGATAGAGAGAAGAGGGGATCAGGAGAGGGACGAGCAAGATGGAGAATGAGGGAGAGGTTGGGGTTAATGTTAGATGGGAAGAAACAGAGAGGAATTGACAGAAAATACAAAGTTCATAGTAGGATAGGAGCGATAAAAGGGAAAGTGAATAAAGAAAAGAAAATAAAGGGGGAAAAAAATAAGAAAGGAAAGAAAATAAGATAGGAGAGAAGCAAAGGCGATCATAGAAAGGAAGAGAAGAAGAAGAGAAAAGAGACGTGAAATGGGACGGAGAAAAGAAAAGGAAGGAAAAGTGAAGGAAAATACTAATGAAAAATAAAACTTAAATAAACAAAAGAGAAGAAAAGAAAGTTGAAACCCACAGAGCATGCATCTATACAACGAAGATGAGTGGATATGAAAGCAATACGGAGCAGATTTACTTACCCACAAAGCATTCTATTTCTTAAAGGAGTAAACGAAAATGAAAGTATTCAAGTGGAAAGTACAACTTAAACGTTGATTATATAGTTCCACAATAAGATTTGTTTAAAAACCTTTATTGTTTTTCAAATGCTTTCCTTTTCTTCATCAAGGCCTTTGGATTTCGAGTGTTTAGCTGACTAAAGGTGAAACTTTACTAACTTAATGATATCACAGTGACACCAAGACTCAGTGGTGTAACTGGGCCTAATTGGCATCGAGGGGGGGGGGGGGGGGCGTTGGGTACATCATTCGAGCCAATAGTGATAATTAAAATGTTAATAAGCCTTAATTTGTATAGCGCATAGTAAACCAGAGTCTGTCTATATGCTCTACGCGCTTAACAAGGTAAATCAAATAAAGAAAATAACATTTTATGCTGACGAAATGGGGTAAAACATTGCGAAAAATAATACCACTAGTACATCTCATACAATGAAGACGATTAATTCCTAAGACTTAATAATAAAAAAAATTACCAAGTACATCATATGATAAGCTTATAAAAGAAATGGCTCAGGAAAACTTTGTGATCAATATTCAGAGAAAAGTATCAATAACTATAGCGGTACGAACTTCAAAATCAATCATTAATGTGATTCAAGCCAACCAAACAAAAATATATAAACAAAAGAGTTTAACGATCCATGTATTTCAAGATTTCAAAAATTGCATGGACGGCGGGAAAGAGGGGGGGGTTAGGGTGATGTATGTTCTTCTAAATCTGTCTAATCTCTTTTTTAATATTTTGTAAATTTTATAATTTTGTTTTCGATGTACTATTATCACGGTAAGTAGCAGCGGTATCCAATCGATGTATAGTTATATGTATTTGTATTTAAGAATACGTACACTTATGATTTCATACAGTTTTAACAGTAATTTGAAGATTATTCAACTTGCAATAATTTCCCCACTTAACTGAAACCGTCACGTATCATCATTTTCCCTTGGACTCGGAAATTTGTCGGGGGGGGCAAAAATAATGCCCCTATTCCCCCCCCCCCCCCAGCCCCCTTCAAATACATCAGTGTCAAGACTGAGGAAGCGTATAATTTCATTTTCTTCAAGTTGCGTGACAGTATTGAGTTTTGGTAATAGTGTTTAGTTTTAAGAGGATCGGTAGCTTCATTACAATATCTTAAATTGATAGAAATAAAGTTGCTTACTTACAAGCTCATGCTTTCTTAGCTGTCAGGTAAAACAAGATAACCAAAGTGGGGAAGAATCGAGATGAACATAATGAAAGTAGTGCTATAATATTATCATTCAAGAGCATAATAAATCAATTTAATAGCTGATATCAAATCATTTCCCCCACCACATCTGGTATCAGCACATTTTGTTCTTCTTTTTCACTCAGTTGTGTATGTGTACTTAATGGTAGGACACACCCTTCCCTCCACAGGGGAAATTAAGGACAGTCCGACACTTTCTAATTTTAAGCGTATATTTAAACTGTATATTTTGCCTGTTTAATTTGCCAACTTCATTTGTTTTGTCATGTACTGTACGTCGCTTTTATGACTGTCATATTGTTGTGATTTTTTTTTTTTTTTTTTTTTTTTTTTTTTAAATATAAAAATATCAAAAATATCTATTACTGTACTGAGGATTAGCCTCGACATATATAAGCCCTTTGCTGGTCTGTGTTTATGGACATTAGATTTTGTTCGCTATTTTTTTCTCTTAATATTATTGTTTGTTAATTTTGTGTTACTTTGCATTTTTTATATGACTGAACATATATGTGTATGTATATTTGTTTTGTTATGAACCACATGTGGAAAATAAAATTGAACTTGAAGTTAAAGATACATGTTTTAGACTTAAACCGGTATAGTCCGGTAAATGTCTACAGATCAGGATTTAGTCAAGGGAGTCGGGGGATTCTTGTGAATAAATGGTCAACAAGTTTACAGGGAGCCAATCAGACAGTTAGTAGAGACATCTGAGCACTTCGGCTTCGGGTATGCCACGTTGATCCTTAAAGGGAAAGTCTACCCTAATATTTGGTTGGTTTAAATAAAAGCAGAAAAATGAGAATGACAAATGAGTGAAAGTTTGAGCAGTATCCGATTGAAAATAGGAAAGCTAGGGTAAATGTATAATTGAACATTTTCTTGAAGTTTGTTTAGTACAGGGCATACGAGAGGAAAGCTCGCAAGATACGCCACAGAGTTTTTAATTTGTGTTTGATTTATCGCACCAAAAATTCACAACTTTCTTATTTTTAATCGGTTTTTCTCTAACTTACACTAACCCTTTTCTCTCTTATTTTCTGTTTTTTTTAAACTAACTTAATACCAGGTAGACTTCCTCATTAAGGGGGGGGGGGGGTGTGCCCATTTCCTAAATCCTTCACGGCACTAGGGCGTGTCACCTTACATGTAGATACAAAACCGCCATGCTGCTGCCAATGACATCAAGCAACTCGCTTATGATGGCGATCTCCCGTGTTCACAAATTCCAATAATTGTGAATTTTAATTCTAAATTAACAATAATATTTATGTCTGAAAATATGTTCATATATATGTTTTCTGTTATATAACATTTTTTTGTATTACGTTATTGAACGCATAGATAAAATTCAAACAAACAAAAAACACAACGCCCAACAAAAATACAAGTACAAATCTAGAATAATTCTTTAAATCATTTTATTCAGCCAGAAATTGGCTTAACGTGTCTCACATAATTATATTCACATTTTTACAGAAAATAAAGTTGAGCAAATCTGCCTCATTGGAGAAAACAAATCGAAACATACTCTAACACCGCTAAAGTTCATAGCATTTGAATCTTTTAAGATTAAAAGTTGACATACAATTTATCCAACATGTTCAAGACACTTGATGCATGGTTTTCACAAAACCATAGTCACAAAAGAGATCAGAAGAGAAACAAAAACTATATACACATTACAAACATGCAGTCGTCCCAGTGAACATTCCCTATTGCTTAGGACAACACTCAATACTCAAAGAAAATCTTATTTACATATTGCATTTCTTTTCTTACAAGAGGAAGATTCTGTTGAAGGCACTTTTATAGCCTGAAGTCAAATATTTCACGAAACATTTTCACATTAAATAGCATATTTTGTTGAAAATAGATTGAACAAGTTCTGCGCAACTTTGACAAATTCATGTTGCGATATCAGCCCCTACGATACAACACTTTGAATTTTATGAAATATATTTCTAAAACCTCTCTGAATTGAATAAGGCATACTTAATTTTCCACATGAAATCTTTTTTTCAATAAAATTTATAAAATTCGTGGACTTCTCCTAAAAAGCTATAGACTGCATTTTGGGCAAAGATGCAAGCGCTAAATAGTCACCACTCCTATGAAAGGCACTTTGTCATTGCATATTGACATTTTGAATCGTATTTGTCGATTTCGTTTACCAAGGCAACGAGACATTTTTCATAGGGCTGTTTATAATTGTCGAATAGAAAGACATGACAAGTCCTGATTGTTTTGTTTTCAAAAGACTAATTCTTTTTAGTGTTATAGACGCATACTATAACGCATTCTAAGTCATTATTTATTTCTACTTGATAGCAACATGGGTAATATAAAGACACTGATACAATTTCAACGTAAATTTATACGTATAAAATGAAATGGAATGATTTGAAAGGTGCAGTTTGGAAGATAATCTTTGGTCATCACAATATATTTCAAGGCACATTACGACGATAGCAATAGATGATTTCTATCTAATCTGAGTTACAAATCAATGAAAACATGTTTCATGTAATAAATTGATGATTTATATTTAATATTTGAAGCCATTTGATGACCTCAGAGAATAGTGTTTACCATTCTAATAGATCATGATAATTGAAACCAGTGCATTCAGTCCATACCCAAAGACATTGATCAACACAACAATTATTGTTGGATATCATGACTCAAAGCGGCATGAT
Source organism: Strongylocentrotus purpuratus (assembly GCF_000002235.5). NCBI lineage: Eukaryota > Metazoa > Echinodermata > Echinoidea > Camarodonta > Strongylocentrotidae > Strongylocentrotus > Strongylocentrotus purpuratus. Next base: position 41,115,795 of record NW_022145607.1, read on the forward strand.
TATATATTGTTTTTTTTTTTATGACCGGACTTTCGACCTTTATGGGAGGGAGGGGAAGAGAGGGGTCAGTGCCCCTGCATACGTTTTAAACCAGCTTCATACTCTAATGAGGGTTTTAATATGTGGCGATTATACAGCCCCCCCCCCCCCCACTCTTACGATGGTCGACGCCCCGGCTTTGTAGACATCAAATCAAGATAAGTGTTGACGACATGAGACCAACGAATCTCGTACTTTGATTAACCTCTTTTCTTTTATGATACTTTAGTGCAAATATATTGGTGGTTATCAAAAACAAGTGATGCTTGCATTAGACCCCGTACTTCATTGGATAATGCTTTCATTGGCAATTTTCAGTATAGATAAAAAATAATAATAGAAAATACTTTTTGGTTCTCAATGGTACTACAGTGAGCTATACAAAAATTAATCTAGAACGCTATCGCACTACAAGATACCAAAGGGCTTTAAATTACATTGAACATTAAGTTATGGTGAAGATGAGAGAACATTTCATCTTTCTCATTCTTTGGACGTAAATTGTGGAGAATATCATTGAGGAAAATAAAGTCCTCTCTCTATTTCAGCTCAGGACCACTGGCACTATGGGTAAAAATATAAACTGACTAAGCGCAGATCAGACAAAGGTATTCGTAGTAGTTTCTTCTCTATGACAATAATTAGTACGTGGAACAGTCTTCTAAACCAAGTTGTGGTGGCTGTTTTTTATTCAGTTTGAAATAGGCTGGAAAGGCTTTGGCAAAGTGCTGAATTCAAGTACAATTACAGAGTAGCTACCCCAGACCGCGCCTATACTGCGGGAGCACTACATTAACAGAATCTGACGTAGAGGCATCTCAACCTGTATCCAGAAGTAAACCCTTAGTACATTATCTCATATCTTGTATTTATTGAGTCCCTGTTGGAGTTGAGTGAGTTCGGTTTTCCAGGCCATTTCGAATGCTGTGCAGCTTCAATTAAGGATCATCGCCATCATGGTTTGTCCCTTTATCTTAAAGCTCCGTGAAAATATAAGGTGTTTCGTGCAGTGATCTGTGTCACACTTTGTCAATGCTATCCGCCGTGATTGCAATGACAAGTCCGCTGTGATGTAGCCCGATCACCAACAGCACTGCTGCAGTCGAGACCGGCCTCGAGACCATGGGCTTACCCTCGGACCAAGACACGAGTACAAAGTCTGTGGAAGACTTTGATTTTCAGCCACCTCATGTCTCGGAACTTCTGGCCTCGATCGACTACATCAACAGACCAACATTTAATGTTTTCCACGCAAAGACGTCTCCTAGCGTCAATTAACGCAGAATGACGGTCACATGATGTTCATTTTCACTGTTTCACGCATTTTTTGTTTTCCTAAAAGTGTTCGTTCTTCTTGTACAGATCTGTGAGGAGTGTATGGAAGGGAGTTGACCCGACGGCCTTCCAGAAGAAGATTTGCTCCAAGGTGGTCGGTCTGATGGCCCTTACGCTCGGAAGGAGAAGAAGAAGCTTGCCGAACCGGTAGGGCTGGGTTTGATGCCGAACCGTGATGTATTTGCTTAGAGCCAGCTGCGATTGGTCTTGAAGTGTGACGACTGAGGATGTCTCCTTGATTCCACTGATATCTGAAGATAAGAAGAAACAAAAAGATTTTGTTTATAATTCCAAGCAAAACATGTCATGCTGCGGTCACAAAGGTTCGTACGAACGATAATTTCGTACGAATCTCCCTGTTTTTTCATTGTCTTCCCGAATTTCCATTGGCTGAAAATCGTTCGTACGGCGTTCGTAGCAGTTCGTAATGGCATTTGTGACCAAGGCTTCAGTCAAACATAATAATAATTATGGAAATAACGCAAATAATTTCACTTTCACCCTGCATCGATCAGGTAAAGTGAGAAATAATGATAGCCGAACACCAAGAGAAGGGAAACCTTTATTCCTTTACATCAAACTGACGACAAGACACGAGTCTGATTATGGAGTAAAAAGAAGGGAAACCTTTATTCCCTTCAACCCCTTCCGCCTGCAGCATCAGTAACCATATTGCCATCCATCCAATTTTGCTTTATCCAACAAATAAATGCATACCTGACAACATTCGCCCATCACTTACCTGTCTTAAAGATGACGATGCCTTTCAAGCAAGCGAATTCTGTGTCATCAACGTTGAGCTGCCTGAACTTGGCGATCAATTCCTGTAATACCCGCAGCTCACTAGAAATGGCCGCTAACTTTTCAGCTGGTGTTGTGTCGGGTTTCATACCTGGAGAGAAGGGGCAAAGATAATCCACTTTAAAACTTTGTTCGACGGAGATCCGATATGAAGTAGGGCCTAATATTGTATTCGTTTGATATTTTCGAGCTCATTAATTTATTCTGAGAATTTCAATTTAAAAAAAAAAAATTCAAACTATTATAATTTTTTAAATGAAAATGTTATGATTGTGATGATGGTGACGAAGATAATGATGATGATGACGTTGATGATGACAATGACAAAGATGAAGATGACGATGTTTTATATGATGTTGCAGCAGATGGTTAAGGAGATTAAAACAGATATGAAAAAAACAATGAAAATAAGTGTTACCTGCTGAAGCCATGAGACCAGGCCCATCTACTGTCATCTGCCATTGCGCTGCTCCCAAGATAAATAACTCTCTCCAGCCCTCTTCCAGTAACGTGAGCTGTAACAGAAGGGACCAGCGAAATATTAAAGTACAATTCTAAATTTCAATGGCACTTCCATATTTCTAAGTCATTTTTGCCATTTTTGAAGCTACACTGTATGAAACGTAAGAGAAGTCTAATTCCAAGTTCAATTGAGCATTTGTGGTAAATGTGTCTAGTCATTTTCACGAGCTATATAGGGTATGTAGAAGTTAAGAAAGGTCGTTACTCTTTCTTTTTTTAATTTACATTCCGAAACAAAACTATACTCTCGATTCCTCGACTCATAATGAGTTCCCTTGCATCCCATATTAGAATATAAGTTCATTATACGTCGATATGTTATCATCTATCATATGATCTATAATTTGCAATTTAAAATAGAACAAAACATTCTCTATAACTGATAATTGTCAGTGCACACCGACACATTTTCTCCCTCTATATTGTCATAACATTCTTCATCGATACCAATTATTGAATCTGACGGCACCGAATGTGTACTTATTGGAATGTTAGGCATTAACCGAGAAGAATGGATGTTGTATGTAATTATCAGAACTGTATCATGGAACTATTCAGATGTCAATGAAATAGTGCATTGACATATTAATGAACATCATCCATCGATACCAATTAAAGTGTTAAATGTTAGAGATCAAGTTGTTATACTGGTCTTAAAAAGTAACGCAAATGTAAAAGTACGTTGCCTTTTTATTGAGGGGAAATTTATATTGGAAGACTTTGTAGACAGATTAAAGAAATAGGCCCCATATCAAAAATTAATTTTGGATTTCAAGTTAGATTGATAAACAAACTAATAATGAAATGTGATTCTCACCTGATCTGAGTATGGTAGGCCGATAAAGGCGGGAACGTTTTTCACCCATCTGATACTCATGAAGAGAAGACGAGCTGCTGTCTCACAGATGGCATCTACCGACCCGACGGGCGGCATCATCGTGACTGGTTCATGAGGATACTGCGAGGGGTGGAGAGGAGAAGGAGGAGGAGGAAGAGAAGGAGGAGGTTCTCATAATTCCTGATTACACCATATTAAACACATATACATCAAATTAAAAGTTTACAACATGGAATAATAATTTTGACAGATCCGGAATTCTGTAAGAGGGGGGGGGGGTGGGCACCATTACGACAACAAAATATCTGACATAAACAATTTAAATCATATTTTCGGTGTTAATTTACTCGAATGATCGCTGTCAAGCAAAACAACAACAAATTATTACACATTTATAGCTATGTGCCTTTTAGGTTACATTTTTTTTTTGGGGGGGGGGGGGGGGAATTAGCACATTTGGGGTGGATTGTGCAGTTAAGCGTTAAGCATGCCGACTAGGTTTTAAGTGGAGGACCATGAACCACCATCGAAATACAGTGAACATACCTTTGGGGTGGGATAGCACGGGACGGCTTGGGGTGAAAAACTGGTGTAATCTACGGGGCTGACGATGATGCTTGGATAGGACTCTATACCGAGTAGTGGGTGAAAGAAGGCCGGTCCTGGCAGATAACCGTTGGGGAGTAGCGGGGGAGGTAGATCACCGGCTGCCGCTGCGGCTGCTGCTGCTGCAGACTCTTTCAGATAAAGCGCCATCTGTTTCTTGATTGTCGAGTTTCTTGGGCCACGTTCATGCTGTACAGCTGCAGAGAGATGATCAAGAAAAGAGGCGGAAAATTACAGGATTTTTTTAACCCATACGGTTTGCACGGAATACGGAAGGAAAGTAGCTTAATCATTTGTGTTTCCTGAAACGAGTATTCAGAAGGTCAATCGGATATCTTTGTTTTATATTTTGACCAATTTATTTTGCCTAACGAGTAATTTGGATAATGACCGGTCATTATCCAATTCTAACGACCGGTCATTAGTAAAATCATGTTATAAAACATCATTTTACAACACAAATAAAACATAATCTTATAAAACAAATAATACACATCATTTTGTTCGGGCATTAGTAAAATTACCCTCACTCGGTACCTTCAGAACACCGTCCGAACACCCTCGGCTACCGTCTCTGGCGTATAGACTGTTGCAAAGATACCTTGTGTAATTCTTACTAATGCCCTCACTGCTGTGTTTTATTTGTATAATAATCATCATCTTCATCATGATCATTGTCACGATCATCATCGTCATTGCCACCATCATCAACATCATCATGATGATCACTGTTTTCATCATCATCATCGTCATTATTATTATTACTATTACCATAATCATCTTTATCATCATCACCACAACCTCCATCACCGCCATAGTGATAATTCTTCAGTACCAATCTTATATGATTAAGATAATTCAACGCTTTGATTTCAGCCCAAAGTTAGTTTATAATTGCTTTATTTCAGGTTTAAGCAAAAAACATAAACAAAAGCTGAACGAGGCTCTGTTATGATATTTAAAAGACACTTTTATAATAAGTTGGTATATTTTGCTTTATACTCCCAATAAACTTCTATCAAACTCGATCAGATATGTCCATAATGAGCATTCTTTCATTATCATTAAACCTCTGCTAATTCTTTGCCGCTTCTTATCCATTACGCACTATTCATGCGCAGCCGATTTCAAAAGCAGTATATACTGTTCTGTATACAATGTTCTTATTTCGCTAATATACTTCCTGAAAAGAAGAGGAAATAAACACTCTCAATTCATTTACCGACTTGATTCTCATCTTATTAATGAACTCCAAGATCAAGTTCATTTATTCCCGTATCCAAGTTAATCCTTTTACCTATCAATTTGATTAACATCCCATTAATCCGATTCTAATCTTATCCCTAGATAACGGGATCAAGAGGCGGGCGGTCATTATCACTTTCATTCAAATTTGACCAACCGAGAGATTACCTGTATGTCCTTTCTGCCATTATAACCACCGTATCAGGTTAGGTAGAGCACATTTGGGCCCTATCTTACCAAGAGTTGCGATTGACACGGATTAATCGCAAGTTTGCAGTCTCATATATCTAATGTACATAGTTGCGATTTATATCAATCGCAAATAAATTGCGTTTAATCGCAACTTTTCTTTTATTCAAGACCGGGCAATGAAGTGTCCTTTTGAAAAAGGTCGCCTTTTCAATGTTGTTAAAAGCTACCATGTGATTAAGTACATTATTGGAACGCGACTTGTTCATTACGAAAGGAAAGGATGTAATACTTTGTGGCGCCCGGATGTTCGGTTGAGGAGAAAGGGAAAAGACAACGCGAGGCTTTATTTATATTTATGTTGCACTAAACAGAAATAAAAATAGACGATTACACACAACTGTACAAAATAAAAAAAAATTATTGTCAACTTAAAAAGTTATTTGTCAAGATATAAGATTTATTTAGCGTATATTTCGTCATATTAGATCATACGCACAACAATAAACGCCAAAGTAAATGACCTTGTCGAAGATAATTTATGTTACTTAGCTTAAATTCGATTTCTTTGTTGTTTTGACAGTGGTCACATTATTTTTATATTTCTGTGTGTATCAATAATAATGTTAATACTCTCAATGTTTCTAATATTCATCATGATCTTTGGATAGCATTCGGGACTGAATGAATACAAATATGTCAAATAAAGTAATGACTACTGAGTCGGTCTCTAGTTTACTCACTATTGCAACTAACATCGCAGACATAATACATGTATATTCTATTTCTCATTTCTTCTCTCGCTGACAAAAGTCAACCCGCATACGACAGAGCCAGGTCATCTATTTGTAGCTTATGTAAGCATTCCTATAATGAGTCAATTTCAGTTCCCACCACTTTCGTATTTACTTTTCGTTTAACGACAATAGTTGAACACCCGTAAGAGCATCTCGGAAATTGGTACAATTCATCGGGGGCGTCATTAGCCGATTCATCTCGATTTCTGATAGTGTCTGACGACAACCCCCCGCCGAAAGACCAAACATAACTTTTCTACAACACCTAGCATCCACAAAGAAACTTGTCACTTAGCAAAAAGTCACCATACTATTTCCTATTGAACATGTTGCATAGTTTTCATCCTATTTCATATCAAATAGTGTCTGACATAATATTTCTTGCTAAATAGTCTCCGTCCTAGTTTTCATTGAATAGTCTTCCTATTTTTTGTTAATAGTGTGCATGCTCCTCCTTGTTTAATGGTGTTACTCCTCTTTGAACCCTTAATCACCACTTCATGATTCACACCGGGCTTAGTTTTTGAAAACTCGTTGGAGTCACAAAGGCAACTGGTGGCAGCAGCGGGATACTGTTCTTAGTCAAAAAGTACCATGACTACTGGAAGGACATACAAGTTTCAATGCTGATTCACTTCGATGACCACCTGAGATAGAAGTATTTACATTTTATGAGTCATCCGCATATTAGTATACTCCAATTGCAAAATGCCATTGCCATGTTTACACTGGGTGTATTGATATAAAAAGTAATTGGGAAATAATGTACACTTTTTTCTCGTCACAATTTTGAATGACTACACCCATAGGCTTCATTTAACACTGTGTATCATTATCAATTTCTTATGCCCGAACGCACGCTATACGATCTGTCGACAATCCGATTGTGGAAGAATGTGCAATAGAATTTGATATGAATGATTCAAACATGTAAGATCTACACGTCCGAGGATAAGCAAAGGCACCTGATTCATACAATCTAAATTTCAAGAGATTTACACCACAGAAGGATAAAAAGCTGACTTGGCTATTAAGAACCGTATAGTGACGTCTTAAAAGGAAAGAACTGAAGTAATTGAACCATTGCACTATTGAAGATTGATAATAATAAGAGAGAATTTTATCGCATGTAAAATAGATATTTGAAGGTGAAGGACGAAGAACGTATTGAATCTTGAAGCATGCATTGTTTTGTGTGTCTATTCAAAACTTTGTGGGATTTAATTTTGTTCTCCTGCAATAGTACCATTTTGTACATCATGTACATGTTTAGTCTCGTCTGGCCAATGTCGTATTATCACGATTTATGTTGCTCCATGAAGTGCAAGCAAGAATTGTGGGACGGGCAGACTTTCGAAGGAGATCATTGCAAGCTAAACCTTCTTTGAATTGTTTTTGATGTCACAGGAAAATGCAAACACGATAAACTGTCTACAGTTATAATATGTTTAATTTCTTGCTTTTCATTCTAAGATCAAATCCTTGGGATCAAATAAGTGTGATGTGATTATGGAGTATGAATATCACAAATTATTATGTACAGATATTTAGTTTGTCAACGGCATTCTTGTATTGTTGTTAGCATAGGTAAGATGACTAGAATGTCATTTTTCTTTTAAAAAGAAGTCAAGTTCTAATGTTCAGCTTTTTCTCATTTTCTTCTAATAAGGCATATCCAATCGGGGCAATTTCATGCTTAAAATGATATACTTTTCAACGCAGTATTCGGATAATTCTAATCAGTATCATTTTGAAGAAAAAACATCCTTTCGCTATTGCCTCATTTCTTCATGTCGAATTAAATGCATCTGACGATACAAGTATTGTACGATGAGACACCAATTCATTAACAGATTAAACATACATTTCTTTTGGTTTTGTGAATGTAAAGTGTGCTTTATACAAAATTAATGCGCGTTGAAATCTGGCGAACATTTCGCTCAGAAGATTGAACGATTTTTAAAATGATGGGACAGATTTTCCTTTGACATTTGGCGTCACTTGGTCTTTCTATACCTGCGAATGCCGTATCAATATAACTTTCGCGCCAGGTACAACAACCAATCTATTTTTTCTTCCTCTCCTCCTCCTTCTCCTCATCCAACATAAAAGGGAAGTAGTCACTCAATAAACATTTCGACTTCAAGATCCACTTGCGGTATGTCAATTTTATTTCAACTTTCCTTCTCTCCTCAATGTCTGATATAGTTGGAGGGGCTGGATCGTTTAGCGGTGGACGGCTTTTTGTCGCAAGCACGTAGATGTTTGCGCAGCTGGGTCGAGTGCGGAGTGCTCCGCAATGCAGGGTGGAAAACTGTCCCGCGGTGAGTATTTGGTGCTCCTATTCATTACTGACTCTGTACCAATCCATTTGGGGGAGCTTGGGCAAATACTCGCTAGAGTCTGAAGTGTAGGGATGGGTCTGAGAATGTCAACATCTGACAAAGATATTAAACACCCCTGATACCGACTGATCTATGTACTCCTCCTTCTCACATCATAACACCTTTTTGCTTTGAAAATTCCCATGGTTTATTTTATCGCTTACGGTTATAATGAAGGTGTGCGTGTGCGAAAATGTGTACGAAGATTTTAAATTTACAGTAATATTACTCTTAAAATATTCAAAAATTGCTGGGGCTTACATAACATTCTATATGAAAACTAATTTTAATATATATAATGGACAACAACAAAAATGGTCACAACGAAGCGTATAGTTTATGTTAGTACTTAAGTTGGTACTTACGATAATATCCATTAGCTTTGACTCATCTAAATTTGTATTCGTTAATGCTAGTCAGCAAATTGTCAAAATAATATAATGGACAAAAATTCAGCCATTGGAAACATAATTTCTTGTTTTGTTTATACAATAAACTTTTGCAATGGAGATCAGAAGAAGTAAGTGACGTATGAGTAGCAATCCTAATACCCATCCAAAAAGATTACTCTAGTTTTTCATGTCACCACTTCCCCAAGTACCCAGTCCTAAGTCCGATACCGTGTTCCCAATCCCCCCTTGGCTCTTCATCAAGTACTCTTTGGGGATTAACATGCCTTTATCTCCGTCCTCTTACCGGCTTGACTTCAACTCAAGTGGATGCCAATTCTCACGTATACTTCCACCCCCCCCCCCTCCACATCTTCAGTCATTATCCTCTGATCACTCATGCACCATTACGACTCATCTCGGGCCCTATTATCACCCCTCTCTGGGCAAATACGGTAACCGTGCATCGTCTTCATTCTAACACGATTAAACGGCCTATTGTGACATCGTCATAACGATACTTTGCTAACCAGTTGCTAGTAAATACTTGAAGACGATGCCTTGTATTTCCTTTGCTGTGTAATGATCATGGCGTGTTTATAATGAAAACGTGGTGAGAGGAATAGACCTATGTCCTAGATTTACTTTTGAGCTCTTGTTTTATTCAAACGATGTCTCAATAAATTAAACTATCATTATATCAACTAACCTACAAACTAGTCTTGAGTAATATGATACCAGCCTTTTCAAAAACATATGCCATTTGCAATGACGAATTTGAAAATAATTCGGCATATTCGGGCAAATTAACGTTACTCTTAAGACTTCTATCGCAGTGACGATATTCTACTTCTTTCTCTGTGTTTAAAATTTAATGTATACATTCATTGACTTGTGCATCCACAACCTCATTTATTTACCCATCCTTCACCCCCACTTGTACCCCATTTACCATACTTGTCCACACCCTTTATGCCCCCTACTACCATTATATATATCGTCACCCCATCGTCTACACCCCTCATCCGAGCCTACACCCGATCAAGAATGACTGCACAGGACTTAAGTCACCCTTCTTGTTCCCGAGAAGGACTTGGGTAAACTCCAGCTCATGAAACCCCAGGTGTGCCGAACAAGGGCTCCCGTCACCCCCTCTGTTACCTAGGGGCACGGCTCACCTTTACATCCATATCTTAACGGCTAAGTATGTTTATTTTCCAGCTTTTCACCTGAGCGAGAATCTCCGTCTTCTCTATTTTGCACCTTGTCATCTTTTCTTTCCTGTCTTGTCTTGTCTCTTTTCGAGTGATTGTGACGACAGATCACTGTCCATTGTTTGGGATGTCACTCCGGCCTTTAAGGGCTCTTTGATGGGTTGTTGAACATAAAGTGAGATGCGTTCATACACAACCCTAGTCATGTTTGCCCGTTGCCCAAGAGGCGTCGTTCGGTTGGTGGATAGGACGGTGTTAATAATTGGTCCAGTATTAGACACGCCATGTGAGAGTGACTTGTATACAAAATGATGGTGGTGATGATGATAATGATGATGATGATGATTGCGATGATGATGATGGTGATGATGATGATGATGAATGTGATGATGATGACGATGAGGATGATTATAATGATTATCATACTCATATAAATGATGATGATGATGATAATAATAATGATAAAAATGACAACGATTCGAAAATGAAGAGTTCGAACATTACATTGAATAACTGTTGAATGCACTAATTAATTCTCTTCGCAGACTTGATAAGTGCAGGTAAAAACGCAAAGAAAAAGACGTCTCATGTGCAACGAGCAATTAGATATTAAATTACGTCAGATGGTATCTAAAGCAGGGCTCCCACTAGTTGGAACCTCGAGTTGTGGCGACCTGGCGCGATCTTATGGCAAGCCGTTTTATTATTAATTGATATCAAGAAATCAATTCTTGATATCAAGAAATAATTTTACGTTGTAAAGCAATGGTAATTCTTGGTATCAAGAATTCGATTTCGTGATATCAAGAATTTAATTTTTGATATCAAGATATATGTTTTAATGATAAAACTGCTTGCCATAAGATCGCGCCAGCTCGCCACAACTCGAGGCTCCAACTCGGCTAAGTGGGAGCCCTGCACATTACTACTTTATAGGATATCAATACTATTTCTTATCCTCCCCGCTTTCTACACTTACACCAAGATAAAATTATAAACATAACCAGAATATTGGACAAACTGTAAATAGCGAGAACGGTCTCTGAAGCTAAAATCACTTAAAGCAAAATGGTTTCACGCATTGTATGATAAAACGAAGGGGGCGATATGAAAGAAATGTACATGTATATGTTTCATCATACACTATGATTAAAGTGCTTTGGAAGGCGAGTTCACACGTACCTTTGATATATTCTAAGTAAGCGTGTGAACGTATCATCTCAAAACTTTTGAACAGAAATCATGAGTATAAGAAGAGAACCACTCTTTGAAGGTGTGATAATGAAGCGCGGACTACCAATTCACTGTATTTAGATTTCCTGTGTTTAACATACTTTTGCCCTTCTACAAGCGCTTCATTTTTTTCTTCTTTTCCTCACTCTTTCTATCTCTCTATCTCTCTCTCTCTCTCTCTCACTCTCTCTCTCTCTCTTTATCTCTCTCTCTCTCTCTCTCTCTCTCTCTCTCATAAATATATATATATATGTGAAGAAGCCCAGTATGTCACCTTTCCCGCTTGATTCTCACATCACTCCTCCATTGTCGTGAGCATGTTTGTTCGTTTGGCCTATTGAAATCAGGCGACTTTTAATTCATGGATACGTGTTGGGGTAATGTGCCAATTTGACGCTCTAAATGTTTGGATTTTAATTGCATTATTTGAAAAGAGAAGAGAGAGAGAGAGAGAGAGAGAGAGAGAGAGAGAGAGAGAGAGAGAGAGAGAGAGAGAGGGAGAGAGAGAGAGAGAGAGAGAGAGAGAGAAACAGGAAGTGAGAAAAAGTCGTGAACCTAATTTGTCAGTGAATGTTAAATGAAAGAATGGATTTTACTAGCAGTAAAATCCATGATGAAACCAATCAAATCATTTCCCTCTCTGTTCAATGCAGTTCCTTTCTCTTCTTACACCCCTTTCTTTCTTTCTTTATTCCGGCACCAAATGAATGCTGTTAGTCTTTGCCTTCCGGTAGAAAACATACATGTGCTCTGTTAGTAAACTACGTGAGAAATATCACAAGGTACGATGGAAATGAATTTATATTGGAAAAAGCATTCTTTTTGTTGCCCGGACACTGAAAAAAGTTTTCCATTTCGAGCAGGGGGGGGGGGGGGGGGGAGGAGGGGGGTACCCTCTGCTACGATATGATTTCATCTTCAGAATTACATCGAGATTATGGATGGTTAGATTTTTTTGTTTATTTTCATTTGACAAGCTCTCACCCCTCCCCTACCTATACTTTACTAATATATTTATTGCCACACCGATGAATCGGCATTATTTGTTTTCACCACCACAGCCGTCATCATCATCACCGTCATCCCCATCACCTCCTCAATCATCATCATCACCATCACCTCCACTATCATCAGCAGCAGCAGCGACAATATAAGACAACAATATTAAAACTGACATCATCATCACTTTCTTCATAAATCATAATCATAATCGTCATCATCAATATCATTAACAAGATTAGCGCCGCTGCTTTCGCTTTCGTCACCGTGACCAAAAACATCACCTTTTACCAATAACAATCATATAATTTGACATATCTCACATTAATACAAATTATTTTCCGTCCAAACTTACCATCCTTATTCATATCAACCTGCAGGCATTTCTTGAGTCGACAAGCCCGACATTGGTTACGATGCGTCTTATCCACCGGGCACGGGCCTCCACCGCTTCGGTTCTTACACACGTACGTACGGTTCCGTCGAATGCTGCGCTTGAAGAACCCGCTGCACCCGTCGCAAGCGTAGACGCCATAATGCTTGCCCGAACTCCGGTCTCCGCAAACTTTGCAGGGGATGTCTAAGATTCGACCTGGTTATTGTAAGGGAAAAGATTGAAAAAGAAAGAGATATGAATTAAATGCGATGCATATGTGAAAACATTAGTGACAAATAAGCATGTTAACCGTGTCTTATAAGCGCACGAGGCGTTCAATGTCTGACGCAAGACTGCGTCACTGACTGGTGACTGGTCTTTGATGCGCCATTGTGAAAGTGACATTGTCTAAAAGGGGGTAGCATGCACACAATACTTTCAGTAAATGGCGTATGAGCTAACTACATATATATATATATATATATATATATATATATATATATATATATATATATCACAGGCTTGATTAACGCAAGTAAAAACGTCATCAAAACAACGCCTTATGTTGTACCGGGCATAACCCAAATAACATACGAAGGCGTGGTGGAGGCGTGATGGCTCAGTGGAAGAGCAGTGGTCTCTTACCGGGAGGGCTGGGTTCGAAGCCAAGTCGATGCACTAGTGCACTTTGGTAACTAGGCATTAACTCTCATTACCAAGTCCCTCGGAGAGGACTTAAAGCCGTCGGTCCTGCAGTTGCTTACTTACAAGCATACGCATGCTTTTTTAGCAGTCAGGTAAAACAAACCATTCAACCAACATAGAACAACAATGCCATCCACCAAACAATAAGATTATAACCATTCATCAAACGACTTTTACTGCCCATCAAGTCCGAGTTTTAACGCGCGGTAGGTCGATATGAAACTCGAGTTCTACCCCCACCCCTCCCTCTTTCCTTCCTCTTACACAGATCAATAACATTCGCAATGGTAGCATTTGTACGGCACGATCGATTTTGACGCCTACCACTGCTTGTGTGATCGATATCTATTTATCCCTTTAGCGAAAAGTCGATCGATTGAACCTAAAGTCAACAAGGCAAGCACGGAGAGCACGTTCAAATGCAGTATTCTTTCTTTTATTTTGACTCCTACCGTTGTTTAGGGACCACAGATGGCGATGGTTAGGAGGAGGGGTGAGAAACCCCTTCACGATACCGATTTTAAGGCGTATTGATTGCGAGGTAGGAGTTAACGAGCGGAGAATGCTGAACCTCATTAACGCGAGCACAAAGAACGATGCTTGAAGAGAATAAAAAGAGAGATATATACCTTTAAAGGTACAGAGAGATTTAAAGCTCTTCATTTAAAAAATAGTGGAAGGAAAATTAAAGACTTAGTATGATAACCAACAGACTTCTTTAGTCTTGTTAGTTTCAAATCATATATTGCTTACTTTAAAACGCTAATTTAAATATCACTGAAGAGTTCGGTAGGCTTATACATTATACCTCATTTTTCAAATGAAAGATCTGAAATCCCCATGCCTTTCTTTACTTCATGCTTTTTAAATAATAATAATAATAATAACAACATTTATAATGCGCACATATCCACCTCAAGAGATGCTCAAGGCGCCTAACAAGGTAAGTACATTGAACGAAAATAATTTAACATAAATATAATTCAACAACGTTAATTGTTGAATTGTTCATTGAGTTATAGACGATCTGTCTATGCATATGTAATAAAACTATTGTAATATACTTAATGAGTATAACATTGAAATGGTTTGACATCTTAGGAAATACAAGTATAATTACATCTGGTACGATTTGAGAAGAAATAGGATGGAGGTATTCACAATGAGAATGTTTGCAAACTTCTTATTTTTTCTTCTCTTTCATTATGAATTTTAACAAGGTGTAGGTCCTCATTACAAATGATTTCCAGAGTATATGCTTTAAATAGAGCAGAACCAATAAATCAAATAAAGGCATTTGTATACTCAACATGGTAAAACAAGAAGAGAAACACATTTTCCGCTCTGTGAATGAAAAGTTAATATTAGTCAATTTGTCGTCCTGTGTTCAAATATGTATTTTCCAATCAATGCTGGTATATAGGGTCGTATGTTACGTTCCCGTTTTTTCCTTTCTGTTCGCTAGAAAGATTGCTAAGAATATTTGTTATCAGAATGGTACACCGTCTCTGTACGATGAGGGAGAGAGAGAGAGAGAGAGAGAGAGAGAGAGAGAGAGAGAGAGAGAGGAGAGAGAGAAAGAGAGAGAGAGAGAGAGGTATGTGGGAGGGGTGGGAAGTATATATTGTAATCCAAAAACACGTTCTTTTTATGTAATAAAATAAAGTAATGTTTGAGAAGTGTACGTACACTGTTGCAAAATTAATTATATAAGCCTACGCGTATGTTATTTATCTCTTCTATTCTATACGAAAAATTATGATTTGCAAAAACCATCTGCTCTGAAAGAGGGGGAGAGATAGGGGCTGAGGGAGAAGGGCGGGGCAGGATATAGTATAGAAAACAGATTTAGCGGAACGGAAAAGAACAAGAGAGCGCTCATAACTGAAAACAGTCTTTTTTATTTAATAGAAATAAAGTTATGAAAATGAACGACAGACATAATGGAAAGAGAGAGAGAGAGAGAGAGAGAGAGAGAGAGAGTGAGAGAGAGAAGTGATGTCCATGTTAGGGGGGGGGGGGGAAGTATGCAAAAGTTTCTTTTATTCCAAAAGACAAAAAACAATAAGCGTTTGATTGACACGTCAAATAGCCACTCGAGTACCCGTTAAGTCGCATCCCCTGCCCCGGCGATGCGGGGGACAAATCCCACTCAAACCGATGGAGTATCCTTTCTCCGCTGGTAGTATATTCACTCAATTCAACGTAATATTGTCAGTTGGTATACCGTGAGATAATGCGTGTCAATTGTCTCTTTCACCTCCTTCTTATCCTTTTCTTTTCTATATCTCGAGAAAGAAAGAAAAGACAAAACTGTATGAGAAAGGTCAAAGAAAATTCTTGTTAAGGATGACTCACCGCATGGCATGCAAAGCATTGTACGTGTGACAAATAGTGACACTTTCTCCTGTTCTTCTTATTAAAAGGAAAACAAGATGTGAGACGCGAAGAATCCCAGGGCCTGACTATTTAAAGAATTGACAAGACTTATTATGAAGTTCCGTAAACATCATGAGTCCAGTCATTTAAATAAGCAACGACACGTTCAACAGTTAGGCCTATAATTATGACATCTTTTCTCAGTGTTTGTGTTTTTTCCCTTTTTTTCTGAGAAGTATTTTCTTCCCTGGATAAATATTCAGCAGTCTACGAAACAGTACACAACATTATGCCGAACATTAAAAAAACGGAATCAATCTCACTGTCAAAATTCGGCATGGGGATGGATGTTAGTTATGTATATAAGCCTTCACATGCAAAGAGGTGCGTTTTTGTATTTCCGTTTTGTTTCTTCTATCTTTGCAATGAGCAAAGCCACAGACTAAATTCTAACAGATATTTTTACATGTTTTTTCCAACTTTTTTCAACCATATTCATATAAACAATAGTAATGGTTGTAAACAGCAGAAAGGAAATTGATACTACATAAGTCTTCTACGGAGGCAAATTCGTTCTTTCAAACACTTATGTTTTAGAAGGAAGTGGGTCTCTCTTTGGAACTAGAAGGTCGTTAATTATGCCGTTTGATATAAACTTAACGCCCTCCTGGATCTCAAACATCGCTAAATCATTTTTAAGGACATAAATATGCTTCTTCCTTTACGAAAATCATCAGTCTTTCTATAAACTTCAAAAATAAAATTAATGGCAATTGCGAGTTTCCACGGGTACTATTTGAGTCACGTGATATTTGAAGATGTTCTTTAGAGTCTTTCCTTTTCTATGATGACATGACAGAGAGAAACAGGAGGGTGTGGTAGTTTGTTTTATCATTGGAGGTCAACGATGTAATTTACTTAGGTGAAAGCACTTTCACAAGGTAATATGACAAGAAAATAGAAATTTTACAACTAGTTTAGGGAACAGAAACATTACATTTCTTTCAAATCAAGCTGGCAGCTGCGAGAATACTACAAGGTGAGAAGAAAAATACTCTACTTGTTATTGGGGAGGTCAATGATCTACTCCAGCTATTTGACAGAAAATGGACATAATTTTCTTCTGGCTTTCAAAATCTAAAAGAGTACATGTCCTGCAAGTGTGCTAGTTCCATTTTAAGTAAGGAAAGTGTAGTGACAAGCAAAGTACTTGCAATTCATGTTAAACAAGCAAGCAGATGCGAGCATGAAAGAAAACGGTTGAGAGATGAGTAAATTATCCACCTGTGCTTTGGGAGGTCAACGATGTACTCAAAATCCATTGTAAATAAATGATGTACACTTCTTTTGTTGAATGTAACTACATGTATTTCTAAATGAGGTACATGTCCTGTGGCAACTTTCCAAGAACGTTTGTCCATCAGCAAACAAATTGGCAGGGAAAATCATAGTCCTTGTAAACCTAATCAGTAGCTGATATAATGCGACAGCGACAAAAAGACAGAAAGGAAATATATTTTTCACTTGTTATTTTTAAAGGTCAATGATGTACTCTAGCTATATGTGACAGAATGTTTGCATCATTTTCCTTCTGTCTATATAGATTGTGAAAAAAGTACATATGTCATGTGAACACTTTGCTAGTCGAGGAAAAGCACAGTCCTTGCAAGTAATGTAAAAGAA
Source organism: Strongylocentrotus purpuratus (assembly GCF_000002235.5). NCBI lineage: Eukaryota > Metazoa > Echinodermata > Echinoidea > Camarodonta > Strongylocentrotidae > Strongylocentrotus > Strongylocentrotus purpuratus. The sequence goes on from NW_022145607.1 coordinate 41,133,529, forward strand.
AGACAGCAGCTGCTAGAATACAACATTAAAAGACAGAATGATAAATAAAATCTTCGTTTGTGTTTTGGAAGGTCAATGATGTGCTCAAACTCCATTGTGAAAAATGATGGACATTTCTTGTTCTGAAGTATTTCTAAAAATGTGCATGTCCTGTGGTAAGTTTTCTAGAATTTCTTTTCCATGAGAACATAACTTTGAGGGAAAATCACAGTCCTTGTATAATTATTGAAATCGGCAGCTGCAAAAAAGCAACAAAATATTGACAGAGAGATATGTCAATTATTTAATAATTATTTTTGTTTCGGATCAGGGGGTCAATAATATACTCATAAACAATGCAATTTATTCTTCTGACTATTAAAAAAATGACAATTTCCATTACATCTTAGAGATTACGAAAACTTGTTGATGACTTTGTACCTTAGAGTGTAAGTGTGCATAACAAATTATATAACTACGAACAACGACGCATGTAATGTGACAAGGTTCTTGGATTTGCAAAGTGCACACTGTTAAAGGCCCGGTCACACAGAGGGGACGCATGGGGGACGCACGGCCGGCGCATGGAAAATTTGCAATTTTGGCCAGTGCGTTGTCGTGCGCCCAACTTTTGTCGAAGCTATACAGCTAGCTGACACCAAATGCATAGCGCGCTGGACGCATACAGGGCGTATACAGGGCGCACACAGGGCGCACACAGGGCGCACACAGAGCGCACATGAAAACAACTTCCACGAATGCACAGCGTGTTGCTAGCGCGCTGGACGAATGGTCCACGCATGCACCGCGTTCTACGACGCACGGCCAGCGCATTGGAAATCGGAAAAGAACGTGTGCCTAACTTTTGTCATAATTTTGGAAAAGCTAGCGAGCTGACACAAAATGCACGGCGTGTAGCTAGCGCGCTGTGCGTATACAGGGCGTGTGCTCCGCGTTTGTCTGGCGCTGGTCTAGCGCGCTCCACGCATGTCTGGCGCTGCTCTAGCGCGCTCCAGCGCATGTCTGGCGTGCCTTTGGCGTGTATATTCATGCGTCGAGCTCGGCGCACGTTTTTGAGCATGCTCAAAAAATCCCGACGCACACAGCGAATGACGACGCATGCATAGCGCTGGTCCAGCGTTGGTCCAGCGCGCTCGACGAACGAGTAACGAATGATGACGCACGCCTAGCGAACGACAACGCACTGGCCCAAATTGCAAATTTCCAATGCGCTGGCCGTGCGTTCCCCATGCGTCCTCCCTGTGTGACCGGCCTTTAAACGGGTTACTGGAAACAACGAGAACAGCGCAGAAGGCAGCTGAGCTGCGCCAATGAAGACCCAAAGAAGGTCAAAAGTATGCCGAAGAATATCCGCTAAAAACGCCATATTTCCCTTCCTGAATCCCTGTCGCCCTTTCATGCCTGTTGCGACAAAATAATACGGGTTTAATGTTTGTTCCACCTTATTCAGTGCAGCCGTGTTGTGTATGAAGCGGCCTTATCTGCATGCTCATAATCATACGTTAATTACATCCACTTTGACAATTCCCACTCCTTTTTTTAAAATGAAAAACGCAGTGCATGTTTTTTTAAATAAATATCCGTATTCGGTTTGAGCTATACTTATTGACCTGGGTTATGATAAATATCTTCCAATGACACAAGTGTGACAGGGAGGAGAGAAAGCTGTGGAGAACATAAGAAGAAAAAAATAATGTCGGAAAGGAGGAGATAATGAAGAAAACCAAGCACTGAAGTGGAGAAAAAGAAGAAGAAGCAGAAGAAGAAGAAGAAGAAGAAGAAGAAGAAGAAGAAGGAGAAGAAAAAGGAGAGGAAAAAGAAGAAGAAGGGGGAGAGGTAAAAGAAGAAGAAGAAGAAGAAGAAGATGATGAAGAAGAAGAAAAAAAAAGAAGTAGGAGAAGAAGTTTCCATTAAACGTCGTTATATCCGGTTTATAATATTTCATATTGGCTCAAAATTCGTTGAGAAGGCTAATACCCTGTAAGAAATTACGTTTCGTTTTTAAATTAGGTATGATTACATTGAAACTGAATTGAATAGATGTATGCACACTATATACTCAACTACACATATATACATAATACACCGTATATACCACATCTCATCGGCTGGATACCATATCAATATTCACAGATCTATCGTTATAGCCCCCGTCGAGGAAGATGAAAACTTAATGTCTCTATAATGCGGTTAAAAATCAATAAAGTCATTTTGCAATTTACACCGGTCATCTCGCAATGAAAACAGTGTAAATACATTTTCATCACGGTTCATTTTGTTTATACAACAATAAGCCGTATCGTGTTTCAAAATCCATTCAATATTGCTTCACCGTTCCTCTGACTCGCATGAAGACTATATCGAAGGGAATCAGCATAATTATAACAAGATGGAAAGAGAGAGAGAGAGGGGGAGGGAGAGAGGGAGAGAGAGAGAGAGAGAGAGAGTGAGAGAGAAGGAGAGAGAGGGGAGGAGAGGGGGAGGGAGAGAGAGAGGGAGAGAGAGAGAGACAGGGGGAATATATATATAGAGAGAGAAAAGAAAAAAAAAGGAGAAGATAGAGAGAGAGACGTACAGACGGAGATATAGAGAAGGACACCAACGGACAGACAAGAATGCAGAGATAGTTGAAATCTCTACTGCTATACCAACAGATTCACTCGCATTATCATCTTATCTGAGCCAGAAGGGCGTTAACTATGTCAATGTACATGACTCAATGCCCTTCTAGCTCCAAACAGAAGGGCGTTGACTATGTCAATGTACATGACTTAATGCCCGTCTAGCTCCAAACAGAAGGGCGTTAACTATGCCAATGTACATGACTTAATGCCCGTCTAGCTCCAAACAGAAGGGCGTTAACTATGTCAATGTACATGACTTAATGCCCTTCCAGCTCCAAACAGAAGGGCGTTAACTATGCCAATGTACATGACTTAATGCCCGTCTAGCTCCAAACAGAAGGGCGTTAACTATGTCAATGTACATGACTTAATGCCCGTCTAGCTCCAAACAGAAGGGCGTTAACTATGCCAATGTACATGACTTAATGCCCGTCTAGCTCCAAACAGAAGGGCGTTAACTATGTCAATGTACATGACTTAATGCCCTTCCAGCTCCAAACAGAAGGGCGTTAACTATGCCAATGTACATGACTTAATGCCCGTCTAGCTCCAAACAGAAGGGCGTTAATTATGTCAATGTACATGACTTAATGCCCTTCCAGCTCCAAACAGAAGGGCGTTAACTATGTCAATGTACATGACTTAATGCCCGTCTAGCTCCAAACAGAAGGGCGTTAACTATGTCAATGTACATGACTTAATGCCCTTCTAGCTCCAAACAGAAGGGCGTTAACTATGTCAATGTACATGACTTAATGCCCTTCCAGCTCCAAACAGAAGGGCGTTAACTATGCCAATGTACATGACTTAATGCCCGTCTAGCTCCAAACAGAAGGGCGTTAACTATGCCAATGTACATGACTTAATGCCCGTCTAGATCCAAACAGAAGGGCGTTAACTATGTCAAATGACTTAATGCCCTTCTAGCTCCAAACAGACGGTACTACGATGTTCACCTCCTTATTTTTTCTATGGTATTCGAATAAGGAAACTTACTATAAATCATATATATATATATATATATATATATATATATATATATATATATATATATATCCAGAAACACATGACAAGCATCATTCTTGTTGACAGGGTGAGCTTCCTCATGTCTCTTAACTTCACATCCCTGAACTCATCTCATTTTCTTTTGATTTCTTTATTTTCTTTATTCTCTAGGTAAGTGCATGCAAGAACATTAATCCCATAACAAAATTAATGTGCAATCAGAACGGTGCTTCAAAACAAGTCTCGAATGCCACTCCTGGCTTTTGGGAAAGCAATACCAGAGTAAAACAATAAGCCAGAAAGTGAAAACGTGTCTCGATTAATTCCAATTAATAAAGCAATTGAACTGATGGAGTGAACATCACAATAATTAATGGCACCGCTTGTAATAAGCCAGTATTTGATAACATCTGAACGCATAACATTATAATGCGAGCGACGACAAAAGTTATACTCCTGAAGGGGGTACTTTCGATTGCATCGTTATGACTTTTTGTTGGTTCTCATGCCGAACCAGGAAATGCGAGAATGAGTGGTTAACAAATCGATTGTAGGACCATCTAAAGTGGGTTAATGATTAATATTGAACACCTCGGGAGCTTAGGGTAAAGGGAGATCGTTTTTTTAAATAAATGCATGTAAATAAGAAGAAGTAAGGGAGGGGGAAAGGGATTCCGTTATTTTCGCGTTTGCCCGCAAATGTTTATGATCCATGCTAATTTTGTTTCATAATTGTTTAATTTCGTGTTGGTATATAATTTCACCATTCTGTATTTTACACTGTTATTCTATACTGCACGTCAGATCCTGGGCTCAGAGAGTGTTTATGTGCAATCAAATACAATTAATACTATGGCCATGATGGCCGTTATTATGCTTTTTAAATATTTTTCAATATCTATTCTATTTCATCTCCTTAAATTAAGTCTTGTATTAGTGATTTTAATTTTGTTTTTTACAACATTGTAGTATGCAGTAATCGCTGTAGAGCGCCCTAATTCTCTTTTTGTTAAACACATTTTTATGCTCATCAAGTCATGATCTTTTGAATTGGAATTGGAGAAGAAAAAAAAATATATTGGATGTCTTACATTCATGCACCAATCCATTGTTGTTGTTGTTGTTGTTGTAGTTTATAGGCGTTTGTCATTCAGAAGTGAATATTTACGCCTCCTCTCTCAGGATTTTTATTCGTTTAAAATTAGATTTACTTATTTTGATGTATAGATTTGGATAAATTGGATTTTTAAAAGCTAAACTTTTGTTTAATGTTGAAGAATTTAGTGGCTGGCGAGCAAAAGGCTTATCGGCTATATAGGACGCCCAAGGACCATCTCGGACACGGTGCGTTGTGACGTTGTGACATTCATGCTCAGTGACATAGATCTTGATTACAACGCGTCGAAACACTTCTGAAAATATGTTTACGCTTTATTAATGGAAAATATCGTTTTAACTTTACCTTTAGAATCCTCGATTCGATGATAACATCGCGTAATTCATTCATTTGGTTGGATGAAAATGAAAGAAAAAAATTAAACGTAAAGGTTGACGTAACATAGGTAAATTAAAAAAAAAATCCTTAGTCAAGGATTACGTGAAAAATGCATCATGTTACATTTCATAAATAGAAATAGTACTCCAGGAAGTCCGTAATAGAAATACGAATCGCAGAATCTAATTATAACCTTTGCTTTGTAACATCAATCATAAAGCAATAACACCGGCCATTTAGATCTTAGGACCTACCAAATGGGTATTGAATTTACGTCTATATCCAAAAAGTGACTTTATAACCTCTGGCAAAGGAAGAATAGGAAGCATTTGAAAGCAATTTAGACTGTATTCCAACATCGAATAATATCACATCCATCTTTTTGTCACAACATTTCTACCATGAAACGCGATGGATGTCCATGATAATGGTACGAGGTCAAAGATCAATCAAGTTTGTCAAAGATTTTGAGTAGAAATTGGGTCAGGAATGTGTAGTTTTTATCAACTCCTGGTCAAAATGTATCGGTGAGGTATAAAGTAGAGACAAGGTCTAACGCAAGACATCATTTATCCTGCTTTTATCATTAATATTACACGCTTAAAAGTGGTGAGCGCATCGGTCATATTCCATATTCATTTGACACATAAGGCATTACATGGACACCTATAGGTGGGACTAGATGTGGGTTTTTCATCTTTGTATTCGGAATAATACTGAATCAAGACGGAATAACAATGCCACAACTATGTAGCCAAAAGTTGATTTGTTGCTTGAAGAAAAAATGTGTTTGAATCCCTCAATCAGTACTGTAACCACCTAACAATTATTGACAAATCGCATTATGAATGCCGATGAACAGATATTTCGACCTCTTCTGTGTGAGCTCTGACCTTTATTTGCAGGTTTCCCAGCGAAATAAACGATCAATATATTCCAATTCATTTTCGGTTGACGTTTCTTACACTAACAATTCGATTTATAAAGATTTTCTGATTTATTATTCTTAAGAACCAAGTTTTAGCAATGACAGATCTTCACGCCACACACGTATATTCCTTTCATTCACTTTCAGCGTATTATCACCTTTCACGGTTGTTCATTCAAACAAGCCATTCAACTTTTGATCACATATTCTAATAAATTACACTGCTTCTGACAGCTTAATTACATTGCTTTTTCATTATGCGGATATACCAGTTGCAATGTCCATTTTGACAATGTTACTTCATTTCTTCGTTGAAATATTTTTTCCCTTCATTTTATATCACTTTTTATATCTCTTTCTGGTTTCAATCCAAGGTATATATATATATGTATATATATATATATATATATATATATATATATATATATATATAAATACCGTTCCTGAATTATGTATTTATGAATAGGTCTATATGAATCATTTCGAACTTTACCGTACGTACACCTGTAGATGCCATTGCGTGAAACATTACAAAAGAACAAACCTTTTGCTATGAGATTTATTCAACGCAATGAGAAAGAGAGCTATTCATTATACACCGTTGCCCCCATACAGTTGGAATAATTTATTTTCTTACTTCTTTATTGTGACATGATGATGTTTTATTAATAAATAAGGTTTGTATCTTCTCGGGAATCTACTGATCAATAAGGATTGATCATTATAGATTTTATCAATAAAGTTCTGAGAAGATATAAACTCTATATAAATAATAAATCATATTGTCACAAGCATTTCATGAAAAGGCGTGAGTTAACCATTTCAACTGTATGGGCAACAATGAATACGTAATTCAATATTTCCATTATATCTTAGAAATTATGAAAACATTTTGATGACTTTGTATCTTAAAGCGTATATATGTATAACATATAATATAATCACCATGCTAATGCACGGAAAAAACATTCAAATTTTTTACCGAGGGACCCTTTTTCGTATACAAAAGAGTATCAATACCTTTACAAATTACGAAAGGCAAAATAGTAAGACGCTTTGAGGAGAATGTAGATTAACTAAATTTTAGTTTAAACATTTATATCTACTCGTCCACTGATTGCCATAAACCCTTGTCATAACAATGTACACGTATCACAAGTTCGTCTATTTTGCATTGGCAGCTAATGAATTACTTAAACTCGACAAGGATTTTAATGCTTACAGCCAAGACACAATGCCTACACTATTATGACATTTTCGCTCCTTAAGAAAAAAAGTCAAGCTCAGTTTGTATTTAAAAAAATGTCTTTCCGACATATTGTGTGGTGTTTAGGGTGTTTAGTTAGTCGTTGATGATGGTCCATTATTTAATTTATACTGGGAATCTCGCTCAACAAGCCTAGCTTTTCTGAGATTCCCTTTTTTCCCCTCTCAGTTAAATCAAGCAATTTAAAATATGTTGTTTAATTCTCAAACATAAATGTACTTTGTAAACTTATTTGATTACGAACATACTTGTCAGTTTTTCGTTACTTGTATAATTCATTTGTTCTATTATATATTGTATTACTGTATGGTTTATATATGTCATTTAATTTGTGGATATTTGAGTGGAAAATAAATAAATCAAATCAAATCAATCAAAATCAAGTTTAAAGGAATTCATTTCGGTACACAATGCCTCCAGATTTAAGTAGGTATCTCATCTTCCGGCTTCTTTTCAAAAGTACATGACCGCCAATTTTTCGTTTGATTGCAATCTCATCAAAGCAACAAAGCGGCATATTATTGCGCCGAATTTGCACGTGTGCCGCCAGTTCATTTGCACCAGGGATTCCAAGAAATGCACCGCAAGAGTCGGGCGGTGGCTGCCCGGCGGCTGTCCGATGGCCGGCCGTGCATTTCTGTGCCGTAGGGGAATCATTCCGATTTACAAGGGGCTTGTATGATACCAATTCAAGAGGGAAGGCAAGGGGTGCAAAAAATGATAACGAGTCGATGATGAGGCGATAAGATTTCATCCCATCGCGTGCTTCGCAATTCTTAGGAGACCAATATTACATGAATTATATGAGTGGACATACAGGATTTTCATAGAGAATTGAGTGCATAGCAGAGAATGTAGCTCTAATTTCATAAAAATAATCATGGTCGTAAGCATATATTTTATATTTTGTATCATATTAGATATTTGTTTGTTTCGAGTTCGTTTTTCAGATATTCTAATTCCATATATTGCTCAGCTAATGAAAGAGGAAATGTACATACGATAAGGTAGAAATATTTAAAGATGTTCTTACGAAAAGACAAAACCAAAGAGAATGATATTTTATCTGCTTTTCGGCTGTGTTATCTTTTTACTGAATTTTACAGGTAATAATGTTATTTATGTTGCTATTATTGGATTATTTTCCTTCATTTAAAGATTCAAGGTAAAACAAATATGAATATTATAACTTTATCACGATTAGGGGGTAATAGAATAATAATGTAATTTGATATGATTGTGATAGCATCATTACAATACAAATTATGACAAAAGGTAGCAAATGTATTATGCAGGCCTATGGTAGAATAATTCAAAAGAAGAATGTAATCTCCGAACAAAACGAAATTTCGAAAAATTGTCATTCTCCTCATTTAGGTCTACATTTTGATTGTAAGACGTTTTGTGGGCCTCGTTGAACAAGTCGACTTCCACTTGCAAATTTGAACGTGAATAATAGGGCTTCTTTGACTTTGATAAAGCGAGTCTCTGGCAAATAAAAACGTTAGGGGTGAAAGACCTATTAAGTATCTCGATCAACCACTGGGACCTTCTAATCTTTGACTTAACTCCTTGATTTGGGTCTGGTTTGGAGAGCTAATCATGGGGGTAATGGATGACCCCATGAGACCAGTAACGGGTGGAGGGGTGCAGTTAGTGTGTCGTTCTGGGGGGGGGGGTGATATCCGGAAATGTAGAATATTATTTATAAAACGTTTTGATTTATATGGTATGTGACATATTGTAACACTATCTATGTTGATTATGAAATGGGATGAGTTAATTAAAGATGAAAAGTGCATTTAGAATGTTAAAACCATCCATCCATTTGCAACTAACCCTCAACTTGGACCCAACTTGGGCCCAACCCCCACCCCTATCCCCCCACACACACTCCACCACCGCCCAGCTTGCATAGATTCCAAACGAGTTTCATCGATCTGTAAGCACGCAACTGGATAATGATGGGGAGGTAACAAGCAGGCCTGTTTCAAAGAGAACCTATTTTCACCTCGTTAAATGAATACCTTTAAGCCTAATGACTTAACGATTGACCAGGGGAACCAGCCATGACAATGATTCCAGTTCCGAAGGGATGTATTCGAATCTAATTCGACTCTCTGGTATAATTACAAGATGATGGGGGTCAAAAGACAAGGCATTACAATCAGTCTTCGGCAAATTCCAGAAGCCTTTCTGTTGCGTGTATCCTTTTATAAAGTTTTAAGGAGGAGCGGGCTTTTAGAAGTTAATGGACTCTGAAAAGACTTCGGCAAAGAAAGAAGAGAAGCCAGTCTTTAAACACAATATGAACCCCTTCCTGAAAAGAGACGTAATTAGAGGCTTAGAAAACCGACGGAACTTTCTTCATTAAGACGACCCGGATTATAAGACAACAGTAGCGGTTTAGCTAAATGGAGTGCAAGTCTAACGAGATTAAATGAAGCAGTATAAAGGAAATATCTTGGCTTTTTAGCTTGCGGAAACTTTAGAGGGGGAAAAGCCGCTTGCTGCGAAGCGTGTAACGACCTGCCAAAGCAAGTAAAAGTATGATTTTGTTATGGATGCAACGCGTGGCGCCGTGCCGTAACGCCCTGTACATCATGGTTTCCACCGACTCGAGCTGCAGGGCCTTGTAAATGTCTTACATGAAGAAAACGAGGGTCGGGAGACGTTGAAATAAAAAATAATAGGATAAAAGTCATGGGGAGTTTAAGATTGTATATCGATCCGTGAAATGTATTGACGAAAAATATTCGGATCAACAACTTGATTAAATCAAATGATTATTAGCTTGGGAAGAGGGGACCGGAAGTTAAAAGAAAAAAAGAAAAGAAAAAAATAGGGACCACATTTATGAACAGAGACTCAGAAAAGGGGAAAGAGAAATGTAATACAGGAAGCAATATCAGAAAGATGTGATGTAACATATGAAACAAGATGATAGATCACAAGATACATCACGTGATGACAAAATGGTATACAGTAACTGTCTTGCTCTGCATTCATCTTAACAAAAATACCAATTTCACTTTCAGATTTGAATATCAAATCAACAAGTATCAACAAGTACCATGTAAACTTACTCACAAAACGCAGCAAGTAATAATTCTAGTAACGCGAGAAATCTTGAGATGTCATTGAATCTTCAAAGTTTTACTTAATATATAGGATATTTAGTTTCAGGAAGGGTAATACAATGACTTCTTTGAAAACCTTGTCTTTAAGAAACAATTCAATCGGGAGGCAATACTTTCCTTGAAAGTAAAAGCTATATCCACTTCACTGGTGCATACACCATTTAAACATAGGCCCACATCTTGCATTGTTTAAAGTGAGATAATTATCATCGAGGTCGATTATGAGTTTGTAGCTATTTACTTTTGCTATAAGACCTATCATTTTCATACATATCACTTAATTTATAAACTTTCCTAAGATGACATTGCGAAATTAATTTCAAGATTAGATGCGTGTCTCAAGTATTTTGTAGTTTCTTACTAATTCTTCTTGTATTCTTTAGTTTCACCTATGCATGGCTGTTCTTTCTAAAAATGCCGTACTTCAACATCACTCCCACTTCACTTCTCCTGGTTTCTGATTCCATTTATTGAGGTTTGTCTCACTTTTGTTTTAACTCTATAATAAGGACTATAAACAAATATTTCTTTTTTAAATACGTAAATTATTGGTTTATATAGAGTCCAATGTCACTAAATACGAAATATCAGAGCATTTAACTGATACAATCATTGTGATTATACTCTCCGTTATTTTATCATCAGATGATCTTATCTATTTATTCATTTATTTATTGAAACCACAAGTTGGATTCCATACAAAAACATATCAAAATAGTTTACAATAATTTTACAATAAAACTACATAATGTGCCATTTGAAATACTATAAGAAAACACACATTGAAAAAGCATTACTTTAGATATGCCTAATTATCATCATCGTCGTCGTCTTTCCTCCATTTCGGAAAACATTTTTAGATTGAATGTCAATAAATGTAATTAGCTATAATGATGACAACATCTAGATTTGCGATGACTTGTAGTTTGTTAAAATCTTTTTAAGTAGGACTGGTGCTTGACAAATTAAAGGAAACATAATACTGTTGGCAAGCCCTTTTGAGTTGGCATTCCCAGTGAACTCAGGGCCTAATTGAAATGTGCATGTATATGTTGAGCGCTCAAGAAGTATGATTATGGTCTAAGCGAAATTACTATAAAATATGTATATGGCTTACACTCAACAAAGCGAGATGATATAGAACAAAGAACACTATTAATTGTAAAACAATATTCATATGATATTTTTTGACACAATTTGCTGCATTGATTTGGACTTTGTTAATGGGACATCTACAACAGAAGAAATAAGAACACAATAAGTGAAAAATTAGTGTAGGTGGTAGATTTGATAGACAACTGCGAAATAGAGATATTCTCACGCCACATCGTCATGGTAAAAAGAAACCCACACACTTTACATATACAGTCATGTGTAACCCTTTTTTTTCTAAATGAAGGATACCAGTATGAGTTCTAACAGTTGGAATTTTAAAATCATATTGATTAGACGGAAAGAGAAAACAAGAATCAACGAGCACGAAAATTGTATACGAAATAAAAGAAATTTGATATGCTGAATTACTTCAGGCTTACAAAACAGTGACTGGAAATAGGATAAGAATGTCACTTTCCAGATGTATATTGTCAATGCAATACAACAATTTGTTCTTCTTTTATATCTAACTTTTTATGTTATCACCTACAATTCTCAAGGTATACATTCTTATTCCCCCCTTCAGGAATACCTGGGTAATCAAAATCAAGAAATGTGCACGGTGCTAAAATATTGTGAACTCCGCATTGAATGGTTATTCATCTACAAAACTAATATTTTTTGGACATATTCGATTGATAAAAATGATAAAAGGGGTTTATAAAATGAAGAGACATATTTCGTAAAGAAATCCTCCAAATTTTGCCTTTCAAAAATTTGTTTTCCTACATATTTATAATGAACACTAGATAACAAGATTCAACATTAAATGTTAGTTCTATATAGAAACTAGCGCTCGGGGATTGAGATTACAGATACATTTTATCCCTTGTAATGAAATTACTTTTCCTACAGTCTAAAAATCAATGTCAAATCGTGCAGACAAAAACGCTATTTTGTGAAATTTTAGAGGAACACAGTTTCAATAGAAAATCTTGTACCTTGGATGCAGCCAGATATTTTCTTCATACTAATCACAATGAGAGGCTACAAAGATAGTAGTATGATATGCAATTGTCTTTTTGTTTCTCGTTTTTTCTCGTTCTCTCTCTCTCTCTCTCTCTCTTTCTCTCTCTACAAACTTTTGTTTCTTGAGAGATACATGTATAACAAAAAGTAGAGGGGTTTTTTCCCACAGCAATCAATACTTCATTTGCAATATTTACAAAAACGGAGCAGTTTGATTGCATTATTGAAAACCTTCAAACACTCAACCTCAGTTATAAATCAAAACAATATCAACGTGGCGAATATGAAGAGAAACATGTAGCTGGGTGTAGCTGGGTCTTTAGTTACATAATCTAAGTCCAATGTATATTGCTAGTTTTTGACATGTATATCTTTTATGCCTAACATGTGAGTATGAATATTCCAGCCATGGCTGTCTTTCATGTACAATTGTATTTGAATGAACCATGTTTGTGCTATAATAAAAAAAAAATTGTGAATTTAAATTAAACTGATGACAAATAATTATATAATATAAATTTCATTAGAAATAAATATGAAACTTAAAGAAATCAAGACAAATGATCTTATTTGAAATAATTTATACATGTTTCCTTCTCTCATGCAGGTTTGGAACTTATATCGACCAGTCTGCTTATAATAATTCCGACGCCCATCACCAATTTTCTCAAAGCGCATAATTTTGTTATCAATTCAAGTCTGTGAAATATGAGTTGGGAGAGGCAGTACTGTTGCTATTACTGTCCTGATATCAGCTCTAAGCGGAAAGAATTAGAGCAAAATAAAATTTCTGAAGAAAAAAAGGAAATGCTGCTATAGTATAATATAAACAATTTCGGTGTTGAACCCCCGAAGAGAAAACGCCGTTTTACTTTTTTAAAGAACTACTGAATGTATAATGAATGACTGAAATATTTGGTTGATAAACAGCAAAATTATATTATAGGAGTATGAAAATGATCAGAAGTGGAAGTTGATTTAAATTGTGATATTAATTTAATCTTGCAGTTTAATTCATGTCGTATATTCACAAACACGATCATTAATTCCAATGTGTAAGAGTGCCTCTTACTATTATATTGTCATGCTATCAGCTCTAACAATCTTTGTTAATTTATCCTTTTCTAACCTGTTGTTTAAAAGAATGAGTAATATAGCAAAAGACCTTGTCAGTAAGGATTTAGCCTTAAGCTGAGTTGAAAAACTTAAATTTTCAGGGTTAAAAGAATACAATGTGTAAGAACTAAAAGTGTTATCAACAAATACATTTTCATCACTTATTACGACAACATGAACGTGAAGAGAATTAGGAAATAACGAGTAATACATACTTGATGTGGTAGTCGTTTTGCTCACGGTGCTCATCTTTCCCTTGATCGATGATGTCGCCGCACCTCCGGCTAAAGTATGAATTTCAAAATCCCCTCTCATCAAGTTTGAGAACTAGATTACGCTCAAAGAGAGAGAGATCGTAGGCGATGATCTGATGTGTAAAGTCCAATTTATATCGTAATGAATCAAGAATGCGACGGGTATCGAACGGCGACTGTATGTATGATGAGCGGAGTGGTGATAGATATCTGTCGCTGAAGATACGGGCAAGGTAACGATGAGTAGCCGTAGAGTTGAGAATGTTGAATTTGTTTGCTGACGGGAAGACAATGAAGAGAAGTATTTAAAAGATGACCAACACAAGGTAGCCAAGCTCCTTATGAATCAGCTTGAGAGGATGTTCACAGATAACTTCTCGACTGGTGTACTGGTGGGATGTATATGGCAACCACACACTTGATGCGTCCCCTAACGTTATGGGCGCCTAAGCACTCTGAGTTCCGCTCTCTATCAAAAACCACTGCAGCTACCCACTATACTACTTCATCACGCTCCCCGCAAATCGGATGAAAGTTCAAAATATTGGAAGGAAAAAAAATTCGAACACACCTTTACAAAGGAAGAATGACTGAGTCTGTTGTTTGAAAAGAAGTGTTTTCTTCCCCTCTCTCCCTCTCTGTTTCTCTCTCACGAAAATCTTACGAAAGCTCCTCCCACTTTTAGTTGGATGGTCTTGCTTGAGCGCATTCCCTAGCAGACCGCAAGACCGGGCAGGCGATTGGTCGGATCGGGGTCATGAAGAACGCCACGAAGAGAGATTTTTACCTGGCAATATTACCTGTGCGTAAAATGAGCTTTCGTCGTCAGCATTTTAGCGGGCTGGCGTGTATCAGCACTGGCTGATCGAGACTGCTTCGCTCTCCCCTCAGTATGGATGCCAGGCGGCTGCGCTGGCGGGCGGCAGCGAGCATACTGCGGCGAACAAAAACAAGTCAGAAGCTAGTGTATGATTCGGGTTAATTATCCTCCGTGTTTGGAGCTCATTTTCATAACGAAAATTCGCTGATTTATCAGTTTTAGTCCAGGATTTGTATAAACATCATGAACTGAAAACGAGCAAATCATCAATAGACCTACCATTGGAAATTAGTTATCTTTTGATCAAAATTGTTTTGTAGGCAGGGGTTGCACCACGACCATAATATTCGTTCATGTATAGCTATCTTGCGTTAATGCAAGTACAATACTGACCTTTCGATTGGAGAAGAGGCAGATTGTTTATAAATGAAAGAGAATGAGGTATGATTAACTAAATACTCATAACAGTAAAACAACAGCTGACAGTTAATTGAATTGAATTTAAATTGAATTTATTTATTCACCACCATTGAAAACATTGAAACAAAAGATAAATGTACAATGACAATGTCAATATAACATAAATGCATGACATGAATTATAAAAAATACATGTTCTACAGCGATATACATGTACATTATGACAAATATAAAGTAAACTTTGCTACAAGAGTAAAACAATAAATTACTATTTACAATGAGTTTGTGATCGATGGTAAAATAGAGTAAAAATAGCACATGTGCTAGTCGGAGTCTGACTCTCGTTATCTAAAGCCTAAAATAAAGTTAATTGAAAATTACATGATGGGTTTCCAAATCTTATAAATAAGATTTGTGTATAATATTAAAATGAGACTGGTTAATACTACTCTTATATAGCGCCGGTATCCGCCAAGAACTGATGCTCATTGCGCTCTACATACAAATTAGCATAAATTAAAATAAAAGTACATTATACAAAGCATTTACAATAATACATCTCGTGATCTTTCGAAAGCACCATCTCCGCAGCAGTACATAAGTATGCTCTAGAGAAAATTCCAAATAAATAATTCTTCTTCTAGCACATATATCTAGCAGTGACAATTTACCTTTACTCCAAACTTTAGATGTCTTTTTGTTGACACTAAATCCATTCAGTGCATAGAAATCCATGAAATATAATGATGCACTCATAATATGATCGTCATTATTCATATTAGTCTGATTCAGGTAACAAAAAACCAAAGTCAATTCAAATATAAAAGTTATTTACTCATGTAGATATATAATTTCTCGAGATAAGACCCTATCTGAAATGATAAATATTCCAATTCAATGGAAGATTAATGATTGTTAATAAGTAGTTTGTACAAGGCAAAACTATCATGATTATCTTGTCATTTATACAGAAGTAATCGAACAAATACAACCTACAGTCGTGTTATAACTTATATTGTATCTCCTTAATTGCTATGCCATTATGAAACAGCATAAATCGCGACAGTCAGGGAATAGCCAATCAGAAGCCCCGTATCAGCTCGTCCAAGATAATGCTTCGGCCCTGATTGACTATTGGACGAAAAGTTATGACATAGCGTATATCGACGTCCATCATACATTGAACATCCGGAGGCACACTGGACAGTTGAAGATGATCACAGTTTTGACTCATACTGAAAGACCAAACCACTCTTATACAATATATAATCAACTGCATTTACAAGAACGTATTTTGTGTCTCAAATGTTTGAAGATTAATAATAATACTAATTAATGATAATTATAGGCATTTCTATAGCGCCTTCTATCTAAAATTCTATTCCGAGGCGCATTAATAGGAATGTATTGGAAGTGATTAAAATGATCATTATTCGGCACATTTTCTTGTACATCTATGTTTTTTATCCACTGAAAAAAAGAAGAACAAAAGTTTGCATTCCTATTTTGGGACTAATGACATTAAATGTATTCCACTTTAAAAAAAACAATACTTGAAATGTTCTTGAGTTTTCATTCTGGACTGCTTTCATCTTCCTTTAACATGATTAAGTTTCGCCAGGTATAAGTAGAATTCAATACAAAATTAATGTATATCCAGATTCAATGGTGTCCTCGTGTTTAAGTCTACCATGTAAAGCAAGTCAATTATCTCGACCAAAAGTTTCTCTTCAAGAGCATAAACGAGGGAGTAATTTTCATCTAATATCCCCAGCACTTAATACCTTTAAATAATTATATCCTTGTCAACTCTGTCATTTAAAACGTTTTTATCTGTATTAAGCACGTTTTAGCACTTTTCCGCTCTGATGTCTATAATGATACAATTGCTATACTAAAAATAGTTTGTACAAATCTTAAAGCAAACTATTGATCCCTATCGGGTGCATTTTCTTGTGAACATAAAGATTAAATTTGATTGATTTTTCCTCACTTAGATAACCTTGCTATATATATATATATACCTGATCGTTCATAAGAATGACGTAGCTTCGGGTAGCAGGGGGCGCGTGTCCCCTCCCCATCCCCTCGAATGCAAAAGAGAGGTAGACAGGGAGATGAAACAAATATATACATAACACACACACGCACACACCCCCACACACACACACGCACTCACATACACACGATCGCACACGCACACACACCCATTCTCACATCAGGGCCTTTGTGGGGCACCTGATTGTGGGGTATTTCTGTGCGTTCCAGATATACCTTGTGGTCCCCTACTAGTGGGGTATGTACAACCTGGCGATAACAACCCGGCGGTGTGCTTACGATGTTACCATAAAAAAAGTGTGCAAGTTTTAGCACACGCTCACAAAATGTCATTTATGGGGTACCACTTCTAATGCCCCGCAGGGCATAGGACACCGAATATACAGTCATTTGAAAGACTTTACTCTGTGGGGTCCTGAAAAAATACCCCACAAAGTAAAAATGCCTCACAAGGGGTATGTGAAGCGCACATAAAACCCCACAAAAATGCTGAGGTGAGCGCACACACACGCACACACGCACACCCACATACACACACACACACGCACTCACACACACCTCACACCAACCTCTGGTCAAATCGTAATTTACCCCCAAGTCAAACTTGTGCCTCACTTCCTCCGTGATCGAACCTAAGCTATGCTATTATTTATTTTCTTTCATCTTTAAAGTTAATAAACCTTGCAGAGCACTTTCACCTTAGTCCAATAAGGAGATTTCAATTTTGATGTAAAGCTATCTAATTGATAATTTTAATAATGTCCTTGTAATACGTTGTCAAATAAATCTGCTATTCATGCATACACCTTTTCAACAGAGAAAGAAAATAATTGTAATCAATTTTCTACTTGTTATATGATCATAATATCCTTACTTAAAATCGAATTCACATAATTTTGAATGGGGTGACATTGATCAAAGATAAATACTTGAAATATCTAAATGCAAAGAAAGAAAAAAAAATCCAAGCACAATTGATGGCTAGACGAATATGGAAATGATAACTGTAAAGTTGTTTACTGCCAATTTTGAAGAAGAAAAAAATAGTGATGGTGATCCTTGCTAAAGAGGATGGAGCATCATGAGCACAGTTTATGGTATCTTTGAAATTAGTCAGTGATTATAAAGAAAAAGTATTCGTATGCGTTTAACATAATTGCTAGGTTAAGCTTTGATTCATTCTAAATTCATTCTATAAACACCTGTAAACTGGACCATCACATATTTTGCCCATCACCTCCCAACGAATATCTATTTAAAAAAAAAAACACTTTCTCGCCCAAACAAGATACTAGACGGAAACGCTTATATGTTTTATTACCCTCAGCGTCAAATCAAGTCACAATAAAAACCCAACATAATTATTTCTGTCCTAAGCACATATTTTTACAGCATTCGTGTTAACAGAAGGGCTATTCATAGACGTGTTAATCCAGTCGTTCTCAGACGATCCTTTCTCACCTTTCTAAAGACTCCCCCAATCGTCTTTCCGCCAAGCTTGATATTCAAGGACTGGTTCAGAGGGGTTGCTATAAGTCATCTCATTCTATCATCGCGATGCAAACAAGTTTTAAGAATGAAATAAAACCACAGATTTCTTGGAGAAATGCTTCCTGGGTGTAAAGAAAAAAATAGGTCCCATTTGCATCTCAAATTTAACCACAAAATGTGACCATAATTACTTTAAACGGATGGCTTTGTAACGTGGAAAAGATCAAGGTTGAAAATGAATTTGTGGATGATTTTATTTTGTTATAATGGTGGTCCTGTTTTTTGATTAGTCAAAAGTGACGCATGACCTATGGGTTGAATGCCCGATGGGTTTGTACCTCTATATGCCTCGAATGCTATTCTTGAGGCATGTTTTATCATGTTTATGTTTAGTAGGCTTCATTACAAATCTTTACAATAACGACATTACAAATTTGTTAGAGGATATTTTTGTAATGCTTTTCATTTAGATGGAATTGCGATCCATCAACTTGAATACAACGAAAGGTACTATTTTCATAACTTGATTTGAGGATACTGCAAGAACCTGGAGGAAAGCAAATGATTTAATACAGACAAGTTTATCATTTTCTCTTAAAGACCGTCAATACTACCGGGCCAGAAGGGATTAGACCACCCAGCCAGGTCACTGACAGGTGGCTTTCTCATCAACTACATGTATGTAATTGCATAAGGTGATGAACAAGGAAATAAACATTTCCTTAGGTTAATTTTTCGAAAGAAAACAGGTTTCGATAGCATTTTTATTTCATGATACAATATATTGGAAATAGTACCTGGCATTCTCAAGTGTCAAGCAATGTCCTTTTCTCAGTTTCTTTACCAATTAAGAAGAAGAAAAAGAACGATTGCAAGATATTAAGGTTATGTTCTGAACTGCCCCTAAGAAGACGGGATGGATATCCTTTAAAAACATACAACCTCCTCAGGGTTTCTCGACCATTTCTCCTCCTTTTATGGATGGATGGGTGAAGAAGAAGACCTTAAAATCGCTCTCTTTGATGTCAGTAATTGGGGTTTTGTTACGAGTGTGACATCGGTTAGCAGTCATAGCAAGCCATCCATTCAGCACACCTGGCGCAACAATGGAGGCACTGCGTATAATTACCCACAAAGTCGCTTTTTTAACTGCATTGCTACTTTGCTACAAAAACTAGAGTATAATCGAGATCGTAGTAATACATTCTTTGATTCTTTCATTCTATTTTCGTCGCCCACTCTCTCCCTCCCAGTTTTTATCTGTTATCTATTCTTCTTCATGTGTTTTGTAGGCTGTCACTTTTATATAGTTGAGGGAAAAGTAAGTATCGCCGAAAGGGTTCATTTGAAGTAAAGTAAGAGGTGAACATTTGTGTGGAGGGCAAAAAAAAGGATATGGCTTGGCTTATAAGCTAGATTGAAAAGAAATCGCGTTAAACGTTTCCTCTTTATGAACGGACTGTCAAGCCGCATTGGAAGAGGAATATGGGAGGGGTAAAAGGGGTGTAGAAGAAAGGAGTAGATATAGATGGGGGCAAGGCGAGGGGGATGATGAACACCCTCTGATGAATAAGAAGATTTAAAGTGACAAGTGGATGTTTTAAGACCTTAATATCAGGGTCTTACAAGAAAACCTGAAATGACTGCCGAAGAGTTAGGGAGGTGTCGTGCATGTGTTAAGGATTCGCCTCACCATCAGCGACATCCCTAGAGGCTGCGGATGAAGCGTGGAGACCAACATTATGAGTGAGGTTGTAGGTTCGAATCCTGCGACAAATATCTCAAGTCCTACACCTTATGCAGCAAATACATGATCATTTACTAATCAATAGCGATACAATGAAAGAGAGATATTTTTAAAATCAAACGTCACCCAACTTTCCTTGGTAAATTAAAGGCTGCAATCTATTTTCAGTTTCAATTGCACTTTTTTCCTTTCCTTTCCATATTCAGTGGCAAAAGTTTAAACAATGGTTGTAGCCATGGTTACAAATGAGAACTCCCTAACAGACATCGGACATGTTTTAGTCCAGTCTAGAGAGTCAATCCAGTGTATCGTTAGAAATAAAGCCTTGGACGTGGACCGGTGCTTCTCCATCTTGTCCATTTACCAAAATCTCTAATGTGTCGCCTGCTAGTTCCTATAGCAACCAAATATGACCCGTTTTCGCGGGAAATAATGCATACCTAATCGTGTATTACTGCATTGAAACATCAACAATGTTAGGCGTAGGTTTGGTGATTTCAGCCACCTTTCCTGGGCCCTTCAGAACCATCTCCTACAACTCTCAAGGCGGACAGTCAAAGAAAGAACAACACACCTCCTTTTCTTGTCAGGTTTCTGTTTATCTCACAGTCGCAGAGCAAAATCATTCAAGGATTTGTTTTCGATCGAAAAAAGTCAAAAGTTCGCGGAGGGGACCGTGCATGTTTTGAAATGGTAGGAAATCGTGCGAAAAAGCTGACAAAAGTCAATATCTACCAGGTCAGTGGAGTTCTAGGTTTGACAGGTTTGGATAGGCTTCTGAGTGGGTCCCAATCAGCAGTGGAATCTTAAGGAGGATGACACCTTTGAAGGACGACGACATACCGAGGATATTCAGCACAAATTAGCTCTCTTACTATAATCCAGGAAATTCAAAATGCATGGCATATTAAAAGATGTGCGGTGTATAAGACATTCTTCCCCTTTTCTTCAGGTTATGCGGTTATCAGCCATGTTTCGCTCTTCTGCGTTAGGTTTAGTTTGTCTGGCACTTACCTTATAATGATTGCATGGTAACAAAGGAAACTTCTCTACGAGTATATAAAACTGGGTTAAAAAGTAGACGTTCAGGCAAATTAAGCGGTATATGTTTCCTTATCTCTGGTCATAATGTAAACGAATATCATTTCGATTACACACAATATTAATGAATTGTAGTCCCGACAGGTAGCGGTCACAGTGATGATCTTGGAACCGGGGGTGTAGGTTCGAAATCATGTAAGATGCTTATGTTCCGGCAATAATACATGTCCCTGTGATGAAGCTTATCTTACAACCCTAAATCACCTGCCCTTGACAAAGTTTGGTTCGTGGGCTAGCCTGGGAAAGAATTGACACGACTTAAGATATTTGTTAGGGGGAGGGGGGGATAGGGGCTAAACCTGGAGGCTGGATCTCTGTGCCGTGACTTATATTAAAAAGTATTCAATCTTAACATGCTTAAAGATAAAGTGGAGTACTGATCGGGCGATTGCATTGTGAAAGAAACGGTGATAATAGTACTACTACTACTACTACTACTACTACTACTTCTACTACTACTACTACTACTACTTCTACTACTACTACTACTACTACTAATACTAGTAGTAGTAGTAGCAGTACTACCACCACTACTACTACTACTACATGCGTATTACTACTACTAGGCCTACTACTACTACTACTAATAATAATGATAGTAATAATAATAATTGATAATAATCATTATAATAATGATATTGATGATAACAGTAATATCGAGTATTTTGGGGCGCTAGAAATAAAATGTACCATAGCGCTTACTAAATCTTGTCGCAACTTCTCTAGCTCTATTGAAGATTGAGATCGCACGTACATTAGGATTGGAAGTACGGTCAACCTTTAAACTTCAACTTTTCCTTCTCTCCTTTTCCGTGCTCCAACAATAGCTGTCCATTTCGCGCTCAATTTTCCATTCTAAAAAGTAGGATAATAGCTTCGTCACCCTTTCCTCCAGGTATCTTACATAGTCACAGTTTCCACTCCGTTTTGCTTGGATCTCTCTAGGCAGCGGGTCCGTTAACACTCCACCAATATCCTCCCTCGTATCACTCGTATATTATAACGCTCTACGATAACGGTTGGAAAGGGTGTTGGAAAGTGCTGGGGTTACGCACAGCGCCACAAAAGTGAACAGTCATGCGAGATTTATTTGGCAGTATGGACGTTTCTGAGAGTTTCAAATAGGATTGGTGTTGTTGCATGCTGAGATGACCGTGTAGAAGAGAATGAAATAGGGATAGTCTGAGCTATCCCAAGGCTGAATTCATGAGTCATGGTTAATTCCCAGGTCGATATTAAACAAAAACGGTAAGAGTTTGCATGAAAATGGGTGAAATAAAAAAGATAAAATAACATTTAAAGGTAAAAATTTAATTTAATTTTGAGTATACATTTTGAGTTCTAATAAAGACGTAAATAAATAAATTCTCGAAGAGTCCAAAGAAACCCAGGACTACCGATTGATGATAATTGCCAAAAGGTGACTTTTCGACCAACGTAATTTTAGCACGAATGTCATACACAAAAATATTGACATATAATATCAATAATAGGCCTAACTTGTAACCACTTGACTCTCCTCGAGATCAGTATGGGTCAATATAAAATATCATCGCCTTCATACTATCTATTACCTTGTTTCCTATAGTCCAATGTAAGGACTGTGGATCACAAGGTCCGTGGTTCAAGTCCCGCCGCGGCACTAATGTCCTTTGGCAAGGCATTGATCTACATTTGCCACTCTCCACCCAGGTGTTAAATAGGTACCCGGTAGGATTCGAAAGTTAATGTGGTGAGATGAGCAAGTGCGCGCTTGTAAAAATGACGCCTGGCTGGAATGCTCCCCAGGGAGTGGAGAATCTGCATACATTGTTTGCGGGTAAGCTTGAATCCGATGACCGGGATGAACGAAGCTTGGAAGCGAGAGAGAGAGAGAGAGAGAGAGGGAGAGAGAGAAAGAGAGAGAGAGAAAAAGAGAGAGAAAAAAAAAGAGAGAGAGAAACAAAAAAGGGATAGAGAGTGTGTGAAAGATGGAGAAAGAGAGAGAGAGACATATTTTGTTTTTAAAAAAATATTTATTGTGCTTCCATTCAACAAATTCATAGGAAACAAAATTGCGTATGATAGACATTATTACAAATGACAGAAGGAAGTAGTATAACATAACATACCACAAACTCCCTCTCCCCCTCACCCCCCCCCCCCCCCCTCCAAAAAAAAAACCTTTGAATATTTGTGTTTTGTTCTCAATACAGTTTATTTATATCTCATTAAACAATTCCAAATAGAAAAAAATCTCTAACCCCACTTAACACACACGCGCTTGCGCGCACACACACACGCACACATACACACACACTCTCTCTCTCTCTCTCTCTCGCTCTTTTTTCTCCATTCTTTTTCCTTCTACCTCTCTCTCACCTCACTCCTTCTCTCTCTCTCTCTCTCTCTCTCTCCCTCTGTCTGTCTGTCTCTCTATCTCTCTCTCTCTCTCTCCCTCTGTCTGTCTGTCTGTCTGTCTCTCTCTCTCTCTCTCTCTCTCTCTCTCTCTCTCTCTCTCCTCCTTATCTCTCTCACCCCTCTCTCCCTCTCACGCCACTGGTCCACAAGAAACCCAGCCTCGACTCATCTCACACTGCTAGCCGACCAAACCCGGGCCATTCTTTCATAAAGTCACGTTCAGCAACTATTAATATTGGAGATTGAATACTTGAAAATGAACCAAGGTGTCAAAACGCTCTAGATAATAAAAGGTGCCAAACTGGAGAGAAGAAAATGGCGAGATTTAATACTTAATAGGACCTAATATCAAGTCATTGTGTATTTTTCTTTAGTAGATAAGACGTTTTCCATTTTAATCACGTGTTAACGCATGGAGTCAAATCAGGTTCCCGTTTATAGCAATGAACCTGAAAGCTCCTTCAAAATTGACGTCATTAAAAGAAATAAAAGGTAACAGCACGTGGCATATCAAATGAGAAATTCAAGAATTATAAAAAAAATTACAGGTAAGGACAAACTAAAAACCGGCTATTATATAGTTTCGGGAAATTTTAATTGGTTTAAATAAAATGAAGATTAGTGCCTGAAGAAGCTAAAAACAAATGAACCTGGGGATGATATTATATGAAGATGGAATAAAGACATTAACTTAGGTTTTTTTTCTTTCGGTTGAGACGTTTATTACCGCTGCAGAGCGAAGAGAGTAAATGTACACTGCAGTTGAAGATGGACAGACAAAACAAAAAAGGCAAAGATGGAAGAGTAAAAGAGAGCCCCGTAATCTTGGGACTCAGGTAACTCGAACCCCCCCCCCCTTTCACCAAACGGGTTGGTAATTTGCTATCAGTTGTCTTTATAATTAAAAAAAACCTGTCCATACCCAGTTAAAAAAATCACTCAACGGGCAATCCCGGTATTAGTATACCACTCAAATCATAAAGATGCAAAATCTTTTTTTAGGTTTCTGAATTTTATAGAGAAATAGAATATCAAGTCATGAGATCAAATAGACAAAATAGACAAAATGGTTACGTATGTGTTTGTGTTTATGCATGTAGAGCAAGTAACACATTGAAGTTAGATAAACAAAATTACCAATCATATCGATCATCGCGATAGGTTAAAGATGATTAAGAGCTGAACTTGCAATAGGACAAAATAACCTTCTACAAAGTATGCATACACACATGTATTTCACCGCCGTATAGATTGCAAACGGTGTGCCGGAGTCAAATAAAGCGACCCGGCGGGCCACTCGGTCCCAGACCAACCAACCGAGGACCAACGAGCACCCTCCAACGTTTACCCAGAATAAAAATGCTCTTGACTTGTGAGGACTGAGTGACAACCTGAATATTCGAAAAGTCAATTGCTTCGAAAAACCACGTAAATCAATTGATAGCTTTTGCTTGCGTCAACATCACTTAAAAGCGTGCAAATCATTGTTAAACGATTTGTACAGGTGTGGTGTTTTCAAGGTCACCCTATAAATGATTCGTTTGTTTCCCTTTATATTCTCATCACTTCTTTCCCCAACTTTTATCCAGGTTTTCTGAATTGCCTTTTTTCCCTTGGGGGACTTCTTGTTCCCCCTTGCCAATTTTGTCGTCTCGTTTTACAATTTACCACGAGAAGCAGCTCAAATGGCAAGCTTCTCGCTAGTAAAGTGAAAGGAAAGCAAGCTATTTTTTGTGATGAAGTTTGTTGAGTGTGAATGGTGAGTGTTCCGTGGCTTTGCTGGTTAAGGGTGATTATACCATAATAACGCCATGATACGAACTGCCAAGCGGTGTTACCTTACACACGAGTCCCAACGCCCAGTAGCGCGCGGTGCTACAGGGGTGCTAAGGGGCCCAACCCCCCCCCCCTTCCTCCCATTTTGTCTTGAGTATGAATTAATTTAAGGGAAGCACATGTTGTAATGAAGGCACAACCCCCAAGCCCACAATTATTTTTTCCTCTAAAACCGCTCCTTCCAACCCCCTCCCCATGCCGCGAGAGGGTAAGAAGCCTGGTTATAAAATGAGAGGGTAACAATCAGAGGTTGAACTTCAATTAACCGAAATCATATATAATTTCTGTCAAATATGTCTTCTCATTTCCGTTTATATCGAAGAGCAACTGCGGGCTAAAAATAAATTACGAAAAGAAATGGAGAATATTTCAATTTTCGTTGACAAACAACCACAAACAAAAGAGTTTATCAAATTTGATTCAAACGTATAATGATTGTCTTAAACAAAAATGTAGTCAACCATTATTTTAGTGGGTAAGATTTGAAGGCTGTTTTCGGAATAAAAACCGAAGTATAAAAAGAAGCCCTAAATATTATAAAGAGAAGAATATCCATACAGAAAATAGATTATGTTGATAGTTGGCATGATTGGCAGACTCTCTCGTGCCCTGAGTTTAGTCAATTTGAAATGAAATAGAGAAAGGCCGACACGAAAAGTGAAGAAAGGGGGTAAATTAAACCCCTAAAGTACTTTAAAAGGTTAATCGTGCCTAAAGAACATTGAACAGTTTTGTGAGAACTAATTGACTCTTTTCGCTTTGCCCGTAATAAGGCAAATATTGGTTCGCTTTGGAAATAAAAAGGTGAGGAACCGGCACGCCAATTTTCCACGTCTTGGCGCAGACTCTCTTGCTAAATAGATATTGATTTCAACTCACATCAAATACTTCAACATATCGGACTGACTAGCCTGGGGTTCAAACTGAAGAAATTTCGCAAGCTACTTCTTTCTTTTTATCATCTGGTAAAGTGTGATCAACATGATCATTGCCTGTAAAAGAATAATACCAGCATAAATTCGACCGGCATAGATGTTTCGAATAATAATGTCTTTTTTCTCTCTCTCTCTCTCTTTTCTTTTTTTTCCCCTTTATTTTTTCCCTTCAACTGTAATGAATTGTCAATATCTTTGTTTTAACCAGATGAATTTTGTTCATGACGTCCCCTTCATTAAAATCAAGAAACACAGTCTTTTGTCACACTTTGCATTTGTAGGCGTGTTGGTGACGTGGTCTTCTTGAGTTCTGTAAAGTTAGTAATTTACAAGACTTGTAATTTGAGTCATTCAAAAGTAGTTTCTGTATCAAGCAACACTTCAATTTAACTAAGATTCTCGGGTCACTTTGGCAATCTTCGAGGTATCTTTTCGAAACTGCACCAATTAAACAAAGGTGGGTATAAGAGGGAATTTTAAAAACTCAGTTTCTCATCTATCTTCCACTTTCGTTTAATATATTCCTCTTTGTTGTAGAGAAAATTTGAAGTATACACTTGAGGTGTGTGTCATTGAAATAACTATTAATAACAGTCTCTGTATAGTTTCTCATCTTCTGCATCCTCCCTTTCCCTCTCTCCCCTGTCCCTCCCCCTCTCTCTCTCTCTCTCTCTCTCTCTCCCTCTCTCCCCCTCCCTCTCTCTCTCTCCCCCTCTTCCCCCTCTCTCTCTCTCTCCCCTCTCTCTCTCTCACTCTCTCTCCCTCTCTCTTTCTCCCCTCTCTCCCTCTCTCTCTCTCTCTCTCTCTCTCCCTCCTCTCTCCCCTCTCTCTCTCCCCCTCTCTACCCCTCTCTCTCTCTCTCTCTAGCAAACACTTTCTTTTCATTACAATTCGTTTACTAAGTTTAATTTGTTTTGTTCTGTGGCTTGGAGTTATTTTGTTAACTAGGTCAATGGCAGAGTGTTTGGTGTGTCATCATCGTAGGTTGTCTGTTTCGTCTTTTTCTTTTCATGCTCCTCACTCCTTCTCTCTCTCTCTCTCTCCCTCTCTCCCCCTCCCTCTCTCTCTCTCCCCCTCTCTCTCCTCTCTCTCTTCCCTCTCTCTCTCTCTCTCTCTCCCCTCTCTCTCTCTCACTCTCTCTCTCCCTCTCTCTCTCTCTCTCTCCCTCCTCTCTCCCCTCTCTCTCTACCCCTCTCTCTCTCTCTCTCTAGCAAACACTTTCTTTTCATTACAATTCGTTTACTAAGTTTAATTTGTTTTGTTCTGTGGCTTGGAGTTATTTTGTTAACTAGGTCAATGGCAGAGTGTTTGGTGTGTCATCATCGTAGGTTGTCTGTTTCGTCTTTTTCTTTTCATGCTCCTCACTCCTTCTCTCTCTCTCCCTCTCTCTCTCCCCCTCTCTCTCTCTCTCTTTCCTTCTCTCGAAATGATTAATTGTTCAAATGTAGATCTCGCCTTCTTTGTAAATCATCGTCAATTTGATCAGAGGTAAGAATGATGATTTTGTCAATGACGTCCGTCGTCGCCATCTTGATCAATATCATATATGTTGGGGGTAATCAATAATGTAGTAATGACTTGGTTTCCTGTTTAATCTCTTCCTCCACACTCCCCCTCTCTCTCTCCCTCTCACTCTCACACACCCACGGCTAACACGTATATACGCGCACACCCTCTTTCTCTGAATTGATATTGATAAATTTATACTTTTCTCTTTATATGTTGTAATCTCTTCATCATTTTGCACAAATACAGAAAGCCTCCATTTCTTTTTAAAGTGCTAAATGAGCCTTTCCCCTTCTTAATAACCATCTAGGTTTGATCACTTCACTTCGACCATCTTAACAAAAACGCCTCTTGATTTCCATCAATTTGTAGACGCGACCCCAAAGAGAATAAAATAAACTGGTTGACCTGATGTAGAACGAGAGACCGCTTTGTGACTTTTAAGTTGTCATTTGCTTTGTCTCTCATATAAATGTAACCACTTACTTTCCACTCCTTTAAGTCTTCCACACATTCACTTATAAGCTCTCCATTCCCACCTCTTCCCTTTCTCCTATGTCTTTAACCTTTCGCTACTAATATCCCCCCCCCCCCCTTCTCCAACGTAGCCAGTATAGTCCATGGAAAAAAAAACATATACAATGGACCGGTGCTTTTACTGCAAACTCGTCAAAAACCTTATATTACCCAAAGAAGAAAGAACAAGACAAAAAAAAGCCTCACGAAGTCAACCGGTGTGAGATTAGTCTACGTTTGAATTCAAAACACAGTCGGAGATCTACTGCAGGGGAAAAATAACAGAATTAAAGGCAACAGAGGTGCCAATTTTCAACAAAGAAATTAGCAATGACAAATAAGAGGTACATGTATATACTATTATGCCCATTATCTTCATTTGCATTCAAGGAGATAAATTTAGGTTTTGATATATGAAAATAATAAGCACATTATTGTATAGATAATTGTGAATACGGTAATTCAGATAATGATAATGGAAAGGCGTTACCACTCCCGAGTTGGTGAATAAAGTATCATTTAAAAAAGGGCTTAATGGTTTCAAATAAAGTAACAATTTTCTAGTGTATTAAAAGAAAATATCTTTATAATGTCATACGTGGTTTTAAATTGATAATTTAATTCGTATTTGTAATCCACGTTTAAAATATCAGAGATATCTAATTTCTTCAACGCTTAAAAAAAAAGTTAGCATTAAATCTTTCATACATCTTTAACTCCCCAAAAGGAGAGACACTTTTGTCCAACAAAATCATTCCAGCTTGAGACAGTTTGAGTTAACTTTGCCTGGGCATTGATACATCAAAATGTAGAGGAGGTGTTGATGAAAAAAGTAATTAGGTTTTGTGTCATGATGTCATGAAATAGTCAATATGTCTGACAATTTCTATTTCAAAGCCTCTCCCCACCCTGCCTTCCTTTAATCTCCTCCTCCTTTTCTTTCTTTCTTTCTCTGTCTTTCATTCTGTCTCCTTTTATCATGCTTCATTCATACCCCCACCTCTCTCCCCTTCCCCTTTTCATCTCTCTCTCACTATCTGCTTCCAATATTCTCTCTCTATTATATTTTGTCTTTAGTCATTCATTGAACTCCTTTACATGCTCTCACACCCTCCTGCTGCTAACATTATTTCTCTCTCTGTTGTCCTCTCTATCACTTCATTTTTTGTCTGTTACCTCTCCCCGGATATCTGTCGGTCCTCCCACCTCCCCCTCCCCTCTCCCTCCCCCTCTCTCTCCCTCTCTCTAATAATTTCTCTGTCCACCCCTCTCTCTTTCTGTTTCTGTCATTGGCTTCTCCCCCGCTTTGTCTGTCTATATACGTCCGTCCGTCTGCCAATCTCTGTCTCTGTCTCTGTCTCTCTCTCTCTCGCGCGCGCTCTTTATCGCTCTCCCTTCCTCTTCTCTCTCTATCTCTCACCTCTCTCTATTTCACATTTTAAATTAATCTTTGCCAATTATTCTTTGATACTAAGAGCAATTCATGAAGAAGAAAAAAACCGAGCCTTCTATGGTCTATTGTGTTTACAGAAAAGTGTTATCAACGAATGAGAGACAAGACAGAAAAATGGCAACATCCTTGCTTTTTCTTTTCTTCAGATTCTTTTTCTCCTTGTTCTATTATCCTTATAATGATTTGGTGCGGATTCGACCTCCTTACCAGTAGTGTTCTATACACTAGAGGTGTTGATGCAGCGAAGATTAAGCTTTTCCAACAACAGCAAGTCGTGTGTTCTTTTAGTTCCTTTGGTGAGAATTTGATGCGATTTGCGTCGATTTGATGATTTTATGTGACACGTCATGATTGTTCAACCCCCATTCTACAGAGGTTAATGAACCTAAAAAGAGGACAAAATAATTGATTCCGTAACTGTGAAGATTTAGAGTGTGAAAGTGTTTGATGAAAGAGATCGTCGAAAGAGTGTCTTAAAGACTAGCCAGGACGAATCACTGACAATGGAGGTCACACGAGTCGTGGTATAGTGGTTCATTCACTTTACTCTCAATCACAGGGTTAAGGGTTCGAATCCCAGCCCGGCACTAACGTGCTTTGGCAAGACATTAATCTCAATTCGTCATTCTCCACCGAGTCCACCCAGGTGTAAATAGGTACCTAGTAATTTCAGGGGTATAATTGCAGTATTCATTGTGATTGCTACCCTTGGTAAACGAGTTTCAATTAATCACAAGGGGCATTGATTTTTTTTTTTTTTTTTTTTTTTTTTGGGGGGGGGGAACATGTTGGTAGGGGTTATTATATGAAATAAATTAACCCTGTATCCTATGGTGGATGTATTTTTCCACCCACCCCCCCCCCCCCAAAAAAAAAAAATAATAATAATAAAACAAATAAATAAATAAATAAATAAATAAAATAAAAATAAGAATAAAATAAAAATAATAATAACAAAAAATATATATTTATATATATACATATATTTATTTATATAAATAAATGAATAAATCAATTAATTGATTAATAAATAAATATAAAGATGATGACAACAAATATGAATCAAATAATTTCACAATAAATTAATTCATAATTAAGGATAAAATAAATTAGATGAATAAATGAATACAAAAGGTACGCCCTGGACCAACGTCCTTGGAATCACGTAACCTTTTGTAAACATGGCAAAATACAATGCATTGTAGCAATCAAACTTTGATTAATTTGTTCAAAACAGGATTACAATTTTAATGATAATGTTCCTATTGAAATAATAATGACTGATCTTATGAAATTTAAGACATTAATTGTTCAAATAATGAAATATGTATTTTAAAGGGGTGCGTTGGTCTCTCCATAAAATCAACAGTTAAACCATAAAGAAAAATTTCAATTGGACCATCCCCAAACTCGACAATATTTAGGAATCTTAAGACAACTACACCAGGACACCTTGTAGTCTGTGTTTTAGTAAGGCTAGTTGCCCCGCGGATAGTTGTCCCGGTGATCATCCACATCACGGGTAGTTGTCCAGACAAAATATTTAAACCCAAGTTCTGATTAATGTTGTGGAGTCTTTTTTTCTTGGACTTTTCTTCCCATCCTACCAACTAGTTTACCAATGCATCTGAATTTCTTAAACCTAAGAACCAATGAATGTACATACTCATTATGCTGCAACCCCCTATGTCGACATGCATTTGCGGTATAGAACATGATTTTTGTGCCTCCCCAAGCATGATACTATACGGCGTAATAATATGCCAGCCAAGTCGAAGTAAGTTTTGTAACAATAGATGAAAATGAAGGATTATTAAGCATGAATTAACAACATGAAAACATGATAAAATCACAATCGATCATGAATCATTTGAATGCATTTAAAATCTGGTATATTTGTTATAAATCAGTTGCTTTCCCACAATCATCATCTTGCATTTATAGTTATTTTCTCTCAATAGTTGATTGTTGATATGCTAAGAAATAATAAAATACAGGTAATTGTTCTTTCATACTAGGTCAGCGAAATCTCAAGCAGGCATTTGAGGTTGTTAACATGGTTAAAGAACAGACAACTCTGGTCAGCAAAGCATGCATAAAAGTTGAATGAATATCATTAACAAAACCCACAATGCAATCAATTTCAAGTCACCTCACCACTGGTCACTTTGCTCGTCAATGTCTTGGTCTCTTTATTGGTCAGGTTAGTTGTTCTCAAATTTGCATTCAAACGAACGACATTGCAAATGATGGCAAGTCTTACATGTATAATGACACATGGCAGTACATTTTTCTTATGAACCTAATGTAACCTAAAATTAATTTGAATGATGAATTTGTTTGCATTTTTTGCAATCCTGATTTAGGCCTAAACGCAATGACATATATACAGGTGAATTAAGGGCAAACGAAGGTGGAAGCCCTTTTTAGAAGATTATCACCAATTTCAATATTTAAAATGCTTTACCTACATGTACCTGTATGATTAAATCATCCAACATAATTAGTTAAAAATGATAATGTGTTTACTCATGAATTATTATGGCATCTTTTGTCGTCGAACAAGTAACCGCGGGAGTTTGGAAGAAATGATGTTACTGATTTACTTTGGAAGTGACATTGTTTGAAACATTGTTTGACAAGTTTTATTTAGAATAACCCTAGTTTATAAATCATTGTCTATTCTCTACCCCCTTTCTCTTTTTTTCTTCCACAACTCCTCACGTTTTAAACTATACCCTTGTCACCTCTTCCCATTTCTCTGCCTCTCTTATTAATTTCATTGTGCAGCTTAAATTCAATAAACCACATGGTTCAATAAGCCCCCTCCCCCCGATCTCCCCGGTGACTCATCGACTATCGACAAACAGATTTCAATCAGCCCTACCAGATAAAGGGGGGAAACAGACGAAAAAACAAACAATACCCCTTTTCTTTTAAAAAGAAAGAAATTATAATTGATGGTCTGCGCGTACGCGATGCTGCAACTCAAATCTTTTTCTAATCGCCATTGAAAAGGGAAAATGAACTTGAGGGATAACCTTCTCTGTTATCTCCGCATAATCGTCATAAATGTCGTCATAGTACGAATCGGTGATAAATACAATAACCAAAGAAATTGCCCCAATAAAAGAAACTGAAATCCCCGAATGACTGCACGCAAATTTGTCAAAGAAAAGCTACATGTGTCGCCGAATGCGGCTAACGACCATAACCTGAAGCTACGGAAAGCCAGGACTCTTCAATTTTCATCTCTTTCGATCTCTCCAATAAAATAGCAATTTCAATACAAAATCTTCAATATCAATTTCTAATTGACTGATAACTGTATTATGAAAACAACTGCCTTCGGATAAAAGATTCATCCGTCTTAGGAAGGTAATTTAAGGTCAAATTAATCCATTCTCGAAAAGTGGCGGACTGTTTTTACGACTCTTCTTCACCTTGTTTGAGTTCGGATTGGTACAGGTGCTATATCAAGAGAGAACTACAAAGAGGAATATATGGAGCAAGACTCCTTCTCTTTTGATAAATGATGGATCAGTTAAGATCTCATTAGAATTGGACACACATCGCATAATAGACACACAACAACAATTTCTAAAGTTCATTTTAACCCCACTTATGGTGGTTTTTGCGCTCTGCTTGTTATTTTACAGGGTGTTCCAAACCAAAAATTGGAAGACTCTTTTTTTTTCCTCAGCATTTCTACCAAAATCTTAAGTTGTATAGTCATTGTCATCTACCAAGTTGAAAATGTTTTCTTTTTTCTTAAATGAAAGCCACATTTTCCTTTGAAACTCATTTGATGAGTACAAATTGATAACAATGTTGATGTCATATACACTTTGCTGAAGTAATGCATAAACAGTCAGAGAGACATCATAATTATAATGAATCAAGTGATTTGTGTTTTTTAAACAGCAAGAAATGTTTATTCACATAACCCTACCATGTCTTCTTATGTGATTGATATCTTCGTCATTATGATACAAATAAGTTAACTAATTTGCTTACATATCAATTCTTGCAATGATTAGTTGAACTAATAACATTGTGACAAATAGACAAATCGCATACTCTTAGTTAAAGATATCATTACATTTTGCTGAGAACAGTTTTTTTTTACCTAGAGAGACATTGTTACGACTTCCTTTTCATATACGAGTAAAAAATACGAAACGCAACCAACTTTTCCCTCATCTTTTTTTAAACTGTCTGTACTCCGCGCTAGATGTACTTTTATTGTTCAGCGGCAATTTTTTGTTAGTCATGATGGATTTGGTTTTGTTCACCTCCAGTATTCAGATCGCACTTCCCTATTATTCGTGTTTGATTTTGACATCAATTACCTAGACTAAAGGAGATCTTTAGAAGGCTCAATCGACAAGTTTGTTGTTTGCTAGAACTCTGACTTTTAGAAAAGTTCACTAGACGAGAGTTCGTCACCCCTTTTCTGTTTTTCTTCTTTTGGGGGGGATTTTTTAATCTCTTTTTCCTTTATTAAAGAGGAAGGATTTTGGGCAGGGAGGAGGGAGGATGGGGTTGGAACGCCTGACCCACAAACTCTTGGTGAATCTTCCTGACCCACAAACTCTCTTGAATCGAACCAATCCCTCCAAACCGCACTCTAAGACACACCATTGCTCTGAGTCCATTGTCAGTTGATACCAAAAAACATAATTAACCTTGATCACAATAGCTGCTTGACCTAAATATGTTATTAAATTATTTTAATTCACTCCCTAGCTCCCTGACTTAGCAAAACTGTTTACGCGATTTACTATTTGTTTTCAGAAGTAGGATTATCAATAAGTAATCAGACAGTTTTAGGTCATTCTGTTTGTGATTTTTGTGAATTTTGAAGTAAAAATCAGGGGGTATCCGTCAAAACGTCATAAGTGACAAACTGTTATTAATTGGTTTTAAAATCTTGTAGATTTGGTCATACTGCAATTACTGAACTGTCCGCGAGCTTATCTGAAATGTGGGTTAATGTAGTGAGAAAAGTATTGTTTTGTTTTGTTTTGGGTTTTTCCATAAAAAAGACAAGCGAACAATATTTCTTACTTGTTTGAAATGTGAATCCGTTTCTTAAGAAGAAAGTATTGAAGATGAATTGTATTGTAATATTTGGGCCAGCTGTCTTCAGATTTTGCCTAATAGGCCAGTAAAATAAATACCAGAAGAGTACAGGCCTTGATCTACATCCTAAGAAAATGTATCCATCTTATCTATTCATATCATCAATAGTTTATTCATAATAAAATGTTGTGTCGTCGTTCAAATAACCAAAAACATAAAGACTGGTATGACGGTGGTATACTTTATCTTCAATTTCTAGTTGGGAGAAATGGAATTATTAAAAAAAAGATAACTTAACAAAGGAATTGTTGAAGTTCATTTGACAATTTGACTGATAATATATGTAAGTTATATTTGATGTTTAGTTACCTTTTGTGTTATTTGTTTATGTTTAATGTTCATTTATTTATTGGATTTAAAATAAATCCTCTCATGAGGCAAAGAAGAAAGAAAAAATCACCCCAAAACACATTTTTCTTTCATTGTATTCATAAACTGAAAATGAAACAGCTTATGCAAACTTACCTCACACTTTTCGGTCAGTCCATGGACAGTCTGATATTCAAGTAGATATTCAGAAGGTAGGTATTCAACAAGATTTTGAAATTAATTGATAATAGTTTGTTCATATTGACATGTTGAGTGATGTCCCTTGAATATACCTTATACGAGGCGTACGAAAAATCTCTCAGATTGTGGTGACCTAAAAAAATGTATTAAAAAGGAAACATCTCACCGATTTCCAGGTTGTACTATTTTCTCCCATCTCTCTCTCTCTTTCTTTACTTCTCTCTCTTTATCTCTCTCTCTCTCTCTCTCTCTCTCTTTCTTTCCTTTTTTCTTCTCCCTCTCAACTTTTCTCTCTTTCTTTATGAATCTACATAATTACAAATGAAAGTTACATTTATTTATATTTAAACTGTGTGCCCTACATAACAACACATTCTATGCAATTAATATTCTGACTACTGACTACTGAAATACAATAGCCCATTTCATATTTATTTATTTCCAAATTTATTGCACAATTCTTCGTTAAGTGCCTCGTTAAAATTATTTCATTCACCTGTTACGAATAATTGTAATTCGATAGTCAGAATGTGAATTGCATAAAAAGGCAAAATAAACTATTTGAATTATAATTGTTGCTATGTAGGACAACAACCACTACTATGGCTTGTATGTCCTACCTTACATCATGTAATGTATGCCGTTGGGTTAAATACAAATTGAAAAAAATTGCAATTGTTCGTAGCAGGTGAATGAAATAATTTGTATTGAGGCCCATTGACAAAGATTTGTGCATTAAATTGAGTCCATTACGACAATGGCCTATTGCTTGTTTACGTGAATACAAATAATTCATAATGTGGAACCATAGACTCTCTAGTAAGTCCATGGTGGAACTTAAAGATGTCTGCGTAACATGTAAGTACCCTACGGCCATGATCTGTAAATTAATGCATTGAGATGTAGTGATCATTTTCAACATTCACGCAGTGGCTATATAGGGAAATATCTTTTCGTGTAAAGCATTGTCCTGTCCCTTGCTCGTGTCTGTTGGCACCCCCCTTTTCTTTCCCCTATTCTGTAGTTCCTTTTGTAGTTACGGATTACCTAATTTAATTACTCATTATTTCTAAGTATCATTTGAGGTGTTCACACTTGTACAAGCATTGCTTTTTAATGGACCCCTCTGTTTCCAACAAGTATTTCTTACATTTGTTTTAAATGCTTATAATTGATTTGTAATGTTTTGTTGAAAACATGAATAAATTGAAATTTAAATTGAATATACAAATCACAGCATACATCTCTGGCCAATAAAAAAAAATAGGCCAACCTACCTGCTGCAATTTGCTTTCAATAAGTCTGTCTTCGGAAAATCTGTAAACTTTGACCTTGCAACTACGCGCTGCCCTTGATTTGAACTCCACACGACCTGGCAACACCACCATCAGGAAGCAAAAATGTGTATATCACTTACAAAGTGTGTGTTTAGCGTTGGAATCTTATACACACTAAATGGTCGCGGAATGGTTCGCATTGTGCGATGACTGAAGATAGCGACAAAAGAAAACGTTCGCTATTGATCATGTGATATAAAAGGAGGACAACGCCACACGGTGACCGGTTATTGCAGCGTGAATAATTGCCATTGTTTGAGTGTGTTGAAGTTTTATTGGTGGCGTATTGTTCGCACTGTGGCTTTTTTGGCGTCCTTTTACCCTCGTGTCTTTGGTAAATCGTTCTAGTATAAAATTGATTTGTTGAATCGTATTATTGCTGCATTATCGCGTGTCTGTAACTTGCAT
This sequence comes from Strongylocentrotus purpuratus, assembly GCF_000002235.5. Taxonomy (NCBI): domain Eukaryota; kingdom Metazoa; phylum Echinodermata; class Echinoidea; order Camarodonta; family Strongylocentrotidae; genus Strongylocentrotus; species Strongylocentrotus purpuratus. The sequence continues at coordinate 41,171,164 of NW_022145607.1, forward strand.
GATACACGCATTCGCATTTATTATTTCGAGAAGAGTTAGGCCTTCCATATGATCTTGCCATGATGTTAAATGTACATTGTATTTGTTAGTTGGCTTTTTTTCCTCTCGAATGACTGAGTATTCTTCAAAGTTTATACGAATTATGTAGATTATTTGCGAACATTAATTATTAATAACGAAATTAATGAAATATTGCGAAAACAAAAAACAAAAAACAAAAAGTAAAGGCATATGCTGCTATCATTGCTGAGTGCCTGAAAAGTATGATGGGTCTACATAATACAAGCCAAGGTGTTAGAGAGGAGATCACATTGATTGAGGACATAATTTCAATTACAGAATCAATGATAAAGGTAATTATATTGATAAAAAGATTCCATTGTAAGAAAGAAAATAAGCTTTAGGCAGGAACACCAATGAGAACAAAGTTTTTTTTCTCTCTCATTCTCTCTCTCTCAAAAGTTAGAGTAGCATAAATTGAGGCTACCCTTTTCCTGGAATTCTTCAATACAGCTATTTCATAAAAATCAGATAAGGAAATAATATATCTTTGATAGAAGTCCCCGTCTTTGTTTTTTTACTTCCTGTTTTTCTCAAGTCGATTATTTGATTCCACCCTATTATTCTCTGTCTTTCTCCCTAGCTGTCTTTTCTTTACTACCACCATATTATTTTCTTCTCTCTGTTCAGCTGTCTCTCTCTCTCTCTCTTTCTCTCTCAACTCTATTTTTATCTCTCTCCTATCCACTTCTCTCTTTATCTATCTCTCTCTCTCTCTTCTCGTCATCTCTCCTTTTCTATTTTTTTTTAACTTTCTTTTCTCTATTTCTCTCTCCTCCCCCTCTTTCTCACCTTTACATATTTTCTCCCTCTCTCTTCCTCATCTCTCTCTTTTTTTCTATCTGTTTTTAATCTCTCTCCTCTCTCTCTCTCTCCCTCCCTCTTCCTCCTCTCTCTCTCTCTCCCTCCCCCCCCCCCCCCCTCTCTCTCTCTCTCTCTCTCTCTCTTGTTAATCAACACACAGAGAGGTGTCTGTACAGTCTAGGCTATTTATTGCCCTGCACCCTTGCATGAATAGTGAGCGGGTCACCACCGGGCTACATCCACCTTCGATGTGACCTCAATCCCAGCCCAATGAGAAGAAGGGGGCAGGGTCGATGCTTATCCTTTATTCTACTAGTAACTAGAGTAAAGAAAAATATGAACAAATAATGATTCCATCGGATCCGAACTAACAAACGCTCTACATGACATGATCAAAACCACATAGCTAATGTTTCATCAATTTGGGGACACGACTGTCTTTTGTTTATCAATCGTTCATGCAATCATTTTCCCTTTCATTTGTTTTCATTCATTTGAATAAACCAAAACCTTATAAGAACAATAAGACCAGTATATCCACCAATAATTTACCAACAAATTAAAATATGATTCGATTTTTTATTAATACATTGATTTCATTGCTTATTTATTGTAGTTTTTTTAAAAGAGGATAGCAGTTTCAGTTACAAAGCTGCTCCCCACAATGGCCCTATTGGTCTAGATTTAGTATACATGTATATACAATGTTATTAAAGACTGAAATTATACAACAAATTTGCTAAGTTCTATACACATGTACCAAATAAGGATTTTAAGACAACCGAAATTTAATTTATCAATAATGAAAGTGAATTCAAAGAATTCGTTGAAAAATACCTACTAATATACATATACATATATATATATATATATATATATATATATATATATATATATATATATATATATATATGTATATAATAAGCTTTAAAATAAGCATTATTAGAGAGAAGAAAATCATATCAAATTTTGCACTTTAAGAAGGCTTCAACAAATTCTTCATTTGGATTTATGAATCGTACCCAAAGATTTATACTCAAAATAGCATTCTCTTTGCATGTAGAGGTGGAATTTCTGTTATAAAGAAGCGTTTCATCAAAGTGAAGGAGATTGTTGAGAAAAGAAATAAATAATGTATAAAGATGTGTTGTTTCAAACAGGAATACTCGAGCGGTAATACGTTTTTCAAGAGTATATATAAAAATATATTACATGTATATTTCTTTCATTGTTAAAATGAACAAAAGCAGAAGAAAATAAATGATACTTTGACTTGAATTTAATAAAGTTAAAACATATATGAAGCAAAAGATCGAGAAAGAAAAAAAGGAATCTTAAACTGAGCAAGTAAAATGAGCGGGTAAAGTCAACAATTTTTTATTTTTTTAAACAGAATATTAGAAGAAGAAAGTAAACTTTGTATCTACATTTTAGGTGTAGACTGGATTGATTTATATGACACTCTTTAGACAGTGAAAGAGAAAAGAAATAAAAAGCAATATCATTACTTCTACTGACTTTAAGAGGTATTTTATAATTATGTGCATTATTCCAAAAAGTACACTGCCGCAAGAACATCGCATCTACCCACACATAACTGGATTTGATGTGTTTTTTTGTTGTTGTTGCGGTTAAAACCTTAAAAACAAAAGGGCGTGGCAGTGGAGCGGTCTCCCTCTCCACCCCTTCTCTCCCCCTCTCTCTTTCTTTCTCTCTGACTTTGTGATCGCCAGTCGGACCGTACATAAATCTTGGTTCCAAAAAGTCTGATGATGGCGCCATATGCAACAAGGGGAAGACGTAACCAAAGGGTCATTTCACATAAAAAATATAATTTGTTAGAATACATATTAATGACAAGACACAAACAAAGTTCATGTACATTATCTGTTTTCAGATTGTTCGTGCTCATTCTCCTGATTCCATAGTAAATGGAGCAGTAATAAACGTAGGCCTAAATCGTGTAAACGTATTATTGGCGATATATAAATTTGGCTTGAAATGTTGTTATAGACATCATTTTAAGAATACTTCTTTCTAATGAAAGAAGATTATCTAACGATATTTGTAAATCATTTCTTAATTAGATTACAATCTTACAGAACGCATTTTACTCATTTCACTGATATACTCTGCAAAAAAGTTATTAATTACTTATTGTCCCATGATCTGATGGTGAAGCCTTTCTATGTGTCTGACTATTTGTCGAAAAAGAACAAGTTCAGTTTTGAATGTAAAGAGGGCCTTATACCTTAAAGAGTAATGCCCGGGGCTATTCCTCCAGTCCTGTAAAGATGCTTTCTGCTAGAGTTGCTACCAAATTTGACCTTTCCCCGGCGACTTTTGTTCTCCCACCCCTCTCTCTAACGCCTCTAAAAGAAGGGCAGGAAAAGGACGCAATCGATCGGGAAAATACGAGACAAGAAGTTGAAATATAGATAAACAAGGGGGCAGATTCTCATGAATAGAGTTAATTTTAAAGATTTAGATTTTGTGTGTTTATTCTGTAAAAGAAATATCAACTGGCAGATTCTCAAAGTTTGTTGGAAAGGTGGTATGAGGGTGATAGGGGGTTAAGGGACACATATATTAACTTATTACACAAATTATCATCTTGCAAATAAAATTCCCACTTTTCCGGCGTTACACGGTTTACAACTCAAACGTTAATCATTCACTTTAAACAAAAATGACAACGAAATAAAAGAATAAAATACAAACAAAAACAAAGCAGCAACATAAAAACAAGCAAAAAAATGATAATAAAAAAAAAAAAACTTTTAGAAACCTTAATGATAAGGCGTACAAAACCTAAAATAAACAATTAAAGATAAACTCCAGTTCTGGTAAAAAGAAGAAAATTAATTCTCACAGAATCAAACGAAACTTACTCTGAATGTTCAAGTAAATGACATGTGCTAAACAATTTTGGAAGAAAATGTATACTGGCTGAGTAATGAGCATAGAAAGACAAGGAAATCAAGGTAGTACTAGCCCCGACACCGTGTGTGTTGTCCCTTTCTGTGTACAGTGCTTGTTATTTTACCAAGACTCGGCCAAATTTATGATGATTTTGATGACTCCAGAACCTTGCAGTGCACACCAATACATACATGCTACATGATCAACTGTTTCTGCTCCATTCCACACCTTTTCTTTCACAATGCAATCGCATTACCAGAACTGGAGTTTATCTTTAGATACATGTACATCGCTTGAATGGTCATTTCATGGTATAAAATTGTTTTATTTATCAAATACCAGTTTCTTTGTATCAATCGTCCCCTGTTATCTGACCAGGAAACAGATGATCAATCACTTTATTATTGACAGCTTTCTAAATTTTTGACCAGTGATTGGAGAGTACATTTGACAAAAAAAAAGTATGGATCTTTTTGTCGCGTAAAAGAAAAAGACTGAAGGAATATGACATTTCTTATCATATTCCTCCTTAGATATTATTTGCTGTTACCTGGTCACTAAACGAATAAATCAGAGGAGAAATTAAGTTTTAAAGAATTAAAATCCACTGCCAAGTTAATCGTTCAGGTCTAGCGACATCAAATATTTACAAAAGGTAATTGAATGAAATGTTATTTTACTTATATTTGTTATCATATTTGAAGAGATTCTTGTTTCACCATGAAGCCAATACATTCCTACTTAGCCCATATTTAGAGCTCAGGAACCATGGGATACATACAACGAGGAAAGATGGGAAAGATGGGGAAGGGGAAGGGGAGGAAGAGAGAACACTGCACTTCAATTTTACTTCGTCTAACTTCTTGTCCCGCCCCAAGCATAATTTCAATACCTCTCCAAATTGCCCATGGAAGTGGAAAAAAGTATCGTGTACAGAAATTGACTGCGGCTTGCCGTGCGATAAACATCTCGTTTATTGAATTGGTGGCAATTCAGAGAAACGCTTCTAAAGATAGAAGATCAAAAGTTACCCAAACACCACCCCAACCGCAAATTTGTGTCGTTTTTTCATTTATCGGATCGTGATAATTATGATGGGGATACGCCACTCGACGCTTGGGGCAGCGCCATTTTGACCCATCTCGCCACTCAAGCCGTGCCCCTTTTGAATATCTAATTAGGTAATGGTTGATTGATGTTTTTCACCAATTAGCCGGACCGGGTGTATATGGTGTATAAGTGTCTGGTGGGGATGATAATAACAGGGGATTGTTTTGCACTATGTAGAGGGTAAAGTCTGTACTCTGGTAGACATGACTACATCCGGTCCTCAGTGAAGCCCCCTAAGGCAGCGGAAGAAGGTGTGGTCAGCCTGGTTTCATGACCGTTAGAAGACACATTTTAAGACAATGGTTATTATTTTTAAGAAGGATTTTTTTTTTAGAGGGAACTGCCTCACATTAACGGTTTGAAAATAAGACAGGGTATGCCGATTCGGCTTTTACACTTCTAATAATGATGATAATAATATTCTTGATTTATAAAGATGTCTCTAGGTACTGTACAGAAATTTTAACTTGGCCATTGAATTCAAGCTTGCCCGCATACAATGTATTCTCCACTCCCTGAGGAGCATTCCCAGCAGGCGCCATAACAAAAGACGCCGCACAATGTAGAACAAACTAAATTGATTTTCGCATCGTATAGGCCTACTGGGTGGGTACCCATTTTAACAGCTGGGTGGGAAGAAGCAATGTGATAAAATGCCTAACTTAAGGTCATAATAGCTATGTCGGGGATCGAACCCAGCTCCGCATCCCCAGTCAACCGTTCAAAGAACTCGACATCGACCTCTCAACATTCGATATAATGCACTATTATTTGTTCTTGACCCCAAACTAAACATACCCTTCCTTCGATGTGACGATGTGTATTTTCTATTTAAAGATAAATTTGAGTTGTGGTCATGCGATTGCATTATGAAAGAAACGTTGTGGAATCAATCAAAAAAGGTTGATCATCTAGCATATAAGTATTGGTGTGTACTGCAAGGTTCTGGAATTATCAAAATGATAAGAAATTTGACCCAGTCTTGGTAAAGTTACGAGTACTGTACACAGAGAGATGTATATGGGACTACACAAACATGTAGCGAAAAAATCTGTCCCGATTTTTATGATGTTACATGCCTATATTAGAATATTAAGGCATTTAAAGAGCCATGCTTTTCAGGGAGCATTTTTTAGCTGATGTTCTTCCACACTTGCATAATACAGTGATAACGCTCACAAAATATTTTTCACCTCTCCCCAGAACTCAACCTTCTCTTTAAATTGAACATTCCATTCACCTATTTCTTGTAAATGATGAAGGATAATTCTTGAATTATCAGTTATTTCATGGGGATACCAATTAATTTGTATTTTACCTGTGTATGTGCTTGTAGATGTATAAATTTGTTTTTGATGCTGTTATTTGATTTATTCTTACCAAACAGGGCCTCATGGTAGACCACCAAATTGGTGATACACTGTCGCTCATAAAGGTGGAATATTTTTTTTATATTCCAATTTATGGAATTATTTTAAAAATAGTTTAAAAATAATAGATCTAGATAATAGTATACATTCTCAGATTTTATTGAATAATAATTTGCCAATGTGTGTTTTGCGTGACTGCTAAAGCATGTGTATGCTACTATGCTTATCAACTAGGGGACCTATGCCCTTAAGTCATAAATGACAGTAATGAGGATTAATGCCCCCAAAAGGGCACTAATATAGCACATCGACACGGTTTTGATCCTGGGGCCTCACAGTTACGAGGCCATTGCTTTGTCACTGAACCATGACTGTACGCAGCGGGGGCTAGTGTAGGGGGCAGTTTCCATAAGTTAAACAAAACACAGAAAATGCAATAAATTTTCAATAATTTATTGCATTTAACCCCGGTGCCTAACATTAAACAAAAATCTGTGTGCCCATGCCTTGAGCCATAATGCATGGCCGTCCAGAGGATTTTTTTATGTTGGAGACCGGGGTAAAATGCAATAAATTATTGAAAATTTATTTGCATTTTCTGTTTTTTTTTTTAATTTATGGAAACTGCCCCCTACCCTAGCCCCCGCTGCGTACAGTCATGGTTCAGTGACAAAACAATGGCCTCGTAACTGTGAGGCCCCAGGATGAAAACCGTGTCGATGTGCTTTATTAGTGCCCTTTTGTGGGGCATTAATCCTCATTACTGTCATTTATGACTTGAGAGCGTAGGTCCCCTAGTTAATAAGCATAGTAGCATACACATGCTTTAGCAGTTCCGCAAAACACACATTGGCAAGTTATTATTCAATAAAATCTGAGAATGTATACTATTATCTATATCTATTATTTTTAAATAATTTTTAAAATAATTCCATAAATTGGGGTAAAACTAAAATATTCCACCTTTATGAGCGACAGTGTATGTGCCACCCTGTATACATATCAGAAATAAATAAATAAATACATAATAAATACACAGAACTAGCATAAGCCTACAACAGTGTAATGATGCCATAAAATCGTATAGCGAGAATAGCAATTGCGAAATCGTTTATAAGGCCAAATGCTAATTGGCTTTGATTAAAGATAGCAATTTTTAAAATATGTATCTTTATGTTATTGATAATGAGTAGCGGTTCTAAGCTTTTAGTTCTATATTTATCTCATTTTATTTTATTATATTATCAGTATTTATCTATTAATATTTTGGTTTTTTTTGTTTGGGGAGGGGGGGGGTGGCTCAAGCCCCAGGCACATGTAGAAACTGAATTCAAGAACCCCCCCCCCCCCAAGCCTCCCCAACTGTTCTTCTAGAGCCGCTTCTGGTAAAAATGTCTTCCAGGTGTTTCTCTTGGCAGTAATGCGGTATCCACTTATTTATAAATGGCTGGTTAAGAAGTGGTTAATAAAAAAGTATAGGAAGAAAGGTTTCGTAATATCCACTAACAATGGTTCAAGTAAAGGTGTACTTGACAAATTTATGACCCTCCATCATGTTGGCTGATTCCCACGTAAAAATGAAGAGATATTGCACGAAAGTGCGATAAAATACTCAGATCATCACGAGCAGAAATAGGTTTCACAAGGGATAAAATATAATGACACAATGGTGGCACTTCTTAAATAAGCGATTAACAAATCACAATTATTTCTTTGCTATAGACTCTGTAAAATTATCATTCATTGGCTGTGATTTATCGTCGGCGATGTAATTAAAGTCTGGATTGTTCTTGAAAGAAATTCTCTTTACTTTTCAAAGAAATGTGTGAGATACAGATGAGACACATGACAAATGAGAACGGCGACAGCATTTACACTCTTCTATACGAATGGCCAAGGGCGTCACAAAACTTAGAAGGAGGTAATATACAAATTCAAACAATTGGGAAGTGGGAATCTCATTTAACAGTCTGGTAAAAAAAAATCACAAAAATATTTCTTTCATTCTTTATCCTTTTATGCTAGCTTGCCTTTTTTGTGAACCTTTTGGGCTATTTTCTAGGCCAGTTTTCGTCAAATTGGTGCAACACAATTGCCCTAAAACTGAAAATTGTCGTTCGACGCCCCTACAAAATGATATTCTTTTAGGGTCAGAAGCGCTTTAGTGCCGATTAATAATCCAATTCATTGCATTGTGACGATTTATATTCATCTAAACTGTAGTTAAATAGTAATAATATAGTTGGGAGAATTTAGGTATCGATCAGATCAGTTTTTCCCAATTGTTATCGTAAATAATTGTCTGTTTTCATTCAAGATTTCAGATTATCTTTAATTGTACATCTAGCATTGAAGTCACGTTAGCACCATTTTCTCTCATCTTTACAATGTTACCAAGTCCCTTTGAAATAGAGGAAGTACTCGGGATTTATAAAAGAGTTGATATTGCACAAAAATCATGTACAGCTTTTCTCTCGATATTAAAGTACAAGTCCACTCCAAAAATAACTTACTTTCAATAAAAGTAGAAAAATCAGACAAAACAATCAAAAAAAGTTTGAGCAAAATCGGATAACTTTTAAGAAAGTTATGTATTTTTGAAAAAGTGTGTAAAAACTATAGAACAGTGGAAATCACTACACGAATTGCCAATTCGGTTTTCAGTTTGTTACGTCATTTCCTCACTATTTTTAAATTGCTTCATATATTTAAATCCCATTAATTTCTCTTTTTATCCCCCAAAACTTGATTTTTCTATCACTTTGCCCAGGTTAAATTATTTGTATCATATTGCGTGCATGACATTGCACAAAATCTTTTATGAACTTTGAAGAATTGATACTATTTTCCGAATATTGTATATTTATAATTATTGTTTTTTATATAAATAGTTTATAAAAAGTCACATTTTTCATGATTCAACTGAAAAAAAATACTGGAGGTGGTTGTATTTGTATTTTTTATAAATGACCCGATATGTAGTTGACCTAAAACTTGTATGATGGCCATCTGTTAGCTTACCAGTTTATAGTGATACATTAGTTGACATATTTGTGATTTTCTTTGAATTTCACCTTTAAACATCGTTTTGTCATTGAATGCGATCACAAAGACTTTCAAAAAGTCAACCTTAGGCACTTTCAGTAGCCTTGTCCAACACTGGCGATATTCTGTAAGATAAATACCAACAGGATGATTCCTGAAGGTCAATGGAAAGGTGCGGTTAGAGGGTTTAAGGGGCGAACAAATTAATTGTACAAATCATCTTGCAACTAAAGTTTCTCTTTTCCCAGCGTTAATTGCCAACGTTACCATGACGTATTGAATGATTTCTAAGAGATAAACAATAGTGAATTGCCCTTGAGAAAGTTGAGTTGATTTCTTGAAAGCCTTTGTAATCGTAGTGTTTCACTTATTTATTTTATACTTGGGAGATAGCTAGAACACCCTGAGCAGCACGACTGTGGTTCTCCATAGGGGTCTACATCGCTCTATGGATGCACAAAGCTAAGAAGTTGTTGTGCACGACGCCTCCACCACAGTGATAGATCGAATACAGCGCGTCTATGGGGTCGTTCTTTTATTGACTGTCAGTTAAGACACTGCCATATTTACCAATCAGCTTCTGACTTGGCGTATCCTAGCTTTTCTGACCCTCGCTACTTTAAGACGTACCCCAAGGGTGTAGAGAAGGAGGGGGTCTCATCATTGAAACAATGTTATTGACTGAAAAGATTGCGATGAACTTATCCGCATTCTTTTGACTCTAGAACTAATGTCAAACAACGCTTGATCCCATCACAAGTACATGTCAATCTCCGGGGTTTGGAAGACTTTTTAGAGGTTGAAAAAGGTATAAGTACTTCTGAAAATTCAGGGTAGAAAAAGGACGCAAAATGAACATGATGTATTTTGTTCGATGGAAATCGGAAATTGCTAATTAACCGGGGCGATGTCGCGCATTTCGTCTGGACTAAAAGAAAGAATCTCAAAAAATAACAACAAAAACTAAACAAAAAAATTCCTCATAATAACCACAAAACAAATCTAAAACAAAAGCGAGAAAAAGGAAGAAGAAATAAAATCCAGAAAAAAACATGCGACCTGACTGATAAGGCCTTTTTGGTGTCAAAATGTTCACGTTGAAATCAAACTGATTTTTTGGTTGATACCTTAGGCCTAAACGTTCGTTAACACAAAAGGTAAATTGGTTAGCGTTGTTAAAGTTGTTTAATTCTTGGTTAATTTACTAAAAAGGGGGACAATTGGAATATCTATTTGACCCCTTTCTTCCCCGACCTCACACATTTTCTGAGCGATTTTACCCAGGGTATATACAAGCAGACTCCCAGCCTAACAGATCGCCTATCAGTCCACTTTCAACTCCAAACAAAACTGTAAATCAAACAAACGCTCGAAAACAGCTATTCATTGCAAAATTGTTATTACATAAAGAAGGCAATAAAAATCCATTGTGAGAAAAATGGAGGGAAGGATTTAATAGTCCGGTGGGGGTTGAGCCAAGACCGCGCTGGCTTTTGTCCGGGGAAGAAACGGCGGTGAAAGCCGAAAGCGTTCCGCTGGATTGGTACTAAAATAACAAACATGCTGGTCTATTGATGGGACTGACGTAGAACTACACCGTTTCTCCCTGGTGCAATATTTCTTCTTGGTTTCTTTTGGTTCGTTACACCAGTTCGCTAAACAGCATATCAAAGCACTCCTCACAAATCCATCGTACTGTGCACATTTTGAGTCAATCATGCGCGACATATTTGGGGCTTTTCCATACAAATATTAACATGAATTCGGCTTTTCAAACCAATTCAATTTTCTTTCATTTGTGTTACCTCTTCATCCATGCCTTGGGTAATCATTGTGACTTGTTGAGTCAATTTGGAAGCTTTCATCTACCTCGCCTACTGATGTCATATTTTCACATCAGAAAAAGTCAAATTATCCGTGGCATATTTTTGTTATTTGTCAAGTACTCGTGTTACCCAGCATGTGGGACTAATACGTTGATTGTTAGTCCAACTGTTCATATATCAGATTAGTGCATTCACATAATGATTCATGACGTTAAGCACGAAATGAAACTAGGAAAAAATAGACAAAGCAAAGAAAGAAATTAGGTTCAATGGCTTAAGGCGCAGAATCAACTCTTTCTTTATGACATGCGATTTTTACAGAGAGTTTACACAATAGAATGTTTTCTTTTGCACAATGAGGGTGATTTGAAATGAATAGCATGCAATGAATCATGAAAAGGCAACATGGTGAGGAAGGTTCGGGGTTCAATGCCTCCTAATGATGGTCTCCCGTGGATAGTCCTTGGTGTGACATCCACGGCCATGACTTGAGGCGGGACCGTAAAGGATTCGATTTTATGGATGACTCGAGCAAAAAGTTCAGCTTGTATAGGAACGTTTTAAAAAAACCTGGTAAAACTGATTTTGGGGAGTGGCACTTTGAAATGGGCATTGAAACAAGCCGAGAAAAAAAGACTTTTTATAGATGCATTTGTGTATAGAAATTATTAAAACGGAATGACATGTTTTTAATAGGCCTGTACGAATATTGGAGCATTGCCAGGGGTGGTACCTTCCCACTCACCAATGAAAACAGTTGCACTCAGAAAGAGATGGGAAGACAAACTTCTTCCTACGTTTGTAGACGAAATATTAGTGATAATCAAAATCATCAGTACCAATGCTGTTTTCCCGATGACCTTGCACTTATAATTGTCCCATTATAACCAACTACCCATTTACATCTGGGTGGAGAGTGGCTTGCAAAAGGACATTAATGCCCGGCTCGGATTCGAACCCTCAATTCTTGGATTGAGAGTCAAGAGAATTAACCACTATACCACAACACCTCTTCTGAAACTTCAATAATGATTTCAGATAAAGTTGATAGTTACAATATGCACGTTGCAATCACTTCATTTTGTATAAAATTGTTTTAAATATAATGTGTTTAATTGTATATCAGACTTGAATCTATAATTAGATGGAAATGGAGAAAGCCCCTTCGATGTTAAACTTTGAATATGATACGTATATATATATATATACGTATGTAACCCTCATCTATGCCCTAATATATATATATATATATATATATATATATATATATATATATAACCCTACATGGTATATATGATAGTCCTATATATATCCACAGCTTCTTTCTGGTGCCATGGACGTGGGGAGGGGTAGGTCTTAGTCCGTGAATGAAAGGCCAACAAAATATTGATTCGGGGTCCTGTCATCTTCTTTTCGTCTCCGTGCTTTATCCCTCCCCTCGCCCTTCCTTCTCTTTTGTCTTTCTTCTTTTTACCATAGGGGGGGGGGGATGCCATCCAGTGCCCCCTCCGTCAGCTCTGCCACTGTATTATCAAGAGCAGTGAATGTTCTCTTTCGGCGCCACTAGACGCTTCTTTAAACACTCGTCATTGAACCCCCTTCATTCCTTCCGACATTTAATTGCTTTACGACTAGAGGGTGGGAGTCGAAAGGGGTGCAACTTTGTACCCCATCCGATCACCTCTTTGTCAATAGGTAATACACCATGTGCTATAATGGGTAATTAATTTATTAGATATTGTAGTTGAACTGTTCCTCAAGAAACCGCAGTTCGTGGTCAATGCTTTATTCAACGACGACAAATAAATAATCAAACTAGGAAACGGAGGTTTCTTCGAGTCGAGTTTTCAATAAAGGAATTGAACGGTTGTTTGAAATGCTACCGGAAATAGTCATGTCGTGCGCATTAAGACAGTGGTTTTAGAGTGATTATTGTCTGAACAAAATAAAGTGTTTTTCTGGTTAGAAACTGTTGAAATAATTCAATAATACAACAATCTTAGCATAATAGTATATGAATGCGGTATTAGAGAGTAGTGACAAACAAGATGATCTTGAATTCCTTAATTCATAACATACAACAAATAGTACAAAGTGCAGAATTATATTACGTCGTAAAATTTTCCTTGAGTTAAAGTGTTTGTACTGATTCATCTTACAATGTATATATAAACGTCATAAATTGTAAATGGGATAATTTACCTATAAACATCAAGATTTCGATATCATATCTCGAATGTAGTAATAGACACACGAATGAGTTTGCAAAACTGATGATGTTTGATCGCACAATAAGATAACTGATGACGAATTGCTTATCTTTGAATACTCTTCAAATACGTAGTCTTTAACGCCACTAGTTACATTAAACGAAGGAATAATTTGAAGGCGAAATGTAGTCCACCAAACAATGGTGACATTAAAAAAGGGTTATTTCGGAAGACTAAAATGTAAATAATTGTCATGGGCATCGGTAAAGAGGGTGCATGGTGTGTGCCCACCCCCCCCCTCCCCCACTTCCTCCGTCCGACCCCTCATTCAAACTCTAGATGAGTCGGCAACATAAGATCCTTGTCGGAAAGGTGCAAACATTGATGACCCTGTTAATTTTATAACAACTTTTATCATCACTATTAATATTATCATTTTTTGTTGATTGAGGATTTCTTTCGTTTGTTATATCTCAGCAAATTTGAAATGTTACGATTTATTTTACATTTACAGGCAAATCTAAAATTATAAGGACCGTTTCTTCTCAGGCATGAGTGGGTGCGCGTGGGTGTGCGTGTGTGTGAGCGCGTGTGTGTTACGAATATAGTATATTCGCCAAATGCATTGTTTCTTTCTTGACCTTACACTATAGTTTGACCACTATTATAGAATCTTCATTACATTGAAGATGAGCATGGTTGCATACGAGATAGATCCATATTGAAACCAGTCTCTATTTCCTGGAATTAATAAACCCAAACCCAAATCAATAACTGGAGTATACCAGTCAGTCACAGGTGTGGTCAATAAACCACGGACAACTACCTCAAACAGCTTCCTCCTGTCAAATATTCTCTGAATAAAACAATCAATGGAGATTTGTGGTGTTTTGACACGCATTAATCATCAACACTTTGTTAAATTTTGAATTCTTTCAAAATGTACGATCGTGGATCATGTTAAGTACTTTGTGTTGCGATTTAAGTGAATTATAATAGTAATATAATAATCTAGATTTATATCGCGCTTCATACGTAATACCGTCTCTCAGAGCTTTACAGATATTATTACCCCGGTCATATAGGACTAATTAACACTCAATGTGCACCATCTCTACTAACTGAGGAGTATAACTATCTATCTATTCCTACTACAGTATATCAAAGTAGGCATCGTGAGGGCATATGGGAATTACTGACACAAAGGCTTTAGCCGTCCTATCAGGCCCCCATTTCTCTCTCGGGTATGGAGTGGCAAATATAAATTAATGCCTTGCCAAAGGACATTAGGGACGTGGCGGCGGTTGAACCCAAGACCTTTGCACTGAAGTAACTGCTTAAACCACTCGACTACGACACCTCTACGATGATGTTTTCATTTGGTTCGTCTTCCTGTTATAAATCATTGTAAAATCATTTTGACTACAACACAATCGCAACTGCTTTCTAGAAAAGTTAACCTAGAGTAATCTCAATAGCCTTGTGCGTCACCTAATAAGCGAACATGACGATGAGGTATGACTTAATCCGAACATGATTCCATGGGCTGTACAACAGGGACCCGTTTCACAAAGCCTTTTATCAATGACAAATAACAAAAATCAGTGACAAATCTGCTGATAACCAATCAGAAGCAAGAATTTCAGTAGCTTATAACAAAACCTGTCATTTGTCACTGATGACAAGTTTTGTGAAACGCCCAACTGGACATTGAAATTGCCATTGACCTGATTTTTCGAAAGAAGTTGCGGTCGTGGTCTGCTGGGTGTACATTCATACAAACATTGTATGAGCTAGAGCATTATCTGTATCCTCTAACATTAATTTGATTAAAATGTATGTCTGTGTCGCTTAAATCACTTAAAACCCCACTGTTTTACTTGTAGCTACTTGCTCCCTCTATATAGAAAACTTCCCCTAAATCGGTGCCTGTTGGTCCCCCATGATCCTCTTTTTCTTATGTTAGTTGAGAGCTGAGTTAATGAGATAGCCACCTGTCAGTGACCTCGCTGTGTGGTCTAATCCCTTCTGGCCCAGTGGTATTGACGGTCTTTAATTAGAGTAGATCTAGGAGCTTATATTTCTTTTCCAACCATGCCAAAAATATAACAGAGAATTTTGAAATCAAATAAAAAAGACTCTACTAAAATCAAATCAAATTAAATTAAAATCAAATCAAACCACATCATATGAAATGAAACCTATAATAAAATTAAACCACATCAAATAAAAGGAAACTATATCAAATCAAATCAAATTCAACTTATTCAAATACAGTTATATCAGATCAAATCTAATCAAATCAATCGAATTAAAGATGTGAAAATGAAGACAAATGGGGGAGAGAAATTTGACGATAAAAATAGCTTTAATATGGTTACACAAAGGTTGTCTAAAAGACATTTCCTTAAAAAGTAGAAAAAAAGAAAAAAGAAAAAAGAAAAGAAAAGAGAAAGAAAATAATGTTGGTGGAGTCCTTCGTGCCCTCTCGTATCGGTCATAGGATGAAGGCATGGCATAGAAAGGAGGGAATGGTAACAGTGACAATGGCCAAAGGTTGAGTCGTGAAAGAATTTGATGCAATAATGAGTAAGAAAGAGGAAAAGAAAATAAGCTTGTTTGTTGATGTTTTCTGCAGCCTCCACTCCGGTATCATTAACAGGGCAGAGGGTTATGCTAATTTTCTTTTCCCTTCTTTTCCCCGATTCCCTTTCATTTGATTTCTTTCTTTTTTTTTAAGAGGGAGGGGTAGCGTTTGGGGGCACTCGGTGGGCCAGTCATGGTAGAGTCATGTCACCGTTTTATATTACACCGCCGGAGTTGGGTAAGCATAGTTGGCTTTTAAGCAAATCCACAACAAACCAGCCCTCCTCACTCAACCATTGTTGTTTAAAAATGCCAAATCCCCAACGAGGGTTCCCTTTTCTTTCCCCTTCTCCTAAGTTCCCATTGGAACCTGAGAAAGTAACTGTATCATTTTTAGGTTGATTTTCGAAGGAGGTTCTTTCTATGGAGTCTTTTTGGATGAAAGACGAAACTCGACTTGAGTTTCCCTTTCCGATCTTAATCCCAACACACAGGTGAGAAGCGGGGGATACTCCGGCCGGCCGGGGAGGCCTAGGGGCTGAAGGGCTATCCCAACCACCTACCTATGCTATGGGCCACGTCAGTCCTGGTTTGTTTTCTTTCGAGATCAGTACTAAAAGTCGTTCTAAAGAGCGAGGTATTTAGGCGAAGGCAAGCCAAGATCAAATCCGCTATGGGTATTGACGAAACTAAGGAATGAGGGAGAAAGAGAGAGAGAGGGAGGAAGAGAGAGTGATGAAAAGAATCAACAAGAAGAAAGTGTCCGTGAAAGCGGAAAAATAAACCTCCCGAAGTTGAAGTTTAGCTTTTCAAGTTTTAACTCTCCGTCGCTTAACAATCTAAGCGAGGCCGGGGGCGACTTCGTGTCACTGTAAAGCGGTTTGATTCTCAGCTCTCTGTCACTATGTCAGCTTTTTGAAACCCCCCTTTTCGCCCTGGGACCCTTCCCGGCTTGGCATCGTACAATAGAGGACCGGTAGCATGGTGTGATTTGATGGGAACGTCTCTTTAAATGGGTCGAAAGTAGAAAACATTCTAGTGGAGAGGATACCGATCCTTTCTCAAAGAAATATTGACCTTTTCTTCAACCGTCCAACTCGAGGAGACTATCCTAAATATTAGCTTATTTCTTTCATTCTTTTAATCCCCTTCTTTTCTTAATTCTCACCTTTACTGCGCGTACAAAAAAGCGGACTGTTTTCTATTACTTATAATTAGCATAAAAGTAATAGATGAATCTGTTTAGCGTGTGCATGGCTTCAAAGGGTAATTGAATTAAAAGAACAAAATGATTAACGCTTGGTAGTTAATGATAAGCGCAAGTTTCGCTACAGAAGTTAGATAGAAGGAGTATCTGCTTAGCATGTTTGAAGTTGGAAGCATTCGCAGACGTATAGTAGCAAGCTAGACCGCCAGGCGATAGATTGAAGCCGAGTTCAGATCTTGTGTTGACCGCTAAACTTCAAGCAGAAGAACGTGACACAGACCCAACAAGTGTCTTTACTCAAGCCCCATTTAACAAACCAATCTTCTTTTATGTCTTGCAATTGAAGTGGGATAGCAAAGGAGAATATATACGAAGAGAAATGAGGGAAAAGGATAATAGGGCCTTTTTTTTTGTACAAGTGGCTTGGTAGTATGTTCGTTTTTTTGTAATTCTATCTCTAAGTGTTAAGAAGGTGTTGACACTTTGGTTTACTCGCCGTGCTTGGTGGGTAAACGGACCAAAGTGCGATGACTGTGATTTTCACCATTCTATTCTTTCATCTCTTCTGTCTCATGTGTGCATTAGAGGTGGTAAAGTTTTATGAAGAGCAGCAGTCGACTGAGGTCCCCCTTCCATACCCTCACCTGTCCTGAACGGCTCGGGGCGGGGTGAGTGACAGGCGTGACGCCGCTCAGTCTGTCGAGCACGTCTGCGTTTCCCAGGTGTTGGCGGGGCGAAGATCGAAGAAGAAGCAGCGGTGCGCGGTATAAGACGGCAGCGCAAAGAGAGGGCGAGCGAGAAATCTGTTCTCCGACTGCGGCGCGTTTCGCTAGCAAGATCCAAATTTGATTTAGGGTTAATGACAATTAAATGAAAATGATGCGCTTGAGGAGAAGTGAGAAAACTACCAAAAGCAAATTGACATTGAACGCTTGACGGGGCGATCTGATGAGATAGGGGCAGAGAGAGAGAGAGACATTAATAGGGGATGGAATACATGCCTTCTTGTCTCGATCAAAAGAGGGGTTCCTTAAAGGAAAACATTGACAAGTTTAGCCAACATTTGCCAATGAACGTGACACGTGTTTCAAACACAATTTGGAAGGCTAGGAAAACAATGAAACAAATAAAGGTCCCCTCTTTGTCAAAAATTACATATAAGTGCAAAAGACACTGGGAAAGATATATTTATTCACGGTTGCCACTATACACGCCTGTCCTACATACATGGAGATGCTGACTTAACTCAACTGTTAGTCCACCCATGCACCATGATCCTAAATAGTATATTTAAATTACATCAAGTTTCCACCCCCAAACAAAAGTATATATATATAAAAACAAAAATCATTAAGCATCAAAATGTTGTACTTGAACAAGGTCAACCCTGTTACTATTTATGGTGCAGCTGCTGATTCGAGGCTGAGAGAAATTTGCGAGGCATCAAATCTTCATCGTTCAAAAACTTGAGATAGAATCATGTTTTAGATCTCATTAACTGCTACATGGATTTCTCATTCTTGAATTATACATAAAGAAACAAACAATCTATTATCGCGACCATACAAGTCATTTACAAATGCAATAATGATCATTCAAACCAGTTGGAATAATTATTCACAGTAATAGCACACACTCATGATAGGCCCTATCAATATTCTTCATCCGATCGTTCCGAAATTACATGAAAACTTTGTTTTAATATATTTTTTTAAGCCATTAAAAAAAATCCCTTCGCAAAGAGACTTATCCGTTTGGTAAGAACTATTGGTAAATACAATGAAATATATTGTAAATTTTGGTCTTAGAGTAGCTGGATTTACAGATCTTGATATTTTCCTCATCTTTTCTAATATTACCAAATTGTACAAAGCGTTGAGTTGTGAAAAGGGCATATTTTTTCGACGTAAAGTTTCATCGGGAAATACAGTTCGGGCACATTATCATGATTACCTTAAAAAAATCTGTTTATGACATCAACGTGAAACGGATTATATGTCCCTAATTTATTCATGGCATTTGAGTATGTTACATGTTTCTTTAGATATTAATTAAAGGGAAAGTCCACCCTGACATACAATTAATTAAAATAGAAGCAAAAATATAAAAGTCTCTAATTGGAGAGGACCTCGAAAGATACATCAATGTGTCGTGGACGAGTGGATACGTCGCAGGACTGTCGATCACAAGGTCCGCGGTTCGAATCCCGCCGCGGCACTAATGTCCTTTGGCAAGACATTGATCTACATTGGCCAAACTCAACCCAAGTGAAGTAAATGGGTACCGGTAGGAAGGAATTCCTTGAATGCTGTGAGCACCGAAATCGGTAGCCTAGCAGAGCCGGGGAGCGTTATTTTTTTATGCGGCACAGATTGGGGCTTTTTTTAAAAAGGGGTCTTGATTTACAGACTAATACTGGTCGTGTGCGTACTAGACAGTATAAGTAGTAGAGGTCTGTTTTTAATAGTGTTACATGTAATCCACTACCGCATGGAAAATCATTACATCAACAATTAAAATCAAATTGGAAATCTGAAGAGGAGGCAGCACGTCAATAAGGAGAACATCACAATAATTAGTCAATAAAACTTAACTAACTTAAACGAAGAGGAATGTTATCTAAACACATAGTTCGCGATGGATATACAAACTTCTTCGCAGCGCTAATGCGCTAGCGAACATGACTAGTCTCACGAACGTGCAGACACTATTCAGAAGGGAAAGAACGTACTTCCCATAGGTTTAACACGCGCCATGCCCCAATCTGTGCCGCATAAAAAAATAACGCAGCCGGGGAGCGCTTTAATTGAGCATCTTGTAGGGTGAATATGTGCGCTATATAAATATCCAATATTATATTATATTATTATTATTTGCCAATATGTGGTTCACATTTCAGTGACCGGTTCCTCTCATTTTCCGCGTTTATTAAAACCAACTTGATATCAAGGTTGATTTCCCTTTTAAACTGGTTGGATGGTGCAACATTAGAAATAAAAGCGAATTAAAAAAATACATTATCACCTTATACAATGAAGCAAAACATTTTGCAATTTGCTTTTCCCCCCAATGATGTTATTTTTTTCTCGAGAGAGAGTTATGTTATTATGCTCTTTATTCAGATATTATTACCACCATTCTAGGCTTGTAAAAATGTAATGGCCTTTTATGCAATCTCCGAAAATATGTCGCTATATAGACCTTTGTTATAATCTGTTAATTGTAATATTTTTATCATCACTTTCTAACTTTTTTAGAGAGCATCAGTGCATAGCAGATATGTTGCAAATATATGGATAATATCACCATTATTTTACAGACAAAAAAAATCACACAAACAAACAAACACAAATAATTCTTCTTGAAGCTAATCTTGAGCTCTGGTAAGGGCCTCGTATGTTGAGAGAACATGGCTATTATTCATTCTGGATTGTTTATCCTGCAGTAGATTGATTGTTTGAACCAGTAAAATAAAAACAACATCACAAAATCTTGCTGGAAATCATCTTCAATAAAAACACAACTCTCGTCTACACATAGCGACCTGTGTTAAGCACATGGCGACGGGCTTACTTACCTTGATTGCGTTATCTTTCTATACTCAATACTCAGCCCCTATACATTTTCTATCATTACCAGAACACAAGCTTATCCTTGAAAAATCAATTTAGGATGTTTGGGAAACGGTGAACCTGCAGAAGAACTATCTGCTGTATTATCATAATGATTTCCTCTGCTTGTTTAAGTGTTGACTTTGGCAAGGTTAAAAATGGTGTCAACATTTTCTTGATTGATTTATTGAAATGTCAAGAGAGAGAGAGAGAGAGAGAGAGAGAGAGCCAGGTAAACCACGATACGTTCAAAGAGCAGCTTCCGACAATGACAATTTCAAGTGTCACCTCCCAGATGAAAGCAGGTCTGAATAAAAGTCACGGTTTGACAGATCTCATTTGCTCGGTTAATAAGGAATGGAAGGGGGGGGGGTCATCTCAAGACAATCCATTTGACACCTACTTATCTCGTCCAGTGTCGGTTTCTTTTCATCTTGACTCAATCATTGACCGGTTAAACCGCCTCACAACTGCTCGCCATTCAATTCAATACACGGCTTAGACTCCCATTTCACACACCTGTTCCAAACTCCTTTGGCTTAAGATACGGAGATGGTTAATACACTCTCAAGGAGCTCCCCAACATAATAAATTCAAAATAAAGAAGGAGGACATAAAGATGAGAATAAGACGGAAACTTTCACTACGATGCATACAATAAAAACGGCGTCCTAGCTTTACGATTTTGAAGTTGCTAATTTCTTAGCGGTGAATATTAAGAGTAACTGAACAAGATTGTTCAAATAGCAACGATTGTTGTAGGGGAACAAGACTTGGAAGAAAGAACTACACGTCTGAAGCCGACTGGGGCGAGGTTGGATCAGGGTGGACGGGGGTTAACAGTCGGGGTGCTGAGAAGAAAGGCAAACGGTATAAGAAGATTTGAATTTAACGGAGTTATGGGTTCAATCCCTTCTTTCTTTGTGATCTTTGAAGTTCTGAAAGTGAGTCATGGTTGAAGATCTGAGAACATGAAATCAATGACGCTAGAAGTGCACAGAGGATAAGAGGGCCGTTGGACTTTTCTTGTCCTATCATAATGTGATATTCAAGTGAAAAAGAGTTTAAAGACGAAACCGTGAGCGAAAAGTAGTTCTTGGGAATACGAAAAGTTCGGTTATTTCTTCTTTCGTACAGAATATAAAAAGTAATGAAAGCTGAGAAAAAAATTCTGGACAGAAATCTATACGACACAATGATGTATACAAATGGAGCATGTTTATTCAGCATATTTTCCCCCCTTAAAACACCACTTTGATAACTTCATTTTTCCAACTGTTTTTTTAAAAATATTTTTGTTTTTAATGAAAATAAAACTAAACGACATAACATATTTACAATATTTGTTTCCAATCGTTAAAAGGGCGTGTTTGTGTTATAGGTCGAGTTATTGATTATAACTTAAACTATTTAAAAAAATTGCTTTTTTAAATTCTTGATAAACAGGTAATGTCAATACTTTAACAGCGTATATATATAATGTCCTCAAACATTATACATGTATGTTACAATAAAACAAATTCCTTTTGAAATGACAACATTAGATATAATATGCACTTCAAAATACAAAATAATATTGTACCATTTCAAGTTATAAGCCAACTATTATAATCCCAATGGTAGTAATTCAAACTTATCAGAAGACAAGAAAACAAAGGTAAAATACAAAGAAGTGTTTCGGATAAGACGTTAAAGGACCTGACAAAAACCGAACAATACGAAGCAATACAAGGTAATCCAAGAAAAACAGATGTAAATAAAACTGATAAGACAAAGAAATAAATACAGGAATAGTGTCCGTCACTCAAGGAGAGGTCCATGCGGAGCAAAGGACAGAAGGAGGGTGTGGTGGGGGGGGGGGGGGTGGGGACAGTACTCATGATATCTACATTTTAGTATCTTCCTCTGTTTTGACCGGGCTTGAGAGTATGGTTACCTGGTAACTAGGGGTGTGGCCGGCCGGGAGAGGGGTAACAGTGAAGAGCTTAGGATCATAGTGAGGTGGGAATAATCTTACTATCTTACCCTCTGGGCACAGTGAGTGAGTTGAGTGAAGGAATAAAAAAAATCTGACGAAGGACTCATGAAGAGAAAATAAGAAAAAAAAGGGAAAATAGAAATCCGGACCAATTAACTTTTGGCTATATGGTTGAGGATCCCCCTAGGGTGGATTTTGAAAACTGGAGAGCCCACTTGAAGAGAGAGGGAAGAAGAAAGAGGAGAGAGATTGAGAGGGGTAAGGGGTGGAAGGGGAGATCATAAAGTAGAGAGAGAGAGGAAGGGTAGGAGCGAGAGGGAAAGAGAGGGGGAGGGGGAGAGAAGACGAGAGAGAGAGAGAGAGAGAGAGAGAGAGAGGGGGGTGAAGTGGTTGAGTGTGTGTGTGTGTGTGTGTGTGTGTGGTGTGTGTTAGAGAGAGAGGCAGAGAGAGAGAGAGAGAGAGAGAGTATGTGTATGAAGGAAATATAGAGACAGAGAGAGAGAGAGAGGGAGACAGAGAGAAAAATATATGTATAAAGAAATCTTATTTGTAAAAAGTAGATGAGTAGCCGCGAAGATGACTGCATTATGAAAAAGAACTAACATGTGGGATGTGACAGAATACAGAGTACGATTAAACCATCAAAAATAAAGCAGAAGGCATCCCCTCCCCCGAGAGAGAAAAATAGAGAGAGAGAGAGGGGGGGGGGGGGGGTAGGGGAAAATGGAGGTTGTAGAGAGTGAGAGAGAAATGGAGAGAGAAATGGAGGGGGTAGGATACAGATGGGAGAGTTTGTAGGAGAAATGAGGGAAAGGGATGGAGATTACATATATATTTCTATACAGAGATAGAAAGAGAGAGAGAGAGAGAGAGAGAGAGAGAGAGAGAGATGGGCGAAGAAAAGCAGGGATAAGATACATGAGAATGGAGAGGTCGGAGTACGAGTGCTAAGGGAGAAAGAGAGAAAGAGTCAATCCGTAATGAAAGCACAGGTGTATCGCCCTCAGCCACAAACATCTTACCTATCAATACAAACCTACCTCACAAGCATATTATCAAGACACAGTAACCATTCATTATAATGACAAGGATAAATATTCAGCCCACACGTAATATACAGCGCCTCTTTAATACCTCAAACACGAGAAAAGGGCCCTTCTAGCGGCTGAGCATCAACGGTTTACCAAAAATGCCGAAATTGTTTGGTTTTTAAAATGTCCAGCTGTATATAAATCCATTTCCCTTCGGGGTAGGATCAATATTTTCAAAAGCATTGGCTTTTGATGATATAAAAGACGAGAGGAAAGCAATGAAACAAAATTATAAGAGGATAGAACTAGGTGAGAGAAGGCAAGTGGCGGATTGGTGATTATGGCTGTAATGGAGTGGCGCTCTTTCTTTAAACTTTGAGAATGTTTGAAATGTTAACAAACGACACTATAATGTATTTATGGGTTTTACGGTGCGATAAAGAGAGCATACTTTCACACCTTTCTTTCACAAGCTACAAAAATGCACCGCAATGCGACTCTTTACAACAAAAAAAGTGATTTAAGAAGAAAAGGGAGCAAGTCCTTGGCGCTGGATTAAAAACCCTGAGAATGAAGTTTTTAAGATCTCATGTGAACATACTTTTCTATACGATGGGTCTTCCTTTGCTCCAAGCATTAATAGACACTCTGAAAAGTTGGATGGCTTCACCTTTAGAAATGGCAAATGGAATGTGTTGGAGAAGAATGCAAGCAAGTTAATGACGGATTAAGCACTGTTAGATTCAATAATCAACACCTAGGAATTATGGGTAACATGATTTGAGGGAATCGTTTTGTTACCGCGGAGGTCTATAGAGGGCCGCACAATGAGCTGAGCTTTAGAGTTTATATTTTCGTTCACTTTTGTTACCCAAGGATGCAGAAAGAGTGAAGAGCTTTAACTTTTAATGGATGGATTTAATTTTAGGGTACCCTAGTATCTCGAGATAAACATTGAAAGGGGGTGGGTGGGGGAGGTGGGCGCGACTCAACATGACTTAGAGAGAGAGAGAGAGAGAGAGAGAGAGAGAGAGAGAGAGAGAGAGAGAAAGGATTGCGATATTATTGTGAACTAAACTGCAAAACACAATATTTCATCAAAGCAAACAAAACAAAAACAATTGTTTGTTAATGTTGGATGAGCAAGTAAGCGATGGTAATCAAGTTGTGATGAGAATAATTAAACCGGTGATGACGGTATCAATTATGAAGATGATGACGACAACGATGGCGACATATGTAACATCACTCCCGATGATAGTGGTGGTCTTGTTGCAGATACAAGTGGAAATGAGTGAAAACGATGGGGTTGGATGACAGACCGTGTGGTAAATTAGCTTTTTGCTAAACAAGTTATCTAATAAAGTGCTGCTACTGCTATTCCAAGTACTGTCGCTGTTATTACTGCCACTACTACCAATTATGATGATAATGATGATGATGATGATGATGATGATGATGATAATAATAATAATAATAATAATAATAATAATAATCTTTTAAAGTCCACTCCAAATTTTATTAAGTTAAACCGAAAATGGAAATTCTTTTTGCCCAATATTTATTGATCGTGAGCCCGGCAGTTGCTGAGCAGCGCCAGATCGACGTTGCTCTATCCCTTATTGTTGAACGCCAAACAAGGTAGCAACAACTCCCGTCTTTTAACGTCTTTTGGTATGACGCGGCCGGGGTTCGAACCCACGACCTCCCGGTTGATGATAGAGATAGTGAAGACAATCATAGTGATGCTGATGATGAAAATGATGTTACCGATGGTAATGATGATGAAAATGATGACGATGATGATGCTAATTGTGATGATGATAAGGATGAGGAGGAGGGTGGTCGTGTAGCAGTCAGGTGAAGAGACCCAACTATTTACCATATCCGTATTAACGACTCAAACACATGACTGACCTGGTTAAAAAGGTTTAAAAGAAACTAGAAAAACACAAAGGCTTAATATGAAAATGTTACTGGAAATCAGCACAAAAACACAAGATGGATACAACCAGGAGAGGTAGTGGAAAGACGAAAGACAAGGGTGGGGGGGGGGGGGGGGGGGGAGACACCCCTATCCCCTTCTTTCATGCAATACCGACATACGCCATTGGATGCGAGTAGGCCATCCTATTCATTACCTTTGTGTCTCCCATGAAAGAACCCAGCACATAATTGCTTTTGAAACATTATAAGAATGAACACAGTCCACGACATTGTTAAATAGATTTCCAATTACATACCGTATTAGTGAAAGAAAGAAAATGTTCGAAGGAATAACAGAAAATGTGTCTTGATGTAACTGCCTTTGAATACCACCAAGGTGGTAGCGCATTGATTTGAAAACGTTTTGGGATTAAAAAGATTCTTTCTAGTTGGTATAACTGGCAACACCCCGTGTGGGATATAAATCATTATTACCCGTATCAGACATCTGAGCTGGTCATTTACAAAACCGTATTGCCCTAGTTTTCACTAGCAGTGGGAACGGAGGGGTATATTCTTTGTATTTTCCTTGGTCTCCCTGCGCGTATTGACTTTGCGTGTAGACGAGTGAAAATATACCTTGGTATTTTCCACGGTCTCGCATTTTCATTGCGCATCTATTAATATTATGCGTACGAGAACCTGCGCACTTTGCGCGCACTCTATTGTGACGTAATAATCACACCAAATACACACTGTTTGTAGTGTATCGAAAATTTTGTCAAGCACTGGATGCACAGTGTTGGTTTGACAAAGTTTGTTCAGTTCTTGAGATTGTCATGGTGGATGTCTGTATTTGCTCTAGATGTCTGATTTGGATAACAATAAAAATATTGACTGGCTTTACTTTCGGGGGATATCAGAAATATTGACCGCGCTAAGACCATATTGCCCTCGTCTTTCGACTCGGGGCAATATGATCTGAGCTTGGTCAATATTTCTGATATACCCCTCAAGGCCAGTCAATATTATATAATTGTTATAGTAGCTACAAAACATTACAGAGATTTTCAGATTGACAGCACAATACAGTATTGTTACGCTGGGATAAGGACGTGTTAACTTGTTTTACATTAAAAAATATATTAATTATTTGTTCTCTGCTCCTCTTATCTCTGAACCTCTCTTCTTTTCTGAATTTTTCTCTTTTCCCGTATGTGTCTCCCCATCTTTCACTCTCTCCCTCTTTCGCCTCCAAGACAGCACTTCCCACTTCGTTCACGAATACACAGGTCTCACCGGTCCAAAGTCCAAGTACTAAACACAATAATATGCTGTGTATATATATAGTGCTTAATCCATGAACATCTGTACATCTCTATTAAAATGTTTTACAGATACATCATTACACGATCATCGAATTCTGGATTGCCCGCACACAATGTATGCACATTCTTCACTCCTTGGGGAGCATTCCAGCCAGGGGCCAAATACAGACACTTACAATGCTGAGCAAATTACATTGACTTTCGCATCCTACCATGTCCCTATTTAACAAGAGGGTGGAGAGTGGCAAATGTAGACCAACATCTTGTAAAAGGACGTTAGTGCCTAGCTGGGATAGGGTATACGAATTGACAAAAGATTTAACTCCTTTTCGTTGAAGATCAGACATAGACGAAAGACTTCACGCATGGCTGATTGTCAATGAAACAGAGTCTTTTGTCAATTCTGCTTGTTGCTACGGCAGGCAGCCAGTGAAAACGAACTTTTAAAATCAAATTATGGAAATGCAAGCATCTCTTTAAACAAACGGAACTGTGTTATTCCTGGCTCATTTTTCCTGATTGAGGTGTCATATGAAAGGGCAGAAACTAAACTATCTAGAAATGTGAATTTTTCTTTGAAATTCAGATACCGCCCGCCAAATGACTTTTTGGTTTCCTTCCTTCAAATTGCTTTTAATCACTCATGCGTGAAATATGCATCATATGAATTGCATCAAATGAAAGAGGAGGATCTAAGCTTTACAAAATAATATGTGTCATTTATTAATTATAATTGTGATTAAGTTATGATAAAACATCGATAATTCTCGGCTTCCGCTTTTTCCGGGTCGCACTGTAAAGCACAAGAGTTCAGAGTTAACCGGCTCCCTGCCCTCTCCATACCCAAAATTACCTATTGCCTATTTCTCTAAATTTAATGATTAGCAGAACTTGTATACAGAGGAAGAAATGCCGGGAAAGTGTCTCCCACAGATACTGAAGTGAGGAAGGTGTTGACACAGAATGTGAAAGTAACATCTTGCCCATGTAACAATATCAAACTAAAGATGAAATGAACATCGCATGACATGCACTTAAAGACAGTAAGCTGTAAATTGTGTAATACAAGCAGTTTCCACTCAGCTTCTGATTTTCATTTAATAGATCAAATCTATTTTAAGATGTGACCTAGTACTCTAGAAGCCTTGTCTCAGAATTGGGAGTTTTCTTCAATTAAAGGTAATAGACAAGTTTTGAAGAGGCACCCCCTCTCAAAACATGAAATCGAAGCTCTTATTACCAATCATGTGAAAGAATATGTTTTGACTAATACGTGATGATACAAACTTTGCTGGGAAACCGCCTGCTTATTGATATTTTTGGTAAATTATCATATCGATCCGGCCTGGATAAATATCGTGAATGCACTTCAACATTGAACATTTGGGCATATATTTCTGGTTTTTAGCAAATTTAGGTTGAACTATTGCTATCTAAACCTCTGAAGGCAATATTTAAACAATATTGAATGTATATTTTGCACCCAAAACCCTTGAACCACAATTTTACCGCTACCGGTCTACATCTATAAATATTTATCTGAGAATAGGGATTTCCCCTCATAACAGCTCAGTTCTAATCTTTCACACTGTAAAAGGTCTCATGTAATGCGCTATAGTTCTCCTTAGAACTATAAGCTAAAAAAGATAATCAACAGTCTTATTCAAGACTACACCAACAGTCCTTTTCAGGACTACAAACCCTCAAGAAAGATTACTGAGAGTCCTTTTTAGTACTCCTCAATCCTCCCTCTCTCTCACATGTGCCGTGTGGTACACAGTACACTTCACTGACACAACAACTGTGTGTAATACAATATGAATATCACTTTAAAATCAGGTTTTAATTTTAACCATACTTGCATCACAAGCAGGAGTTCATGTTTTAATTTACATTGTATTAATAGTATACTCTCACGCTCCAAACAATACATAGATATATATATGTGACGTTTCATTGATAACAATTCTTGGCAGCATGGCAGATATTCTTCCAAATTTAATTATCAACATCACATCAGTAAGGCCAATTATTATACATTTAAAAACATTAAAATCAAAACGATTTCAGATGGTTTATTAAAATGCCCTTTGCATACATCATAGTCACAAACATTTTATATTGATAAAAGCGAACCGTCTAGACCTGGATACATGGGGGTAAATTAAACTCTGGTGTAGCAAAGGGTGGAAATACTTTTACATTCAGGTAGGGTCAATCATAACAAATAAAGCTGGGGTGATAATAATTGCCAGGACTTCATAAAAGAAAGTATTAATAACTGATGAGGTTAATCTAGATAAATAAGAATGTAATATGAACAATATGACTATAATCATTTTCATTAATATTATTATCATTCTTCTTATTATTGCTATTATTATACTGAACATGTCAAAGTTTTAGGGACAAAGAAACTGCACTGTGGGTTCTCGTAGAGAATTGATGCCATTTTGCTATTTAGCCGCATAGAGTGTTATCCATCAGAGAGTGGACTTCAATTTTTACAATCGAGCGGTCTTGCGAAATGCTTGCATCCTCTATCCAATAGAAGAACCAACCATAGAGTGCATAGAGTGGGTGGGGTTCGGAAGGGGATGAAATGCTCTAAGCACTTGCCACATTAGTAAAGGGGTAGGATCTCTGGCATATTTCACCTGAAAATATATAAAATATATAAGCCATTTTTCCTGCAATCTAAGGCACCTAGTGCTTACTGTAAAAAATTGTTTAAAGGGTTATTAATCTTCTTTTTTCTAATTTTCCTGAGGCTGGAAACATCATAGGGGTATTTCAGATCACAGAATGGATAAAAATTAGGACAGTTCCTTGTTTAAAAAGTTTTCATAATGTTCCTGCTTAGGAAAACCAATGGGCGGTATTCTGGCACTTTTTCTGACCTCTAAAATATTTGATATTAACTTTATAAAATAATCAGTATTCTGAGACCACTGTTTTCTCAGATTTTATCTTTCATTTTATCTTAATGTCTTCTTGCGTGCCCATTACAGTTAGGCCTATACTCATGATATGAACGACTTTAACGCTAATGTCCATCTTATTTTATGTGAAAGATAAAACGTTTGTATTACATGAAAGATAACGTAAAAGTTAGGATAGGGTAAGGGCTATTTTATCTCCAGGACACATGGGAAGTACAACATATGTTTTAAAATATGCAGCTAGTTACAAAATTATTTTTTTTAAATTGAGTGCAGACTACATGTCTCATGCAACATTCACGTAGGGTTAAAACATTGTATTTCAAGAGTTTTGACGACTACTATCATACTTAAAAAGCCTCTGAAACTACCTCAGTCATTTTCGAAGAAAATTTAGCAAAAAAGTATTTGCACTTTGAGGCAGGCACGCATAGTGAAAATTGTAATAATTTATGAATTTCCACTCTTGCCCAAGAGACTTGCAGACCGTGACTCTATTGGTTGAACATGAAGAGAGTGAAATCTAACAGCATTTTTTTGTTGGTTAGTGCATCACAAATGGGCATGTTTTAGTGAGATGAGATTGAAATAAAACAGTTTTTATAATACTTAGTTCAATAGAAAAACTGTAACAGTATTTCATCTTACTGAGATAAAAACTGGGACTTTATCTGAGATAAAATTAATCTTAGAATACCGCCCCAGAGTTTAAAAGTGGCTACTAAATCATAAATATCATGTATGTGCATGTATTGCAAAAAGCAAGGTTTATTTTGAGTTCTTGTATCAGAAGGGTGTTATAGCACCTTTGGCTTACATAGAATAAATGCCCTGATAGTTTTCATAAGCCTATAACGTCCAGCCTGTTTAAGTAGCTATGGTGGTTAAAAATATCTCATAAATCCATCAAGTAATTAAAATAGAAATGTCTAGATAAAATCTCATAGCCTTGTTATCGTCATAAAGCCTTCTTCTCTTCTTCTTTTGTTTTCTTTCTCCTCTTGAGCTTCTCCTGTTTCTCCTCCTCCGAGATGCTCCAGTAATCCTCCGTCTGCATCTCGGTGAGACGGGAGATGGTCCTCTGGAAGGCAAAGAGCTCCTCCTCTCCGGTGAAGATGCTTGCTTGGGAGAGCTCTGACCCCTGTAGCATCGACAGAGGATGGGAGAGGGAGAGAGGGAGAGAGAGAGAGAGAGAGAGAAAGATGGAGAAAAAGAAAGAGAGAGAGAGAGAGACAGATGGAGAAAAAGAAAGAGAGAGATGGAGATGAAGAGCGAGTGAGAGAGAGAGAGAGTGACAGAGAGAGAGAGTTAAAGAGAGATAGAGAGAGAGAGGTTTTTTCAAACTTGTGTATCATTCTTAACTGAGCTGAATGTGAGAAGATATTTGTTGGCACAAAATGGCTTTGAATGATAGTAAAGATAATTGATTTATTTATCTACCTATAAATCAATCAATCTATCTAATTTCTATACCTTTTATCTATTTATCCATCCATTTATCTATCCATACATCCATCAAACATCCATCCATCCATCTAATCTATCTATCTACGTCTAATAGAATAGGTTCATTAAGGCAACAATGTGCTGGATCTTGAGACTCCAATTCTCAATAAGTCTCCATCTTTAGCTGTTCTTAGTTAGCTTCTCAAAAGGCATTCCTGTCCACTGCTTGGTGTTATCAATCCATGTCTTACTCTGCCTGCCCTCTTTCTGATGATTTATTCTATGTTATTCTTCCATCTAGATATATGCCCAAACCACTGCATCTGTCTTCTTTCCGAAATTGTGATGAGGTGATCTTGTTCCCTATTATAACTCTACAATAGCTCTCTCACTATTTTGATGGGCAGGAGGAGTTTAGAAGGGACTAAACTATATCTATTTTCATTTACTGTATATCAAGATTCTATATCTCTGATCATTCAATCATTCAAAAGCAAGAAAACTGAACTGTCAATTAATTAACAACAGCATCATAATTACTGGGCAAGTCTTAAAAATTATGCCCATGCAATAGCCAAATGCAGTGAAACCCTTATCCACTTAAACATTGGAAATGTACATGCATTCTACGTAGAGTGTTTCATCAGTAACTGACGTATTCTTACAACACAGGCGTGGCATAAATATTGGGAGCCTTTTCTTTTTAAATCGAAATTTCCCTTTTTAAGGTTACACTCTTAGGATGGCGTATATAAAATTTATGTTGAACGTTGATCATTCATGTCATGGTTAAAACATGAGGCCACTATGCCCATACTATGCCCTTAAATGAGTCACATTAGATGTCCATCCTGCACAGAGTTTAGAAATCAACAAACACAATTTTCTCTATCTAAGCCACAGACATATCTTACTGTAAGTTTATGAATAGGATATTGGCCTTCTACTCGTTCACAACACAAATACTGGTCTAAGCTTAAAATTTGAAGATCTATGGCATCCAGGACCAAGTCTCCAATCCACTAAAACCACTTAGTCTTGGTCACAAGGTCCAACTTGGAACTGAACTCACCCTCTGTATGTTGAGGTCGTCCATGAGCATGAAGTTGTCTTCCATATCTTTCTGTGTCATGGCACCTGTTACAAAGAGATCTTCCACTGGTACCTCAGCACTGCAGATCAGTCTAACCTACGATACACAGAGAGAGATCAAGACATATACAGTGTCATACTTATGGAGGTGTCCTGGGGGGCGTTTCACAAAACTTGTCATCAGTGACAAATGACAGTTTTTGTTATACGCTACGGAAAACCTTGCTTCTGAGCTAAAGTATTATCAGCCTTGAGAGGGAGCTATACAACATAAAGAGTTTATTATTTACAATTTCATCACTTTAGACTCGATTTTAACCGCCACAATGATCATTGAATATTGTAAAATCGCAAATGCTTCCGAATATGTTTATTTCAACCAAATTCACGACCCCATACCAAAACTTGTGTAGTAAATACTTCAAAAGATATCTGGGACAGCTGCATTCTTAGCAAAAAAAATTTTTTTGCATTGATACATGTATGTATGTAGGATGCAAATTTCAATAAAAGCTTATGGTACTACTATAAGTATCAGAGTGAACAAATTATAACAACAGATGGCGCAATGCACAATGGGAGTTTTTAATGTTTAAGTGTCTGAGATTGACAGAGAGGGGGGAGATGGAGAGAGAGAGAGAGAGAGAGAGAGAGAGAGAGAGAGAGAGAGAAGGCTAGCCTAATAGAGAAAGACAGATGCAGAGAATATCTGACATGGCATAAGAGTAAACTCAAATTTCAATGAAGAAGCATATATCCAACTGACCTTTAAATCATAGAAGTTATCAATCATTGTGATGAATCGTCTGGCTGCTGACTTTGATCTTAGTGACATCTGAGGTATGTTGTGTACAAACACTATATCAAAGTTATGACCAATGGCAAGGTAGTCTCCAGCTCCCAATGCCTGTAATACAATACATACATGGATTGATAGTATATATTACCTTCATAGAAATAACATTCAGGCTAATGATTAATCTATGTTACATTTGATTGACATAAAGCATTTATGAGCGAGATGTCCACTGATAAAAGTCTTCTCTAATTCATCTTTATTAGACATATATCTTCAGAATGAATTCAAGAAAATTATCAACAGTTTAGAATAAGAAAATACTATGAACTTGACAACCACTAGGTTGTAAATTTCTCTTTGACATTAAAGAAGAAAGACATCCTCTTTTCACTCATAATGTAATAGAAAACGCATGCATAGAACAATGCACATTTCATTATGCTTTTTAGATTTAAAACCTACTTGATAAGAAATTTGAAGAAAGCGAAATGCGTTATTATATCATCAAAAGAAAAAGAAAATCAAACAAAAATAAATAAATCAAATCAAATCAAATCTTCTGTGAGTAGAAGAGGAGAACAAGAAGGTAATAGTGAAACATAGCTAAGCATTACAACAAAAGCTTTTAATGTTCAATAAAGGCATGTTCAGATGTGATGCAGCTAAATCACAGCAGTTTTTTTAATGATGATGTAATGTGTAATGCACTTCACATTCTCTGTATCTTATAATGCAGAGCTTGGTGAATCCTTGCATTACCCTTATTGCATGCAGTTGCCATTCTTGTTAATAGGTTAAAACAAAAAAGCAGCATATTTTTTTAAAGCTGATATTCTAAGCAAATAAATGTCCCTTAATTTGGTACCTACGGCAAGCATATGTTATTTATAAGTCTTTCAATTACATAGCATATCACCAAAAAAATCTGGCTACTCGAAATCCTTAATTGAAATGTCGAAAATATCCGCCTCTCTTTGCGCAGAAAATCAGTCACGGCGCTGGTCTACTATATATGACATCACGTCCGGGAAAGAGTATATTCACGTACCCGGATGTTCCATAGCAAACATGTGCAGGTTGATACGATTTTCTGCTTATTTTTGTTTCAAAGGCTGAAAAGTCTAATAAATCATAATTCTATGTACAATCCTTTATCTTCCCCTAGTACTTCATAGTATTAATATCAATTCCCCTTTTAAAAATTATGACATATACATGCCAACGATGTGCTATTAGTCGATATTTTCACCATGTAATTTTTGTTTTGGTGTTGAAATCGGCCCAGGCACGGAGTGAACAGTAGCTGTCTACCCATGCACAGTTCATTACCATACACTACAGCGATCTCCCGATGGTTTCTTCTTCCTTTTTCCCATGTCTTTCGCCTTCCTTGGCCCTGAACATCCTTCATCTACCAATTTTGACACCGGTAGTCAGGAGCAAGTTTTTGTTAGTTGTTTTTCTTAGCTGGCAACGTTGCTTTCATTCTCTTGCAATTGCCGATAAACATATAACTAGCGCAAGTACGTTCCATCACAAGCAAGCAGCGCCTCGAGCAGCAGCTTGGCCTTACCTCCCGATTCTGCTCGCTTCACGAACGTTCATGCATGCAAGAGCCGCATCACTAGCCAAAATATTATAGAGGAAGCGCGCTTGCATGATCTCGTTCAAGTTTGATATTTTACAACATAAAATGTTTAACTGGTACTGTAGGCCTATCCTTTTTTGAGGCAGTCAGACACATCTATGATAAGTGCTATCATAGTTCTAGACCTATTCGTTTTACAAAACTGCTCCTGTATCTTATCTGATGACAAGATAATGCATCCGCCTATTCATACGTGCACGATTTAACCTTGTTTCCTATTAAAGCAGTAAACTCGTTTTAAATCTCTACCAAATAGGTGAATATGAGGATATAAAAAGAAATCAGCGACTGGAAAATGTTGCTTCGTTATTCTTCATTCAAATGTAAACGGAAAATCCATCAAATATACTCCTTAACAACAACAAATCTAAGCTCTGACAAGATAGCATTTACCTAGGGATATCTCTGCCATTCACTCTCACTGAGCCCATGAGTCCCGTTCGTGACGTCACGGATAGAGGCCCGACTCTACACGCACTTCCGGGTTTCAGACTAGATAGTTTGGTAGAGTTTACTCGCATAAATTCACCATTCTAAACTTGTTTTTGTCAGTTGGACACCATTTAGTGTTATTCTGGGGGTTAAAAGCTTTCTATTGATGTAATTATCTCAATATTTGGGATTGTCTTAGAGTATCGACTTTAAGGCTATTTACTGCACCATATCTCAACAATCCTTAAGATTCACCATCATCACTAACCTTCAAACAAAGATCATCAAAAGTAAAGCTAGCTATCCTTCCACATGCCCTTGGTATCCTCACATCTCGGCCAAGTATTCTCAATGTCCTCTCTGTCACTTCTGTCAAGGATAGAGGCAAACATATTAGCATGTTGATGAAAAATAAGAACATTATCATGAAACCAAAATCTGTACCTTAAATAATAATAATAATAATGATATTCCGTGTTTATATAGCGCTCAATACATCGATCCAACGATGTGCCTGAGCACTTTACAGGTATATTATTACTCCGGTCATCGGATTCAGGCTTACCCGTACACAATGTAAGCACATTTTCCGCTCCCTAGGGAGCATTCCAGCCAGTCGCCATTTTACAAGTGCACACTTGCTCGTCCAACCATATGAACTTTCGCATCCTACCGGGTACCCATTTAACACCTGGGAGGAGAGTAGCAAGTGTAGGTAAATATCTTGCCAAAGGATATTAGTGCCATGTCGGGATTCGAACCCTTGACCTTCGCATCTCCAGTCAAGCGCCTTAAACCACTTTACCACTATTCTCGACAGTCACATATCTAGAGTAAGTGAATTTAGTTCTTCTCTACGGGTGCAAGTGTTTGACATCAAACAAAGAGCTTGAAAGAAGATTAGAGGCTACAGAGACCGCGTTCTTGAGAAAGATTATGAATATATTTCTCTAATTTTGTATTTTTTAAATTACTTTTAACTGGTTTCCATTTCCAATGAAATTCACATGGTTTCCCATTTCTAGGTTAACTTCTAATGTCATTTTAGATTTGCAATTTTTTTACACTTTTTTCGGTCATTGTATTTTACTTGGATATATTTTTGTACCATTTGTTTGTAGCTTTGAAATGTTTTTTAAATATGTAAATTCAGTAACAATTAAATCATTAAGGTTGGAAGTATTGAATAAATCTTGAATCTTGAATACATCATGGACAGAAAAAAATAATGCATGAAGAAGTGTTAAAACAAGCAAGAGTAAAACCATCATTCATCAACATAATAAGAAAGAGGCAAAAATTTTCAATTTGTTGCTCAAATAATTATACAGAAAGGATATTCTCAGAAAAAACATTAACAGGGAAAATTGCTGGAAAGAGAAGCAGGGGAAGGCAATGTCTTACATATTTTCAAAGCCTAAACAAAAGGGCAACCAAAAGTGAATTCAGCAATACCAGCTATTAAGAATAGCAGATAATAGACAGAAATGGAAGGTTGTGATTGTTGATGTCTGTAGCAGACCTTGTAATTGATATTGATGATGATGATGATAGAAAAATCAGACAGAGAGCTAGATAATTTTGACAAGACAAAAGACACAAACTCAAACCAAATTAAGTTTACCTTTCCCTTGTTTAGTGCACATCTTTGCAAACAATTGTTCACATATATTGGCTGCATCACACTCTGATTGGTTGAGGTATACTTGACCATCCACAGGAAGACCTAGAGAGAGAGAGAGGGGGAGAGAGAGAGAGAGAGAGATAGAGAGAGATGAAGAGAAGGGGAGAGAGAGAAGGAGAGAGAGGGAGAGACAGAGGGAAAGGGGGGAGAGAGAGATAGAGGAAGAGAGGGAGGGAGAGAGAGAGAGAGAGAGAGGAGAGAGAGAGAGGGAGATAGATAGAGGGGGGAGGGGGAGACAAAGAGAGAGAGAGAGAGAGAGAGAGAAGGAAAAAGAGAAGGAGAGAAAGAGAGAAATACACTAATGAGAGTTTTCTTCATAAAGACCTCAATAAATTCCAATTCTATAACCATTTTTATTCTTTAAATGTATTCAAATGCATGCTCTGAGATAAGCTTCACTACTCTATGTAAACATAATGCAATGGTGCCTCCCCCCCTCTCCTCCTGGTATAACTGATTGTGGGTGTGCAGGTGGACCATTACAACGGGGATTTCCCCCTACTCTTTTATCAATAGTGCAGTGGGTACCGAATGTGCAAAGGAGGTGACTCTTCTCTACACAGGGCCTCCATTTACCATCCTATCCAAGGGACGGAGTGTTTCCACTGTTACATAGCCTGCATCTATGAAACAGGGGAGGGGCACATTAACACACAACGCAGGCTTCAGTCATCCACCTACAATCTTTGGTTCAACAGGCAGCAACTTTACCAACTAAGCCAACTCGCTTCCTATCAAGGAGTTTACATATATATATATATAGATGAGGTCTTACCAGATAATTTTCTGTAGTCTATTCCAGAGTCTAGATTTAAAACATCACAGTGATTCTATAAGAACAAGAAGAAAAAAACATAATTATGAATCCACCATCTATTATGCCAATACAGCTACTCCAGACTTGTTCGAATGATACCAATTATATCTGTAACAAAATTCAAATATGCCTCAGAATACAAATATAAATATATAAATCAGAAAACAAAATATATTAAATACCACTGGCACTACCCAAACAATGTTGCTTCTCATCAAATTTGGTACGGTATTTTTCACTATGTACTTCAAAAGTATAATAGTCAAACAGAATAGTCAGAAAATTATTTTGCAGGTGGGACAGGCATTGCATTTATAAAGTTGTGGACAGTGGTGGGAAGAAAATTTTCACAAAGACAGAACTACTGCAAGAGCATTAATGTATTGTGCCACTAGTATAGGACTAAAGATACAATTTCACAGGAAAGAGGGGGGAGGGGGCTGTTGTTTCTTGCCTGCATCCCAACTATCTATGCTACACTTTATGACAGAAATTATATAATTTTGTCATCAGAATATACTAAATAAGATATACATGAAGCTTACAAAGATATCTTCTTGCCCAAATATAAGGTGACTTTGCCAGAATATCAGTTTAGCCCCCCCCCCCCCCCCCCCCATACATATACATATCAGACTAAAAGAGATACACATATTTCAGAAAATAAAGACAGTAATACCTTACCTTTAATATTGGTATGAAAGGGACAAAGTTGCTTCGTTGGAGACCATTCTTGTAGAGGTCATCTGGATGCCTGTTGGATGTTGCCACAACAACCACACCATTATTGAAAAGCTGTATGAAGAGACGCTTGAGAATCATTGCGTCAGCTATGTCTGTCACCTTCAAGAATGAGATAGAGAAAGAGAAAGAAAACTTCAATTCAATTGCTGAAATATTCTGTGTTAGCAAAAACAAACCAACCCTAACACAAACAAAACAAAATGGAGATTTCAAATATTATATTCCTGCACTTTGGAAAGATAAGGGACTGGTATTCCAATGCAGATCCGCATATTTTTTTAAGTATACTCAAATAATCATTCAAACTTAAAGTGTTGAGAAAAACAAACAAATGCTCTATGTCACGTAAATAAAAGTCCTTCAATTTTGCAGAAATTTTGTCAAAGGATATAAACCGATGTGAAATATACATGTACATACTGGGATAACAAAAGTAGTGCGCCAACATTTCTTGCGTGCATACTTCTATGATTAGATGCAAGTAACAACAGGAATATGGTTAATAATTCCTTTGCTTCTAGGTCAACTACCGATACCCCTTAGGATTTAATCCGATTATCACCCCCCAGAAAACTACTCCCTACAACAACCCCCCCCCCCCTGCCCCACCCTCACGACAACTAATTCCAGACAAATACCATCTGGTGTAATCACCCCACAGGCAGTTGTTTCAGTTTATTTAAGACAAATTTATAGGGGTAGTTATTGCGTGCGGTTACCGGGATAACAATTTTTATAGCGATTCCTTAAAATACAGTTTGTTATAGAAAGGTATTTCAATAACAGTTTTTGTTGTTGAATATTCACGATCAGTCAACTGGAACACATGTACAGTGTGGAAACAGTCGATATAACAATCTGTGTTGCTGCCCTGACCAAAAGAGACTGGTACCCCTTCTCTCACCTGGAACTCATCAAAGCACAGCATCCATGTCTCTTTGCTGATCTCCTCAGCTACTGGTGAGATGGGATCAAATGCCTGAGGTTTGGTGCTGTCCCTATCCTTAGGCATCTGTTTCTTGATCTCATGAATTCCTGACAAGAAAAAGGAGAATATTCATTCTTGATTGATTGCTGTTTGTTATTAAACGCTTTACCATTAACACGGTATTGTTATCCCAGTCACTGGATTCATCTACTATTCTGACTGGAAATCCAAAGGTCATGAATTTGAGCTAAGGCATGGGACTTATGTCATTGAGCAAGGCATTGTACCTACATTGCTCCTCCCCACCTACAAGTTAATTGGATTAGAAGGTGCGTACCAAAATGCTAAACAGGAAATGGAGAATGTGTTCTATAATGTGCATAATAGCACATGTAGTACATGTATACCAGTGACCGGGATAATAATAGTACTTTGAGCGTTTTGGTCAGTTAATAATATATATAAGAAACTGGTATTGTTATTATTATTATCCTTCTTGTTATTATTACTATTATGAACAATGGAATACATGTGTTTGTTACATGTGATTGATGCGTTTTTACTTCTGAATTCTCTTATTCTGCTACTTTAAATGTCTTATTGTGAGCAGAATACTGTTATATTTAGTTTAGTGGGTTCCATAAATCTACTCAATAAAATGGATGCATTTGATATTGCAAGGCTAAACCTATAATTTGTTTAAGGGCTAACACTGTAAACAAGCAATAAAGTGTCTGAAATCACTTTATATTTTATCTGTTATTAAAGCAGCACGTGAATGTATACTTGCAATAAAACAAACAGTAACATACTGTCAGTCACAATTTCAAATCTATGGTTAAAACATAAAAATGATTTAGTAGCGAATCGTAAAACTGAAGAAGTACCAGACTGCCGGATATTACACTTTTTTAATGATTCACATGTGTAATAAACGCAGCAGCGGCCCATCACTATCTCAATTTTTAAACAGATTTAATGAGGTAGTCGAGACGGAGGACGTTCATTACATTCATTACGTGACAAATTATTCTAACCCTGTTGTGTCACTGTATATTCAAAGGTGTATCATATGAACAGAGTTGAAAATTGGTTCTAAGTTACCATTTTGGGGGCTTCTTGAGCAGACGTTTAAAAAAAAGTACTCTATCTTTGTGGAAAAGAAGTACATTCGCATTCACAGCAGAGCAGGTTACTTAATAGTAGTAGTAGTAGTCTTTATTGGCCAAATTTTGACTACAAAGCTAATTTGATACAAAGGGCATCATT
The DNA here is from genome assembly GCF_000002235.5 of Strongylocentrotus purpuratus. Lineage (NCBI taxonomy): Eukaryota > Metazoa > Echinodermata > Echinoidea > Camarodonta > Strongylocentrotidae > Strongylocentrotus > Strongylocentrotus purpuratus. The sequence continues at coordinate 41,211,979 of NW_022145607.1, forward strand.
TTCACATCTTTGAGAAACGCTGTGAAAACATGGCCCTTTCCTGTATAATGTATTGCTATTTGAAAAACAAAAAGCAAACAATTTTTTTCCAAATCTGTGAATATCTCTGTAAAATTATCCCTTATTCGCAAAATGTATAATTGCCATGTGTACTCAAAGCCAAATGGAGTGATACCACCAGTTATGAGAGTACTGTGGTCTCTTAGTGAAGGTTATGGCATTATCGTGATCCGAGTCCCCTCTCATTTCTCTACACAGCTAGCTTGCGTACGGGGGACTTCAATCCACCTCCACAGACTGAGCACACAAACGTGTGTGTACACTGTGAATGAGAGGGGACTTCGATGACGATAAGGCCAAGGTTATTTTCTCCCACTCAAGAGGTATGGGTTTCGATCCTCGTTCGACACTTACTGTACATACTTGGACAAGTTGTTTTGCTTAACTAGTCCCTTCCTACAGTAGTGTACATGGGTATCTCGCAATGCTGAGATACTAATAGTTGGAGGGAGGGCCTGCAGGAAGAGCAGTATTAATACAGGGCCCTGTTGCACCCTGTTTATGGTAACTACCATGGAAACCTTGATTTTGATTTGCTATTGAGCCCTGTTACCATGGTAGTTGCCATTGATGTCAAAGTTATCATCAATGGTAATTTGTTATGCAACAGGACCCTGATGTAGCTATTTTGAGGAAAGTAAGACTAAACCATTCAGTAATTATATTGATTAGTATTATTTATGCCACTTACTTTTATGAACATCCAACATGAATGAATTGAAATGGATCCTCAACTTCTGAGCTACAGCCACGTCTTCATAGAACAAGTCCATCAGCATGGTCTTCCCCGTTCCTACACTGCCATACAGGTACAGACCTGCGGGCGCTGGTCTAGGCCTCTTCCCTAGGACCTGTATGAAATGAGATGTAAACAGTATTGCTGTTTAAGGTTCTTTTCAACATAAGGACATGAAATCAATAGAAAAGGTCTATCAGCATGGTCTTTCCTGTTCCTACACTGCCATACAGGTACAGACTTTAGGTCAGGTTTATAACTCTTAGCTAGGAGCTGGGAGGAATGAAGAGGTAATGGTCTTTGGGTTCATGGAAACAAGGAAAGACAAAACATGAATAACAAGGAAGGTTCTAGAATACATAACTTACAGTAAGGGTAGCAACACAGGTCAAGTTAATGAAAGAAATCATTGTTGAAGGGTGATTGGGTTCACATGAGATATATCTGAATGATAAATATGTGTTTTAAATTAGGCCTATTTCATATGGTTTTTATCTGTTGCTAAAACAAACTATTTAATGTTGTGGGGTATGTTTAGTAGTTTGTAAACCCAATGGAAAATATATATTATATAATATTATATATTGAAATGGGATAAATTTAAATCAACATGTTCTCTTCTGAAACTGGGTGGTCGCTGTAGCTAAATAGGGTGATGAGATTTAGTCAGTAGTCAATGGGTTCAATGTTCATTTGATAAAATCAATCATGTCAGTGGCATATATAGATCCCTCATTTCACCTCTTCCATTTGTTTCTTCAAATTCATGTTAAGCATTCTTTAAGTTCCTGTTCTAAATTCTTACCTTATAAAAAGATAACTTATGGGCTAACAAAATAAATGTAATGAAAATTTTGTAGTTCTTGCTTACGATCCAGCATTTAACACCTACATGTATTCATTGACCCTATTAAACCTGTTTTGCTTACATGAGCACTTTTAGATATAATACATGTACTCTAAGTTAATTTGAGATTTCCTCATGACAATTCTTGTGTATTTCAGTTTTTAAAAAAACCCAGAGCTCCTTCTTCTTCTTCTTCTTCTTCCTCGTTAAATGCTAATTCATGCAACGAAGATTACGCACTCCAGAGTGGTGTGTGCCATGTTCAATACGTGTGTAGGAATCAATCTAGGTGCAAGATATATACATATACAATGATGTGCTGTTAAAAACGTGGACAGCGAAGTGCTGCCATTAGCTTTCGAGTGTTAAATTGCTCAACAATCCAATTTATGTTTTTTTTCTTCTGCTGATCCATTTAGATACATGTCCATAAGCTTACACTGTACCTTCTCAAAGAACCCAAGCTCTTCTGGCTGGTAGCCACTAACAGTATCATGCAGTTGTTGTAACCGGGTAACCACCTCCCTCTGGTGATCATCGTTTTTCAATGCTCCACGTTCAATCAGGCTGTTATAACGATCGAGAGGACCCCTGCTGCCCTTATCGTCCAATGACGAGAGTGCCTGTGTGTGTTGGTGCCTTGTGACGAGTTGAGAGGCATTCCATGTGCACTTTAGGTGGTCTCTTTGTGGATGATCTTTTTATTCAAAGGAAACGAGGTTAACACAAAATATATCTTGAGCACATTAAAAATAATTATAGGCCTACTGTTTAAAGATTGGATGAATTCTTGGATAAGAGAAATAACTTCAGCAGAAATTTGCTGACAACTCAATAATATGCTGGGTCTATCTAGATCAATTTGGATAGTGGAGTTTTAAAGATACAAATGAAATATAAATTACTTAATTATATTAACCCCATTCAGTATTCACCTTTGAATTATATTAAATTATAGGGTCTACATTGTACATGCAATAGATCAAATATCTTTTCCTAATCTAATGCGAATCGAGCTCTTAAAGGTCGATATACATTTCGACCACGGGTTTTTACTTTTAACTTGCGCGTTTCACACCAGAACCGATCCATTTCCACCTCCACATTACCCTTCAGCTTTGTTAAACTTTCTTAAAGGTAACCCTGTAAACGATCATCGGATTGGCCGCCGATACCGATCCGATCAGGGGTGATCGGATAATAATTTCCGATCGCCGATCAATTAAAATGATCCTGCACGGAAAACATGCGGGCTGCCATCTTGGATTATAATGCATACCTACATTATAATCCAAGATCCAATCGCATGTTTTGCCTCTGCTCTTAGACCAACATTATTAATTTCAAAGTCATGAAAAGGCACTAAATATCAACAAACATGGTCTACAACAACTCTAAATGACAAAATAATCCCAGCCATGAATTTTGATTAAGCATTTGATAGCCAAAAACTTGAAAATTTTCGTCATTAAAAAAAAAAAAAAAAAAAAAAAAAAAAATTAAAAAAAAAATCGGCCGATTTTTTTTTGTCGATCTTCCGATCCGATACCGATCAAAGGTGCGAGGGTGTTGCTCCGATCTTCCGATCCGATCAGAGCCCCAACTTACAGGGTTACTTAAAGGTATTAGTATTACAAAGTTTTGGTATGGGATCATGAATTTGGTTCAAATGAACATATTGGAAGCATATGAGATCCTACAATATTCATTGTTCATTGTCGCGGTCGAAATAGACTCTAAAATTATGAAATTGTAAATAATATTAACTCTTTATGTTGTATAGCTCCCTCTCAAGGTCAATATATTAATTAAGCTATAAAACAATGTTTCTTGACTAAAATCGACCGAATAACTATTCCCGTTCTGAAATTATAATATCACAACTACATATTCTAAGATTTTCATGGTCGCAGCTACCAATGTACGGCCGTAGGCTAGATCTAGACCTAACTAAAACTAAAAGTTAGTTAGGAGCTAGAGTCTAGACCATTTCATTTGAAATTTATCAAAATTTACCGGGAGCACCGGTAAATCTTTATATTCAACTTTTTTCGAAAGCAGAAGTGTTTCAGAGGCTAAAGATTCTAGTGTTTTTAATAAATCCACAGGGGCATCCAAATATATCAAATTGTAAAGAATCACTATCAACTTATTTTTCAAAATTTCCCAAAACTTTGTAATACCTTTAAAGACTACCCTACATAATATTCAATATGTGGGGCAACGTACTGTGACTTTCCTGATAAGTATCCTCTTAGTTCACATTAAAAACTCAGCTAATAATGAATATTCCTCCACAAAAGCTTGCAGTCTGTTATATAAATATCCTAACATTAAAAAAATTGTACTTACAATCCAAATGTCTTTGTAGGCTGGCGTTAATAACGATTTGCCGGGTCCTTCTTAGGACGCAGTACGAAACAAATGACATTTTCGCCACAGGAGTTACGTCACAGTATTTGGTTACGGGGTCAATGAACTTTGTGATGCAGTATACATAACGTAGGTACAGTACAGGTGCATGATTGTGTCGCCCGCAGTACAGGGCACAGAAACGTATTTCATAGTTCTGGGGCAGGGTGGGGGTCAGTTACTCTGGCTTTCAAAGAGCCCTGGAACAGGCACGTAGCCAAAGTTTGATGTTTGGGGTGGGGCACATACTTTACATGTAATCGATCGAGGTAAAAAAAAAGGGGGGGGGTCTAAAAAAGTTCAACCGATCTTGGATTTTTTAAAATAATTATTAATTAATTAATTTTATTTTATTTATTTATTTATTTATTTATTTTTATTTTTTTGTTGTTGGGGGGGGGGAGGGGCACGTCCCCCCGTGCCCCCCCCCCCCCCGTGACTACGTGCCTGCCCTGGACCCGCCATCGGTATTGTATCTATTACTTGTATTGGTGTCATAATAAAGTCAATGGCGGCGTTTCGGGGGTGGGGAGGAGGGAAATGGCTCCCATGATTTGCCCCAAAAGGCGATCTTAAAGTTACACTGGGTGACTAAAAATATCGATGTATGATCAGCCACCGAAATGTGTAGTTTACCCCCTGCCCCCGACGAAAAACCCTGGCGCCGCACTTGTCCCCCCCCCCCCCCCCCCCGATTAAAATGTCCTAGAACTGCCCATGGAACTGTCCATGTTAAAGAGCACTTTTATGACACCATGATTGAACTTCTCGATTGAGCTTGACACTAAAGCTTATCATATCACTGAAGTACTTCCTACGAAGTTTAGAACAATTACCTTGACCAAGGCTTCGCTCCTGGGTTACATTGGGGCAGTTGCACACCTAATCACTGGTATAGTATATAAAACGGTGTATGCCCACATAATTATATACAGGGAATGTATCAATAAATTAATGTGCCCCTTTCTTCTTAATGCAAATTAGTAGAATCTCTCGACCCTTAAAGTACTAGGCATGCATGAACTAAATAACCCCCCACATCCTTTTTTTTTTCTCTCTCTCTCTCTTTTTCCCCCTTCTCTTAGTCACTGCATGTCCTCGTAGTTTCCAACTAATTAGCATTATTTTCTTTTTGAGAAAGCTACCCCTTTTTAACTTTAAGAGTTCCCATAGCATGTTCTTCCGTATTCTTCTTGATATAGGCCCATGGGTATATAATTCCAAAATTAGTGACCCACTTTGGGACATTATTGGTGTTCCTGTTACATAAGGAACCTACACGTATGTGTGGCTCTGAGTAAAGATTTAAATAGTTGAGTATGATTGTTAAGTGATTCTAGGTATGAGGATGAAATATTATGCTTGGAAATCACTTTACAATCTCACTCCACTATTTAAGTCTTTACCCAGAGTCACAAATACGTGTGAGTTCCTTAAGTAACATGGACACTAAAAATGTCGCAAAGTGGGTCCCTAATATACGGAATTACACATATTTTGTCATACGCCGTGCGCATGTTCCCCATTCTTATTTAATGACTAATTTTCCACCTTTCCTTCTACTTCAACTCAATACCAACTTAATAACTCAATATTGCCCTCATATTATTATATCAATCATTCAATTTTTAATTTGTAATACCCTCCCCGTTCCCCCCAAATTATTCATTGCGATATGTTGTAGGCTTTCTCTCCACTGTACTTCACTGCTTGTTTCCGTTGCCACATCCGTTTAAAAGTGTCAAAAATCACAAACTGGAACTAATCAATTGTTTCGTTCGGTCACTTCGCTCTAGTTTTTGTATGATAAGGGATTTATGCGAATAATGTGTATTACAACTAAAATCATTAGCTTTTCTGTTAGAATAGCAACACAGTTGTGTGCAGTTGGTTAAGAACAGGGGGATTGCGACGATTAATACTACAATTCACCCTTCAGATGTCTGTTTCTTCTCGAACGTGAGTATCCGATTTACAAAGTTCTTTATCTTACGTTAGGCTTATCAATATAGTATATCTATAAATTAATCAGTATTATACCCATTCAGATTGATCGCACATATAATGGGGGTAGTTGCTTTATACGCCCTCCAATTTGCTTTGTCGGTCTCTACATTGAAAAGTATTACTTCATATTTTGCAAAGTATGTTTTATTTTCTTATAAGACTGAATAGATAGGCGTGATTAGTAATCAGTTCACTTCGAAATCTAAATTAAACATGTATTAGTAATGATAACTATGCAATTATATTTCTCAGTTTACCGATACCGTTACTTAAATATACCCTGGCTCTAAAATGCAATCTCACAATTCCATTTCCGTCTTGTTCCTAGTTTCCTATTTTACTAGTACTATATTTTACTAGGTCACTTACAATTTGCTTATGGATCAGTCCTGTTAATCAAATCGTTGAAGTAATAATGTTAATTATGCCTGTTTTGTAGTTTTAAGATGATATTATATTTTATATTGCTGCTTTTACTCTGTTAATTTTTCAGAAAAAACAATAAAAACAGAAAAAAAAAAAAAAAAAAAAGTAATAATGTTAATTGTATTATAAACTGAACAATTAACCCAACAATCAATCGATCAATTCAAGGTTTATTAAAAACATATGTCGTAACGCAATGGCTGAATTAGTCATATGTACAATTAAAAGACTCATTGCATATTTCAAACATAAAATACAGTTACAATTGATTCGCCAATATTGAAATATGTATAGTTAATATGGTAAGATTGCTATGGTAGCAAAAATAAGAAAACAGAATATAACATGAAGGCAGAAAAACGGAGAGGAGAAACATGAAGAAAAGAAGTAAAAGAGGAAGTTGTAAAAATGCATGTACATAAAAAAAAAATAGAAAAGAACGTATTCTTTTCATAACATTGCTGACGTTTGATATTGCAAGTATTTGTATTATTGCTTAGAAAAATGATATAAAAAAAATTATTTAAAAAAAACACAAAAAACAACAACTTTGGCACTCTAACATTCCTTTTCCTCCAGATATAAAGTGGCTATTGAAGGGAAAGGGAACAGAATTGTGTTATTTTGGTTTTTAATTATCTTATGGAGAGTAAAATCAGGAATCTGTGAAAAGAGTATAATACAAATCTTTAAAAGTACATTAATTCATCTATTTTGATTAATTGGGCTTGGCTTTATTGAGAAGATCGACAAAGTAAGGTATGGGACTATTTCGGAAACGATTGGTTTTGCACTTGAACTGTTGATATCTAGATGCATGGCGTAAGGAAATGGGTTTGCTTTTCCGAAGAGGTAACCAGGTACTACATGTTGGGCGTTTAGCTAGCGAAATCCGGACAAAGCTTTACCCTTCTGGATTCAAGCGTTGAAATATCACATATTTGGCAAGCATTGGTATAACTTGTGTATCGTGGACCCAACATGATTGTACATACTCTTTTTTTTTTAACTTGCTCCAACAACAACAACAACATTCCTTGCTTATATACAAAGGCTTAAAATTTATTTCGTGAAAAACAACACAACAACAACGATGAACTTCCTTATGATAATGGTAAAATAAGAAATATGTCAAAGTTAATTCCTCAATAACGCAATCATTGTCAGAAAGAAATATTTTCTTGTCGCTGTTTATAGGTCTATCGATCCGCCACAGCCAAAAGATGGCGACTCAACTTCTGGCGGTTCAACTGATGGCGATTCGACCGATTCTAAAGTCGCCATCCCAAGACATCTTGGTCTATGGGGTTGTGTGTGGCATACGGTAAGAAATAATTCAATTGAATTAACCCACGCCCCAATATTTCTTGTGTTCAGACTGTTAACAAGATATCTACAGTATTAGTATAAAATTATCATCTTGTATCAGGATGATTACCCTACGGACTATCACCACAACTCCGGACAACTACTCCAAGGACAATCACCTTGAAAAATCTACCTCTTGGACAACTTCCTCTAACAATTTGACAAGGACATTCCTCTTTGAACACCCCCCCCCCCCCCATCAACGGATAACAAACTCCAACCGTATACAAAACTGCAACATAATTATAACCAAAGCTTTTTTATCATTCAATAAATTAACGTAAGGAAAACATTTCACGTTTTGCCGCGCCGTTTGGTATCACGAAAAATAGGCATCAAGTAAAACATAATACACTTTGCCACGCTTGCCATTTTTTTATATTATCGACTAAGTTTTCAAAGATCCATGCAAACTTTTTAAATTCAAAATGTCTGAAAAAGGTCTGATATGACCGGATCAGCAACCTGTCCGGACTTACAAAGCGTGTGTAACCATGGACTTGCTTCGTAGGTCTATGGTGTAACTCAAGCGCCTCTAGATGCATATCTTTGGCGCAACATCATTTACGCACGACGCATGCACAAGACGTCATATTGTTATCTGCGCTCAAATCCCGTAAAGGCATTATAGGGTTATGCTTACAATTAAACACAATGTTTTTACATTTTGTATTTACCTTTTGTACGATATCGACATTACATTTACATGTTATCAGTTGTTTTTACTTTACATCTCTAATTCAATACCCCCAACACCTTCGAATATAAGTCTAGGTTATTATTATTATTATTATTACTTTATCTTTCCCCTGAAAATATTTATGTAATTTCTTGACAATTATTGGGACCATCAACGTGTCAAGCCTCAATATGTTTTTAATGATGGTCCCTTTAATTGTTCATATTTTGTGTGAACTAATTAAATGTACTTTGTATTTTACCTTCAAAATGATTTGTATGATATTTTTATGTTTGATGAACTGAAGAATTAATGGAGACTGACCATGGGGCGTCAAACATCGCCTCGGTCGGTGACGCAGTGCTACGTCAGCAAAATAACGCCTCGTGTGCAACATGCATGACCCATCTAACCTTTGACCTTGATTTGACCCCTGACCTTTAGGTCGGGAGTGTCATCGGCACGGGCATCTTCATCTCGCCTGCGGGGATCCTGCGGGGTACCGGTGGGTCGGTAGGGCTAGCCCTCATCTTCTGGGTAGCTTGCGGTGTTATCCAGACCTGCGGGGGATTCGTCTATGCCGAGCTGGCCGTCATGATAAAGAAGTCTGGAGGTAAGTATTTAGAAACCAGGCAGCGTCAAGTCTTTCATAACAACTACAACACCACCACCACTACAACAACAACCCTTCTCGAGTTAAAGCCCTTCTGGCTCTCGACAGACTGATGAGAAATATAATTACTAGTATCTCATCTGGTTGTTAAAATTATTTGTTTCAGTTTTTCGCTACAGATACAAACAGAGATAGAACTTGAAAGAGAGAGAAAGTGTGTGAGAGAGAGAGAGAGAGAAAGAGAGAGAAGGGGGAGAGAGGAAGAGAGAAAGAGAATAAGAGAGAGAGAGAGAGAGAGAGAGAGAGAAGGGGAGAGAGAGAGGGGGGCAGTGGCGTATCCATGCCTTGTCCTCAGGAGGGGCAAAACATCTCAAGTTACAATGTGATCCATATAACTAGTAAGAAACGAATTTTTGATGCCCTAATTTGTTTGCAATGGGGGGGGGGGGGCATTGCTCGATATGAATTATCATTGGAATTGGCTTGTGGCTATTTTTCGTGCATTCCTATTATTCTAACCTAACCTACGAACTGCTGCTAGGCCATAACTAGTTGCCCTAATTCTTTTTCACTTTTGGAAATCTGTCAGGAAGGGAATTGCCCCCTTTCACCTACGCCAGTGAAAGGGGGGGGGGGGTGAAAATCAATCAGGGAGGGGCTACTAAAGAGGTACAAGCATATGATCCTTTCGATGACTTCATCCAATGTAATTTACCCATATTTTGTTTTATTCGGGAGGGGGCCATAGCTCTGTAGGTATACGCCACTAATAGCAACCCCACTCCCTTCCCTAGCTGCAAGAGCCAGTTGATTCATGCTCTTCACGTATTTACTCAAAATACCTTGCAGGGGAACTGACTTTCCTCCATGATGCCTACGGTCCCGCGGTCGCCTTCCTCAAGCTTTGGATCATCGTCTTCTTCCTGACCGCTGGCTCGGCCATCGTGGCCATCATCATTCCGGAGTACCTTCTCACTCCGTTCTTCCCCTGCTCGGGTCCGCCCATCCTCGCCGTACGATTATTGGGCATCTGTGTTGTATGTGAGTAACGTCGTCAAAATAATGCTGCGGAGCCGGGCGGGACCAGAGTTTCGTTATCGGGGTGGGGGGGGGGGGGGGGGGTAAATATCGAAAGAAAAACTCTGACAAGCAAATAAATGAATTAATTATCAAATAAATAAATACAAGATGAGTAACGCAATACCTAAATAAATGAATAGATGTTAAGGGAATGAATAAGTGAATAAATAAATAGATAATAAATGAATATATAAAATTAGACTCAGTGAAATTGAGGGAGGGTTGCCGGATCCAATTTCTCATTTTTTGTTCTTTCAACAGACAGTTCACTGTAAACTGAGAAATGAGGTAAAGAAGAACATTACAGAAGTTGCTTTTAGGCAGAAAATATAAATGGAGACATAGCCTAAGTCATATGGGATATAAGGAGGGGAATAGAAAGAAAGAACACAGAGAATATGACATGCAAGTCAGAAAAATATGTCTATATAATTGTTTTACAAACATTTTTTACACACAATTTCGATCTTTTCCTACTTTTATTAAAGTGTTCCTTGTTGGAATAAACTGTGTGAGCGTCAAAGGACCTACTCGCTTTGCTGGGTTCTTTACGATCACCAAGACCATCGGGCTTATAATCATCATTGTCACCGGCATGTATAACATCGCTACTGGTAAGTCGTGACTCTTCCTTCACTCTCTCTCTCTCTCTTTCTCTCTCTCTCTCTCCCTCTCTCTCTCTCTCTCTCTCTCTCTCTCTCTGTGTGTCTGTCTCTCTCTCTCTGTCTCTCTCTGTCTCTCTGTGTCTCTCTTCTTTAAAATTTCTTTCACCTTTTATTTCATCATCCAAAGTCACTAGCTAAGATATAAAAAAGTATAACCGTATACCTTACTGCCCGAATAATTGGATCTCTAAAAAAAATCTTCTTGGAAGCCCCCCCCCCCCTCCTTTTCGTACGCCTATGACTGCAGCAGAGAAGCGGTGTTGCCAATTTCGGATATAAGTAGCTTTCTATTGAGTTCTTCTTCAACTGGGACGTAAATTTTACACACTCTCTTGAAGAATATAGTCAAATAAATTAGCAAGGCACATAAAATAAAAAATAAAAAATTTCTTCAAATGCCGAACCTTCCCGAATGTCATGTTTATACTGCAATATATTAAGGCGCAATAATAAACAAAGCAGCAAGAGTGACAAATATTTTACCCTTTTAATACGCTATTTATAACCTATGATTTATATTGGAGTGCGAAATCACAATATCCTGAAGCAACACGTGCCTTTAGGACCGTGAACTTTTTTTCCGTTTCAGCCCTTTCTATTTATCTTTGCATTTTTACGCCCCATTCAACTGCCATCCGATACATGTGCCCCCTGTTCCACCCTTAGAAACGCCACTGCAAAATATACAAAAACGCCACATCGCTGACCGAATATTAGTGATTTCAAAATAATTGGGGGGGGGGGGTGGGGGAGGCAACAGATAAGGTGCAACTGAAACTAAATAATATTTAGTCTTATAATGGACATCCGAGAGCTAATAATCCACCTTCTTTGTTTCTATTACAGGTCACACGACTTACTTGGCAAACGCATTCACTACTGGTAGCCCTAGTATAAAGCTCCTACCCATAGCCTTCTATGCAGGAACGTATGCCTACGGGGGTTGGTAAGATTTATAACAATTTTAATAATGATATATAATTATACCAACATGTCAGATCACTATACAAAAAAGGCACTATTAAAAGCCATGCACTGTCAACGGCTGTCATGTTTTGTCAGCGGTTAGGCGACGAAAAAGTCAGTCAATTTTATTTTCATATTTCATATTTGACATTTACAGTAGGGAAAAGGATGTTTCATGAGTGTTTATATCTTTTCTCAGTTATCTGAACGTACATTTTCTAATAATATATACCTTATCGCTTGTTAAATATTGCCATGAGTTGTGATTTATATGTTTATGAACTGAATGATGTTTAATAAGTTTTATAAAAACAATACAATCCAATATATAAATACACATAGATACATGAACTATATTAAATAAATTTGTTGCTGTTGTTGTTGTTTATTTAATTATCTTTTCAGGGATACCGTGGCCGCTTTGACAGAAGAAATAAAAGAACCTAAAAGGTGAGATAATCATTAGAACATCATGAACATTTTCTTCTAATACATTTGTTTTAAAAAGATAAATAAATGTAAATGACACTTCTAATTACAGTAAGCATGTATTATTACCCCAACCCTCCTCATTATTGTTTTCTTATAGACAGGCACGTAGCCAGAGTTTGATGTTTGGGGGGGGGATCACATATATGTAATCGATCAAGGTAAACAAAAGGGGTAAAAAAAAAGTTCAACCGATCTTCGAATTTTTTGGGGGCACGTGCCCCCCCCCCCCCCCCCCCCCCCCCCCCCCCCCGTGGCTACGTGCCTGCTTATAGCTGCCACGATACTATTGCCTTTTGGCAAGATATGAATGTGTAATAATAATAATAATAATAAAGACATCTTTATAGCGCGACATATCCACCCAGAGGGTGCTCGAGGCGCTTACAATGATCGAGCTACATAACATACTTAAATACAATTTTACTTACAATACATTACACATTACACATAAAAAAGGAAGAAGATGATATTAGTTAAAGTTGTGTAGCTGCTACTTTCCACCTAGGTAAAGTAATTCGATTCCCTGTAGAAAAAAAAATTGTATTATTGAGCGCCTAAGCATGGGAAGCCCAGCAATGCCAGGTACCCATTTACACCTTGGTGGATATTGGCAAATGTAGAATGGTGTCTTACCAAAATATGACGTTAGTACCGGGCTGGGATTCGAACCCTCGGCCCTTGGAATGAGAGTCAAGTGAATGAACCACTGTATTACGGCACATCCTCTCTTATTATCTTCCAGAAACATTCCTCTTAGTTTAGTCATCTCTATGGTAACCATCATTATCATCTATGTGCTGACCAACATCGCTTACTTCACTCTTCTATCACCAGAGGAAGTGCTTAGTTCTTCAGCTATTGCCGCAGTAAGTATAGCCTATACCATCCCTATGTTCCCGGTTGAATCCCTCCCCCACACACACATTTCCTGAGATATACGTGATCTAATCTCAAACAGTCTTATTGTACATAATTAATAGAAATATCATGTAGTGTTCACTGTCTTCATTTTAACTCAGATTGATGGAGTATTTCTGTTTCTCATTTGCCATTGGCAGGACTACAGCGTTAAAGCGTTGGGTAGCTGGTCTTGGCTTGTTTGGTTCTTCGTTTCTATGTCGGCCATGGGTGCTCTCAACTCAGTAATCTACAAACGTGGGAGGTATAGTCTGCTGTCTCATCTTTTAATCTTTCGCTTTCTCTTTCTGTTCCACTGCCATATACCCTGAGGATATCATATCTTATAAACCTCGCTGGATCTCACGACGACGTTCAAAAATCGACCAAGTACAATTTCGAAATCCTTAATTGTGCACCAAATTTTCGAATGTTAGAACATTACAATGAATGCAATGACGGATCCACATCGGCCGCCCCCCCCCCCCCATAAAAACGGGGGGGGGGGGGAGAGCAACGGAAGAAAAAAAGTAAAGCAAGAGAAAAGAATTAGGTAAAATAGAAGAAAAGAGGAAAAGGAGAGAGAAAGAGAGAGAGAGAGAGAGAGAGAGGAAAGAGAGAAAGAGAGAGAGAGAGAGAAAGAAGAGAGAGAGAGAGAGAGAGAGAGAGAGAGAGAGAAGGGATTTTATATATAATATGTTATATTTTATACACAGTATTATACAAATCGCTATGGCCTACCGTTTAATACGATGTCACTCAACATAATTGGCCTACACAGTGTCGGTACTCTTACCTGTTGAATCATAACTAAAGTTAAACCTTTGAAATTATTTTTGTTGCCCTAGATATGAAACATATTCATAACTCACTGATCTCATCTTATCAAAACTGTCTTTGCCCTCCATAATCAGGCAACTGTTCGCCTTGGCTCGAGAGGGCGTGCTACCGGAGATCGCAGCCATGCTCAACGTCAACTACTACACCCCTATCCCTGCGACCTTCGTCACCCTCATCGGGCTCATCTACCTGGTCGAAGACGATATCTTCACTATCATCGCGTACGTGGGCTTCGTTGAAAACATCTTTGACACGATGACGATTGCCATAGTGCCCTATTACCGATGGAAGTACCCGGATCGGGAGAGAACGGTCAAGGTGAGCAAAACAAGAAGTCACGATCCTGACGGAAAAGGAATTTTTTCTGTTTTGTTGCACCAAGGACGGACCCCGTGATGAAATAGGGAAACTACTCCAATATTTTCTTTCCCTCTATATAAGATACATAATTATTAGCATTCGTGTGCGCCCCTTCCATTTTAGGTCGACTCCCATAAGCCCACCAAGCATACATTGATGTGGGCGCGACGGGTGCCCTCTCCTTATACTCTACTTAAACAAAAGACCCCCCCCCCCCCCCCAAAAAAAAAAAAAAAATAAATAAATAAAATAAATAAAAAAAAAAAAAAAAATCAGAGTATAATATAATATTTTGGAAATTACTATCGGAAATGCTTTTTCCCAAAATGTAACGTTTTTCATTTAGTAGTTTTCCTTGATGAAGGTGGCGATAAAGAAAAATTATACATTATTTTGAATGACTTCAGTTTCCTTTTCTTTCCATTTTAGGTACCCCTAGTATTGGCTTTTTTCTACATGTGTTGCCAAATCTTCGTAGCAGTTCTTGCATTCTACTTGGACCCCTTGAATAAAGCAATCGGCATGACTGCCGTCCTGACGGGTCTTCCCGTCTACTTTGCCTTCTATCACCCAAGGTACAAACTCAAACAAGAGTGGGTCAAGTCTACTTCAGGTGAGAACCCTGTTCTTCTTTGTTAGAATGGATAGGGGTCGGACCGGTCGGTCATTGTGACGTAACCTAGGGGGGGGGGGGGTGTTTCACAAAGATCCTAAGTCGAACTTACCTCTAAGTTGGACTTACAAATTATGAAGAGCCATTTGTAGCCTTAAAATAAAATATTTTCAAATGCAAAAGTTCTAGTGTTTAGACTTTTTATAAATTCCACATCAAGAACATGAAATTTCCCATGATAATATACAATATAAATGATTTGAATCAACATTATATGCCATTTAAAATAACTTTCACAAAATATTTTCATAGATGCTAATGGCCCTCCATTCAACTTAGGATCTTTGTGAAACACCCCCCAGGTCCAATCATTGAGGGGACACTTGCGTCAGATGCTAACAAAGTAGATGAAATGAAAAGAAGCCCTTTATGAAAAACAAATCCTTTTACATTAATTTGGGAGAAAATTTAAGAATTAGCGATCTTTAAAATATGTCATTAGCGCAACCTTTCAGTTAAAAAAAAAAATCTTATTAAGAAGACAAATCGACATGCGTTCATCTGCATGTTGCTTTTACGCTTTATAAAGAGTCATCATTAATAATTCGACAGCAATTAAAGCTTATCTGTACTAATTTACAGGAGGGATTATACTGCCCTGCAAGGTCACTTGACAGGTGGTTATCTCATCAACTCAGCTCTCAGTTAACATAAGAAAAAGAGGATCATGGGAGACCAATGGTCACCGATTAGGCATTGTTTGTTATATAGAGGGCGCAAGTAGCTACAAGTAGTGCAGTGGGCCTTTAAACATTACAAATAAGCTATGAATGGTGACTTTCTCAAATAAAAATCATTCAAAAGCTCCATCATAAACGAACATTGTCATGTTGTTATTCTACTTAAGAGCCTGTTCGCTTATACTTTATTGCATAATGTTTTTAATAATTATTTTCTTTTACAGTGAAGCTGACAAGATTTTTCCAGAAGCTGTTCAACTGCGTTCATCAAGAAAAAAGGACCTTTTGAATTCCATTGAAATTCAACCCACTATGCCTCTGTATCTGAAACAAATGTATAACTTTGCCTCTTCTCTAGAGTATGACTTTGTTGTAATGATTAAAGTTTTCTTCAAATAGTCCTTGTATTTCACACAATTAATGCTACAATGAGAAATTACATTGATGTTTATAAACAATGAAGATTATTCAATGTAACATTCTCGACTATGGTAAAATGTCAAGATGAATTTTGTATGTATTTACTTTGACAGTTTTTTGTTTCATAATAACCTAACCTGCAAATATTCTAAGGTTTCTTTTAACACTATACTTCTAATACTTCTAGATAATATTTTCAGATACTATAATAATGAACCCAAATTAGCACAATTCAACATTGATATTCTAGCTACGAAGATCGAGCTATAGTATTGTGGAAAAGATCTTCTATGAATATGATATCATCGTTTAATGATGATAACGAATTGATTGACATTTTCCGAGCGTGATGATATTTGTCACATTCGTATCTAGTATATTGTACAAATGGTGATCATATGAATATTATTTCATTTCTTTTCTTTCAATAAAAATGATATATTCTTCATACCTTTATTTCTTTTGTCATGATCAACAGGTATGGAAACCCACTGGAGTATTTGAGAGTGTGTTGGAAAGGGGTAATGGTATTCCCTAATTAATGGGGAACGAACCATTAAAACTATATCCCCCCCCCGTAAAGGAGGAGAGAGAGAGAGAGAGAGGGGGGGGGGGAGGGGGAGACAGAGAGATAGAGAGAGAGAAAAAAAATAGAGAGAGAGATACACACACTTTTTGTTATTACATAGGGTTTTTTTTTTATTGATTCCAAACAATACAAATTAATTTTAGAAATAAAATACATTTGTTTTTCCTTGACATGAATTCAAAAACATTTTCATTACATAGATTGTACAATTGATGAAAACAAAAATGAAAGCAGTTGTAACATAAAACAAACAAAAACCATCCAACCAAACACACTACTACCTCCCCCCTTCCCACCATGCGACCACACACAACCCGACCACACTTCAACCACACGCTTTTCCTAGCCTCCTCAGAATACCCCAAATTGGAGCGACAGACAAACAGAAACAATATATTAAAAAAAAAAAAAATTAAACGAGGCTTAAAAGTTCATGAAAGCTTCACTTGTTCCCACTTCTGTAAATGTAAGGCCAATTCACCTGCCCTCCCTACAATATTCTTTTCTTCTTCCCTAAATTCCAACAGTTCTTTTATAAACTCCCCCAAAGACAATATTACAGACTTTCCCCTGCATTTATATATCCAATATTTCATTACAAAAATAATTGTATTAAAAATCTTTATTCGTGGGGAGTTACCGGACAACCCTAAATGAATATCTATCCAGTCGATAGACCTTAATTCCCTTAGCTCAAACTTAGCTATTAAATTTTGCCATAATCTTTGAACATGTACACACTCCCAGAACAAGTGTAAATATCTCCCTACATACCTCATTTGAAAAATCTGAAACTTCCCGTCCATCATGAATCTTCAAGACAAATAAATTTCGTAACTTCTCTATAAAATATTCATAAACCTTCCTCGATAATACATCTCTGAGGAGCTTCACGGTACAGTTAAACTGCATTAAAATATCATACTCTTTTACATCCACTAAACTCCAGTTATCCTTTTCCCGCTTCTCAAAATAGCTTCCCCAATACTCCATACATCAACAATTTTGTTTACTTTTAACCCCAAATGTTGAAAATGAGATATTGCCCGCATGCCATTTCAGCAAAAATATCTTGAATTGAAATAATATTGCGTGTAAACAACTCCTCATCAAAAATCATTTTCTTTTTCAATAAGAAATCTTTATTGTTAAAAATAATTGGATTATTCTTTTCTTCAAAATTCCTACAACCTTCTAACTCTTCCCATGCTTTGATCATTTCTAAATAGAAACTTAGGGATTCGATCTTTCCCATTTCATATAACTTCAAAACATATTTTCTGTATTTCCGATATGACCCACTTTGGAACCACTAGTGAAGCAAAAACGTAATTTAATTTACATAGACCTAATGCATATGTTTTTAATAAATGATTTTATTTCAAACACCGTCCCTCTGTTTCCACCATCCGAGAAGTCTTTTAATCTTGCTTAAAATCCCCTTGCTTAAAATCTCCACACACATACACACACACACACACACACACACACACCCACACGCGCGCGCACACACACACACACACACGTTTCTAAGCATGTTACCCGGGTTTTGCGATTAACCCTAATATCGAGAACCGAAGTACCTATCGGAGAATTTGATTAATATGTTTATGGAATATGGAGCGATGATAATAATCATAAATACATTTTTTACAGACAGTCCCTGTCCACTCTAATTATGCTGGTTTGTGAGCATCATGACTTAAACAGAGAGTACAGGACCAATGTGGATGGAGAGAGAGAGAGAGAGAGATGTGTAGGTGTATTTTCATATAGGCCTATCTCTCTCTCTCTCTCAATGTCCAGTTATCAATTAATTAAAAGTGCTATGCCACTATAGGTCCGGCCATGACAAACATACATTTGAAGACTTTGTCTAATTTTAGCATTTTCATACCATTCAATAAAGTTGTATATAGATTTCCGTACTCGGATTGACTGCGGCGAACACATGCCAAAGTTTTATCATGTATGATTATTTTCATAGCCATAAATACACTAGCGGTATATAATACGTAGATCCCTATCAAAGATCATTAACTCTGGCTTTTAAAGAGCCCTGGACCCGCCATCGGTATCGAATCTATTTATGTGCAAGATGTTCAAGATTACAATTACTGCGTGAAATTAAAATATACAATCGCAAACTGGAGCCAACAAAATAATAAGCCTATAGCCTATATACCTCTAGTATATTTATTGCTATGAAAATAATAATACCTGATATAACTTGGGCATGTGTTGGCCCCAACCAATCCGAGTATCGAAAATCTATACAACTTTATTGAATGGTATGAAAATTAGACAATATTCTCATTGGACCTTCCATGTCAAAATGTATGTTTGTCATGGACCTACTCTAGTCTGCTTCATATTGGCATAGCACTTTTAAAATAATTGATAACTGGACATCGAGAGAGAGGGATATGAAAATATACCTACACATGTCTTCTCTCTCTCTCTCTCTCTCTCTCTCTCACACACACACACACACATACACACACACGCACGCACACGCACACACCCACTACAATCACATTCACCACAGAGGCACACCCATATATCTTCACACGTATACAGATGTTGGCTTCAGGAGGGACTATCGGGGGAAAAAAGAGGACAAAACCTGAGCTTACTATGATCATCCTGTTTTGTGTTGTGGGGGGGGGGAGGGGGTTCCAGGAAAATGTAATGCTTGACTTGACTCTTCTGTGACTAAGCAGCATTTTCTTAATTGTATAATATTTATTTAGTTATTTCATTTCTAGAGCATATCAATATTGTCACCATCAAACATTAGAACGACTTGCTAAAAGGGAAGAGCCTAGTTGAAATGAGAGGAACGGGTCAGTGAAAGTTTGAGCCAATTCCGATTAAAAATATGAAGGTTAAGCATTTTTGAAGGTACGTGCGATCAATCAATCACAAAAGAGCCACACTAACGTATCTTGGGAGGTCCTCTCCAATTTACTCTGTAGGCCTACATTAAAATTTCATAAACTTTCATTTCCTTCGCTATTGATGACAGGATAGAATTTGTCCATTCAGGGGTTGTATACAAACATATTTGCAATGAATATACATGTATTTAGGGTGCATGTATGATTGGAAATTTTCTCGAGGGAAAATAAAATTTCTGAATTGTGTGTCTAGTACAGAAGCAAATGGAAGGGACCTCGCAAGATACGTCAAAGAGTTGCCAATTTGTGTTTGATTTATCGCAACTTGAAAACTTCATAATTTTCTTAATTTTAATCGGAATTGCTCAATATTTCACTGACCTGTTCTTCTTCATTTTATTACACCACAAAATTCTACCATACTTGGCTTTACACTATATTTTAAAACGTAAACCATCATCTTTAAAACATCGAAAAATCGGGAATGAAGGTTAAAAAAATTAGACCGATAAGGCATGTAATCATGTCAGAGAAAGAAAGAGAAAGACATCTAGACTGACTAAAATGTATACTACAAAGTGAAATCTTTTACTATACCAAGCACATGAATTTATATATTTATATATTTGTTTTAGATGAAATGTCTGGTTTACAATTCATACCAAGTCTAATCTGTTGGTACAACATTTTACCAACGGTAATTCAGTTTGAAATTATATCCATTCGAAACTCTTAAACAGTCATGATTTATAGTCAACAACTAAATTATTATACCCCTTGTGAAGTTGATGATTTTTTTTGTGTGTGTTTTACGTAAATCAAGTAATTAAAGTAAACTGATTGAATTTTGCCATCTGCTAAATACTTAGTAAATGCAAATTTTAATAAGCGTTGGTGATTTTACAATGAGAGAGTGCATACAAAAATGGCATCTTGCTTTGACAAAAATAGATAGATAAAAATTATAATCGACAATGATATAGTTCTTACACAAAATGTAATCAGCATTGACAAAAAGTATTACAGTATTACAAAAAGTAATCAATCAACAAATAACATTTTGTGTTATCACAATCTTTTGTATAGGCTACGCTGTCTTCACGAAGTGACGGTAGTGAACAAAAATTGCTTTCACTTTGCGTTACGATTTTCCTCACTACCGTCACTTCGTGAAAATAGGGACGTAATATGGCCTGTGATTCATTAGTATACATGGCAATGTAAAGACAAAATATGATAATCTAAAGACAATAGTTGATGTCTATATTTTATATCTGTTAATTGTGAAATTGATAATAATGATGATTCTTCTACTACTGCTACTGCTTCTTATGATAATGCTACTATTCACTTGTGTATGATGCTTTTTAAGCTTGAAATTATTAGTCCAGCCTCAGCTATGGTATTGACCAGGCCGGGGCACATAGAGTTTTGAAGAATAGATTCGATCTAGTTCTAAATTACTGCACAGATTATGATAGGCACCTTTGTTATTATGATGGCTTCTTGAAAGAAAACAAAGAAGAATATCATTGAGCATTGAGCATCTATTGTATGAAAATTAAAATAAAGGAACAAAGTACTAATGCAATTTTGATTAAAGGGAGCCGATTCTGAATTATTTGTTTCTTGATAGTGTGAACTTCTTCCCAAACCCCAAAGAAAACAACCCTTTCTGAGGGCAAGGACGAAGAAAAAACGCCGTTTTTTTTTACTCAATTTGTTTTTGTGTTATACATTTAAGAGTAGAAACTTTTGTTATTAGTGGGTTAAAAGGATAGACTTTCCCTAAACAAAATTGAAGAAAAAAAGTTGATTTGGAATATACAGTGTTTGTTTGTTTGATTGATTTTATTTCTGCGTTCAAAAAGATACAAATTCGAATTCAAGGTACAATTATTCGAACAATAACAAATACAATGACTAAAATGTTTACAAAAGTAATTAAATAGAAAATCATGTACAATTATGTCATACAATAAACATGTACGAAGCATACAAACAAGATAAGAAATATAAAGTAAATATTTCAAAATAAATTAGAGAGGTAATTTAGAACGCAGGAGACCACCATCGTGAGCGGTTAGGCTGGTGATGGATGGCGGCCTCATATACATTGTATACAGTGTATATATATATATATTGCAAAAGAAAATAAAGGAATAATGGTTGAGTAGCATTAGCACTCCTATTGCTGTCCTCCATTTTGAAATATTTGTAAAAGTTGAAAAAAATATCCCCCCTAGGACCCTTATTCTCTTTTTTTTTTACATTGTATTTATTTCGACAAGTGTTGCCATACTGGTTCTATTCATTTGGGATCAGATCATTGGTCCTTAGGTTGATGGTCAGATTCTTTGCCAGTTCCTTCCAGAAATATTCTTGACCTCCCACATCCTCTGTCCAGTGGAGGTAAGGTCTGCCGTCACTGAGGAACAACCTCGCCAAGAAAGGCATCTCATCATCTGGGATGTCTTCGAGGAAGACAACGACTACAAATTCGGTCTGGGTATCACTCACGTGGTCCATGGCCGTACGGAACTTGAGCATGAACCAGCGATCACGTACGGCGGCTCTGCTGAGTAAAATGATGGTCTTGTAACTCCGGCTCACCACGTAGTCAACGGCATCCAAGTAGTACATACCCGGTATGAGGTCTGCGTCACCAAAGATGTTCCTTTGAAACTGCGGTAGATGGTCTTCCAGAGATGGTCTCAGATTTTCGCGAATCCATTCTTCGTCGTCGTCATAGAAGATGATATTTACGTCGAACTCATAGTCGTTATGGTTGCGCGCGTCTAGCCTCTCTCTATACCCAATAACCGCCAGTTTTAGGAGGAAGAGTTTGTACCTCAGCTTCCATCGCTTGCGATAGACGAGCAGGAGGATGACAACCAAGGAGACGGGGACAATCGGAATTAAACTGAAAATGGCATAGTTGAACGGACAGAGTTCAGTGGGATTAAAATGAAGTAAAGGTTTATCACGTAGAGGAGCCAATGATAATGGTGCACACAGAGTCTGTTCCTCATTGGCGAGGCTTACTGTTCCATTCAGCCAATCTAGAAGCCACTCGAGATCACATGTACAAATAAGTGGGTTTTGGGAAAGATCTACCAGTGAAAGAGAAGAATGGATTGGTCTAAATGTGCTCTCGTTTAGACCCGTTAGCTTGTTGTTTGCCAACGAAAGGCTTGTAAGCCCTAACCCTGTGAGTAAACCAGTATGAATCTGGTTAAGATTATTACCTGAAAGGTTCAGCTGCTGAAGTGATTCTAAACCTGTAAACACAAGAGGGTGAAGGTTTGAAATAGCACAGGCATCTAAACTGAGCTCCTGTAGAGCTAAGAGATGATGGAAGGTCCCAGGTAGCAGGCCTAATTTGGCAATGCCTGGATTCTTACTCATATCCAATGTCGTAAGATTGAACAGTCCTTCGAAAAGAGAAACATTTGTGGCTGGATCCCAAAGATTATGGGACGATACTTTTGTGTCTTGTATGTCCAAATGAACAAGATTCATCGAGTTTTTGAAGGATTTCCCAGGGTTTAAAGGATTTTCATATAAAAAAATGGTGTTTCCTTCCATAAGAAGCGACTTTAAAATCGGAGTGTACAACTGCAAATACAAGATACTGCATCCTGACAAATCAACGGTGTGGATGTTATCTAGTCCTGTAAAGGATGTCAAATAAATACTAGCAAGTCGACTGTTAAAGCTTAAGTCTAAAAGGGTTAAATTTTGCAAACCAAGGAATGCAAATTTCGTAATTTCTGTCAAGGAATTCAGGGATAAATACAACTCAATGAGGTTGATTGTCCAAGTATGATTACCAGTATTTATACTCCTTACCTGATTAAAATTTATGTTCAACACTTTCAGCGCCTGCATGCCGTCAAAAAAGTTGGGTTCGATTGTAGCTATTTTGTTACGACTGAGAACAAGTTGATCGAGCAGCGTCAAATTCGAAAATTCTTGAGGGAAAAGACTTAAATTAACATCATCGACTTCAAGCCTCTTGATCTGCGAACGAGAGATTCCGATCGTTAGGTTTCTCAGGATTTCGGGTGTCCGAGAGTGGCCTCCGGCATGTCCGATAATCAATGAGTGGGTATGTAGTGCAGCAATAGCAATGGGATCAATCAACTTGATGGGGTTTCCACCAAGGTCCAGATTATCAGTTTGACACAAAAAGGTGAAAGTTTCCTTCGTGAGCTGTTCAATGTAATTATCAGAAAAGCCAGCATATCCTACTGAGCCACAAGTACTGATATTAATGAAAGTGAGGTGGTTGTAACCTAATCCCAGGTATTCTATGTGTTGGTTCCATTTTAGGGTGTTGTTGGGAAGGGATTTCAAGTTCGATGCTGTCAGGTCCAGGAAGGTCAGCTTACTTGCCCATCTGAATAAGCCTGTAGCTGGGAGCACAAGACTGGGATTGACCATTATACACAATTTCCCCAACTTCTTGAGAGGGTAAAAAGCGGTGGGTTCTATTACTCTGATGTCGTTTGCTGAAAGATCCAAGTGGGTGATCAGGGGGTATCTCTCGAACGAGAACTTCGGGAGGACAGTGATGTTGTTGTCAGACAAGAAAAGTTCTTTAGTGTCTTGTGCAAGATTTTGAGGAACCGAATCAAGACCTCTGTTACTGCAGTAAGCTTTTCTTTGGTCTACGTTTTGGTAACATCCCTGACGAACGCTTCCTGTATGCAATCCTGAGGATACAATCTCCATCGAGCCGCCTTGGAAGGCTTGAAGCATCATGGGCAAGAGAAAGGCCATGACCAATGATGGGAAAAGAGATGAATGGTGTTTGAAAGACATGGTGTCCTTTATTCGTCTGTAAAGTGACAGAAAATTAATTTCCTCGAATTGATTTAGCCGACCATTATTAGTAGAATATAATTGATAATGATTAATGATGCATTCATTAGGGAGACAATGATAGCTATATTACATTCACTACGAGTAAAATATTTATTTTGAAGATGATTAGTTAAACTGAAATCCATTATGAAATCATCGTATCCATAAAGCCCGAAAAGGTTCGTAAGCAGATGATTATAACATGTTTGTTGAAAGCCTATAATTGAAACTTGAAATATATTTAAAAGTTTGCACATGAAGTGATCTTTCGTAACCTTCGGAATGGATAATAAGAAAGAGGATTATATTAATAGAAGTCCATGGTCACGAATCGAGGACACATGGCATCACAGGCGGGTTTAAGGGGGATGGGGGCACAACTGGCCCGTACCCCCTTTTGAAACCTAAGTGGTAGATATTTAATACGAAAGACTAAGAATGTGCCCAAACCCCCTTTGCCTTTGTAGATGTGTTGTGGCGAAGTGGGTAAGTCGTCGGACTGTGAATTACAGGGTCCGTGGTTCGAGTCCCGCCGCGGCACTAATGTCCTTTGGCAAGAAATTTATCTACACTTCCCACTCTCCACCCAGGTGTTAAATGGGTACCGGTAGGAAGGAATTCGGCAGCCTAGCATAGCCGGGTAATGTTGGAGCGCCTTGAGGACCTTGCAAGGTCTATACGTGCGCTATATAAGAATCCATTATTATTATTATTATTATTATTATTTAAATTTTTTTTTTGCTCGTCAGAAAATCTTCCCCTCTTTTACGAGATGCTGGATCCGATCCTGCATACCATTAACCAAAGAAACAATATCGCGGTTTTTCCTTCTTTTGTTGAAAAATATCTTGAATTGTAACGTACCTCTACTTTCTGGAGACCGAGGAAATTACACACCACTTGAGATACGTGGAATTGGTAAACGTGTAAAATGAAAGCAGACCCGACTAAAATCACTGACGTGCATCATCTGCTATCTGCACATACAAGCCAGTTCACGGAATATGACATTTGAAGAATTTAACCTCTGCCATTTCTACCAGGATGTTTACTGTTTCCTTCCTGGTCAGTGTGTATATTGTTAAATTCGTTTCTTGTTAAATGAATGTATGAAATGAACGCTAGAATTTTGAAATGCGATTGTGGGGGGAGGGGGCAACGAGGAGGAGCACGTGTTTCCCGCTGAAAATATTAGTATTAATGTTATTATAAGTATCATTACTATTATCATTATTGTTATCATCATTATTATTATTATTATTATCGTTATTATTGTTATTGATATAATGATAATGATGATGATTATTAGTAGTACACTGTCGCTCATATAGTTGGAATATTTTTTTTTACCCCAAGTTATGGAATTATTTTGACAATGATTTATTCCTAATAGATATAGATAATAGTATTCATTTTCAGATTGTATTGAATAATAATTTGCCAGTGTTTGTTTTTCGTGACTGCTAAAGCATATGTACGCTACTATGCTTATCAACTAGGGGACCTACGCACATAAATGACAGTAATGTGGATTAATGCCCCACAAAAGGGCACTAATATAGCACATCGACACGGTTTTGATCCTGGGGCCTCACAGTTACGAGGCCATTGCTTTGCCACTGAACCATGAATGTGCGTAGCGGGGGCTAGGGTAGGGGGCAGTTAATAAATTATCAATAATTCATTGAATTCCCCCCCCCCCCGGTCCCCAACAGAAAAAACATCTTCTGTGTGCCCATGCCATGAGCCATAATGCCTGACCGTACAGAGGATTTTTTGTTAATGTGTATAACAAATTGTGTACCTTTTCCTAATTGATTTCTCCCCAACCCCTCTTTTATTTTATAGTCCTCCTCTCCTCTCTTCCTCTCTTTGTGCAACTTTTTCTCCATGATTTCTCCGTACTCCTCTCCACCCCTCTCTCACTCTATTTCACAAGCACACGTACACACACACACATACAGACACACACACACTCTTTCTCTCTCTCTCTATCTCTCTCTTTTTTTCTGTCCCTCTCTCTCTCTTCTTTAATTAGTTATCCAATGTATACATTTTTGGAGAATGTTTGGATGGAAATCAATAAGGTTTGAATTTGAATTTGAATTCTTTACGGGGGGGGGGGGGGTAGGATTAAAGTGTTTACTTTTCACCTTTTATGATTTGTTCCCATTTAATTAGGGAATACCACCACCGCTTTCCGACGGAAATACTCTAGTGAGTTTCCCTTCCCACCCGTTCGACCATGACAAAGCTTAACACTCAGAAATAAAGGTATGAAGAATATAATATATTTATTTAAACAAAGAAAGAAACGAATAAATGATCACCATCTTTATAATATACTAGACTATTAATGCCAATGTGACATATATATCATTATTGCTTTGCTAAAAAGTGATTCAAATCAAATATTTACCTTCTCGTACCTGGTTAATCGTTATTAATATTATCATTAAACTATGAATATGTTCATAGCAGATCTATTCCATGATCCTAGCTCTTCTGAGCTGGAATATCAATATAGAATTGCGATAATTCAGGGTCATTAAATTCTGACAATATTATCTAGAAGCATTAGAAGTATAATGCTAACAGAAATCTTATAATATTTGCAGGTTATTATGAAACAAAACTGTCAATGTAAATACATAAAAGTAAACAGTGACTTACATTTTACCATAAAGAATGTTACCTTGAACAATCTTCATTGTTTAAAAAACACAATTTAATTTCTCATTGTAGTATTAATGTGAAATACGCGGATGTATTTAAAGAAAATTGTAATCATTACAACAAAGTCATACTCTCGAGACTGAGGCAAAGTTATACATTTATTTCAGATACAGAGCAATAGTGGGATGAATTTCAGTGAAATTCAAAAAGTCTTTTTTTCTTGATGAACGCAGTTGAACAGCTTCTGGAAAAATCTTGTCAGCTTCACTGTAAAAGAAAATAGATATTAGAAACATTATGCAATAAAGTCAGCGAACAGACACTATATCGAGTAAAATAACAACATGACAATATACGTTTATGATGCAGCATTTGAATGATTTTCATTTCAGACAGTCACCATTCATAGCTTATTTGTGATTTTTAATTGCTGTCGAATCATTGATGATGACTATAATTTAAGTGAAGCATAACAATAGCATGCAGATGAACGCATATGTCTATTTGTCTTTTTATAGAAGAATTTTCCAAATTAAAAATTACTGAGAGTTTGCGCTAGTTACGAATTTTAGACATCGCTATTTCTTAAATTTTCTCCCAAATTAATGGAAAAGGGCATTTTTCGTTTGGGGTTTCTTTTCTTCATTTACCTTGTCATCACCTGACGAAAGTGTTCCCTCAATGATTGCACCAGGGGCGTTTCACAAAGTCTTTTTTTAATGACAAATGACACAAATCAGTGACAAATCTGCTGATAACCAATCAGAAGCAAGGATTTCAGTAGCTTATAACAAAAACTGTCATTTGTCACGGATGACAAGTTTTGTGAAACGCCCCCAGGTTGCGCCACTACGACCGACCCCTATTCACTCTAACAAAGAAGAAATGGTATTCACCTGAGGTAGACTTGACCCACTCTTGTTTGAGTTTGTACCTCGGGTGATAGAAGGCGAAGTAAACGGGTAGACCCGTCAGGACGGCAGCGATGCCGATTGCTTTATTCAAGGGGTCCAAGTAGAATGCAAGAACTGCTATGAAGATTTGGCAAGACATGTAGAAAAAAACCAATACTAGGGGCACCTAAAATGGAAAGACATGGAAACTGAATTCGAAATAATGTATAATTTATTTTTAACGCCGGGGCGAGGCCCCACTTCCATCAAGGATAAAGAGATTTTTTAAATTTGTACTGCTAACTAAAAAACGTTACATTCTGGAAAATAGTAATTCTGATAATAATTTCTGAAATATTATACTGTATTATATATCTCTCTCTAGAAAGCTAGCCATCTGATTGGTCGAAATTGGAGTCGTGATTTTGGCCATTCCCGTAAAGAAACGAACAATGTCAGTACCGGTCAATAGTCCATGAGTGAGATTCTCGCAAGATTCCGGGTACCGGGAAAATAGTAAAATTTTGCTGCGATCCCCATTGGATTACGTGTTAAAACTTAGTTTGTGCGAGCGCGGCTACCATACAGTGCTTTTTTCTGCGATTCATTTAGTCGCTACATTTTAGGTTTTTTTAGTTGCACACAGCGCAGACGACCGCCGATCTTGATTGCAGGCCTACATATTATCTTCGATGTTTTTAGTTTCTAAATTTTATTTTAAGTCCTTTAAAAGTAACTTTAAGTAACTTTAATATTCAATTTAATAACTCATTTAAAAGGCAATATAAAAAATATTTGATTGGAAATTATTGATTTTTTTGTTGTTGTTGTTTTTGTTGATTTTTTATTTTGTGTTTTGGTATATGATGATACAGTATTGTTGGTACTTGTTATTTTTTTGCAATATATATTCATACATTATTTAAATTGTAGGGTCGTACACTCTTACAAGCCTACCCTTGGCTTTTTACGTACGCCTCCTTTTCCATTC
Organism: Strongylocentrotus purpuratus; assembly: GCF_000002235.5. Taxonomy (NCBI): domain Eukaryota; kingdom Metazoa; phylum Echinodermata; class Echinoidea; order Camarodonta; family Strongylocentrotidae; genus Strongylocentrotus; species Strongylocentrotus purpuratus. The sequence continues at coordinate 41,241,118 of NW_022145607.1, forward strand.
ATTTTTACAATATTATTATGAAACTTATGTATTTATTTTTTGTACCATTTTTACTAAATGTTGTATATAATGCTATTGTGTTTTATATTTGATGTTGTTGTATTTTTATGAATTGGAATAAAGATTGAAATGAAGTCCAAAGAAGGTAAAAATGGCTGAAGCGACTCTTCTTAGATTTGAACTTTTTGATGATGATCAATTACAAGACTTGATTAATTCTGCGGACAGCAAGAACACCAACAATTTCGTGAAATTGTCCGTAAAAATATTCGAAGACTACCTGCAAGTTATCAACACAGACCTCGATAGCGTAAACAAACTTCCGAATTCGGAGCTGGACAACGTACTCGAAAGGTTTTACGCTGGTGCTAGACCAGCCTTTAGACAAGCCTCATGTCTTATAGACGCCGAGCGACTAAAAAGAGACTAAAAAGAGTTCGCGAAAACCGAGTGAACGCCAGAGCGAGTGATTTGGAGGTTTATGGAGTTTTATGGATTTGTATGACAAAAGTTGCTGTTTGAGTTAACTGCAGGGGTTAACTTGTAAATACTCCTGCTTTTCCTATTCTACTGGGGCAAATTCTGCTTTCCCTTATGTTCTACTGGAGTACAGTTTTAAGTTGATGCTGATTTTTAAATGCGAAGACCCCATGCCCGGCCCCCCATTCCGGGAACCGGGAACCACATGCTTGTTCCCAAAATCTCCGGCTCGTATCAAAATTTAAAAAAAGGTCTACCCGTATTGACTTTACACACCGGACTTATCGGCTGAAAGGGGGGGGGGTGCTGGGAACACGCATATGCGTACCCTAAATAACACTGAGTGGGTGGGGGGGACCCCAGGATTCTATTGATTACTTCTGCTTTTACTGTTCTACTGGAGCAAAGTCTGCATGTGAAGACCACATGATTGGTAAGTCGCCCATGACTATTCTGTGACCTTTTTTTCTTTTTACAGTACAAGAATAAGAATACAGTACAAGTACAAGAATAAAAGATATAATGACTGCTTTAATATTCAAGGATTGGCTGTTTTACAGGCTCTCGGGGACGTTGTATCTTGCTATCACTCCTCGGCGCGCCTAGGGGTGATATCAGGATATAACGTCCACTTGAGCCTATAAAACAACTATTCCTCTCATAGCAGTCATTATACACTGTTGTTCATAAAGGTCGAATAATTATTTTGACCCCAATTTATGGAATTATTTTGACAATAATTTATTCCTAGTAGATCGAAATAATAGTATACATTCTCAGATTTTATTGAATAATAATTTTCGAGTGTTTGTTTTGCGTGACTGCTAAAGCATGTGTGTGCTACTTTGCTAACCAACTAGGGGACCTAAGTCCTTCAGTCATAACTGACAGTAATGAGAATTAATGCCTCACAAAAGGGCATTAACATTGCTGATCGACACGGTTTTGATCCTGGGGCCTCAAAGTAACGAGGCCATTGCTTAGCCACTGGATCATGACTGAACGCAGCGGAGGCTAGGGTACGTCGCCGCCCCCACAAATACAAAAAAACAAAACAAAGAAAATGCAATAAATTATCAATAATTCATTACATTTTCCCCCGGTCCCCAACAGGAAAAATTCCTTTGTAGCACGATGTATTATAGTTCAAGGCATGCCCACATAGAGGATTTTATCTTGGCGGGCTTATGGGAGTCGACCTAAACTGGAAGGGGCGCATATACGAATCCTAATAATTATGTGTCCTAATAGAGGCGAAGAAAAAGTTGGAAGTAGTATCCCATATCGCGGGGTCCGCCATTGATACAACACATCAGAAATAATTCCTTTCAGGGCAGGATCGTGACTGCATGTCTGCTTACCTTGACCGTTCTCTCCCGATCCGGATACTTCCATCGGTAATAGGGCACTATGGCAATCGTTATCGTGTCAAAGATGTTTTCAACGAAGCCCACGTAAGCAATGATAGTGAAGATATCGTCTTCGACCAGGTAGATGAGCCCGATGAGGGTGACGAAGGTCGCAGGGATAGGGGTGTAGTAGTTGACGTTGAGCATGGCCGCGATCTCAGGTAGCACGCCCTCTCGAGCCAAGGCGAAGAGTTGTCTGATTGTAGAGGGCAAAGAATAATAGTTTTGATAAAATGAGGTCCGTGCATAATTTATGAATATGTTGCATATCTAGGGCACTGAAACAATCTCAAAGGTTTAAATTTAGTTATGATTTAAAAGTTAAGAATACCGACACTGTAGATGTAAAACGGTAGGCCATAGCGATTATGTATTAATTTAACAAATAATAATCCTTCTCTCTCTCTCTCTCTCTTTCTCTCTCTTTTCCTATTTCATATTCTTTCTCTTTCTTTACTTCCGTTTCTTCCGTTGCTCTCTCTTCCCCCTTGTTTTTTTACTAAGCCGCCAAAAATGGGAAGGGGAGGTGGATCCGCCACTGCATTGTAGAGTTCAAACCTTTGAAAAATTGATGCACAATAAGGCTTTCGAAATTGCACTGAGTTGATTTTGAAAATCCTCGGGATATAATGGCAGAGAGTCAGAGAAAGAGATAGTGACAAAGATTAAAAGAGGGGACAGCAGACTATACCTCCCACGTTTGTAGATATTAGAGTTCAGAGCACCCATGGCCGACATAGAAACGAAGAACCAAATAAGCCAAGACCAGCTACCCAACGCTTTAACGCTGTAGTCCTGTCAATGGCAAATGGAGAAAAAAATACTCAATCTCAATACAAAAATCAATCTAAGTTAAAATAAAGAGAGTGAACACTACATGACATTATTATTAATTATATAAGACAAGACTGTTTGAGATAAGATAACGTATACCTCAGGAAATGTGTGTATGTGTGTGTGTGGGGGGGGGGGGGGGGGGCAGGGGGAGGGAGGAGGGATTCAACCGGGAACATAGGGATGGTATAGGCTATACTTACTGCAGCAATAGCTGAAGAACTAAGCACTTCCTCTGGTGATAGAAGAGTGAAGTAAGCGATGTTGGTCAGCACATAGATGATGATGATGGTTGCCATAGAGATGACTAAACTAAGAGGAATGTTTCTGGAAGATAATAAGAGTGGATGTGTCGTAATATAGTGGTTCATTCACTTGAATCTCAATCCAAGGGCCGATGGTTCGAATCCCAGCCCGGCACTAACGTTCTTTGGTAAGACACCAGTCCGCATTTGTCACTCTTAACCAAGGTGTAAATGGGTACATGGCATTGCTGTTGAAATAATGATTACAGGGCCCTAATATATATATATATATAAGGATGAATAGCATTGATGCTGATGAGGATTCCTTTGGTAAACAAAATTACTATCATCATCATCATTGTTATTATCATTATCATTGGTATTATCATCATTATCATTATTATAATTATTACTATTGTTATTATTATTATTATTATTGTTATTATTATTATGATTATTATCATTAGTATTATTATTATTATTATTACTACTACTACTACTACCTATACCACTAATACTCCTATTATTACCACCGTAATCATCATTATCATTATTATTATCATGAATATTACTGTAACGCCAGTGGAAACCAAATTTCTATGTAACTTGTTTGCAAAGACCAAATAAAATATCTTGTATCTTGTATCTTATATCTTGTATTAATACCAACATCATAACCCTTTGCTTACGGGAACCGGTGTTCCCTAGGTTTAGTCTATGGGACCTATACAATTCAGTAGTCAATAGGCCTTAAAGATAGTATGTCCCTTTTGCAGCCAACATCAAATTCTGTAGAACTTTGCAGGAATTATGAATATGTCATGTATGTCCTACAGGTATCTGTGAAATTTAAACATTAGCAGAATCTTAATATTCAAATTATGCAAGGAAACCTGTTTACTTGCTAGACTTCACTGTCAGACACTATTGAGTGACTGACTGGCTTTTTTGTCATCTTTGGTAATGTATACATAAAATGAGCTATAAAGGGTACATGAGCATTTGCCTACATCAATAACCCACTTCTTGTAATGGCCAAAAATAAACTGATTGAATCTTTGCGCAGCATAAAACGTACGACCATTCGGAACAATGGTCTGAAAATCAGACTATTACTTACTGGCTCTATAGCTCTTAAGTCGATTCAACAACTAATAGTCGTTAGTTTCCCACTTTAAGACATTTTCAAGCCCCCCCCCCTTTTTTTTTGTAAGGGAAGTTCTGAATTAGTATTATCTTCCACATGCCGTTGGAATTGAACATTTTCATTTTTTGGGCCTGCACATACGACATAGTACATTTAAGTTGAATAAGATGGTCTCATTAACCATGATAGCCAAACTTTCTAGGGCCCTTCAACTATATTCAGCGGGGCTTCCCTTGAAAAGGCGCTCAATCATTCAACTCATTTCTTCCTACATGGAACCGATTTACTTCACTAGGGTGGAGAGTGGCAACTGCAGATTCATACCTTGCCAAAGGAGAATAGTAACGTGGCAGCTATAGGAAAACAATAATGGGGAGGGGTGGGGTAATAATACATGCCTACTTTAATTAGAAGTGTCATTTACATCTATTTATCTTTTAAAACAAATGTATTAGAAGAAATGTTCATGATGTTCTAATGATTATCTCACCTTTTAGGTTGTTTTATTTCTTCTGTCAAAGCGGCCACGGTATCCCTGAAAAGATAATTAAATAAATAACAACAACAGCAACAAATTGATTTAATATAGTTCATGTATCTATGTTTATTTATATATTGGATGTATTGAGTTCATTAAACTTATTAAAACATTATTCAGTTCATAAACATATAAATCACAACTCATGGTAATATTAAACAAGCGATAAGGTATACACTATTAGAAAATGTACGTACAGATAACTGAGAAAAGATATAAACACTCATGAAACATCCTTTTTCCTTGTGAAAAATACTGTAAATGTCAAATGTAAAATATACAAATAAAATCTGTTCGTCGCCTCACTGCTGAAAGACCATTACAGCCATTTACAGTGCATTGCTTTTAATAGTGCCCTTTTTGTAGTGATATGACATTTTGGTATCCAATTCAATCCAATTCAAAAGACATTTGATAAAGCGCCTTTTCCTTGCAGTTACAAGGCGCTGCACACACGCTCCACAATGTTTGGGCCACTTAAAAACAAAAGTTAGACACTTCTCATCATTAAAATTGTTACAAATCTTACCAACCCCCGTAGGCAAACCCTCCTGCATAGAAGGCTATGGGTAGGAGCTTTATACTAGGGCTACCAGTAGTGAATGCGTTTGCCAAGTAAGTCGTGTGACCTGTAATAGAAACAAAAGAAGGTGGATTATTAGCTCATTACAAGACTAAATATTATTTAGTTCAGTTGCTGTTTGTGGCATATCTAAAAGGGGAACAGGGGGCACGGGCTCCAGGCGGCAATTGAAAGGGGGCGTAACAAATGCAAAGAGAAAGAGAAAGGGATGAAAAGGAAGATAAATCACGGTCCTAAAGGCATGTGTTGCTTCAGGATATTGTAATTTCGCACTCCAATCGGGCTTCCCCGAAGATATTTTAGAGATCCCATTATTCGGGCAGTAAGGTATATGCGGTTATACTTTTTTAACCTTAGCTAGTGACTTTGGATGATGAAATAAAAGGTTACAGAAATGTTGAAGAAGAAAGAGAGAGAGAGAGAGAAAGAGAGAGAAAGAAAGAAAGAGAGAGAGAGAGAGAGAGAGAGAGGGAGGGATGGAGAGAGAGAGAGAGAGAGAGAGAGAGAGAGAGAGAGAGAGAGGAAGAGTCACGACTTACCAGTAGCGATGTTATACATGCCGGTGACGATGATGATTATAAGCCCGATGGTCTTGGTGATAGTAAAGAACCCAGCAAAGCGAGTAGGTCCCTTGACGCTCACACAGTTTATTCCAACAAGGAACACTTTTATCAAAGTAGGATAAGATCGAAATTGTGTGTAAAAAATGTATGTAAAATAATTAAATAGACGTAATATCTCTGACTTGCATGTCTTATTCCCTTTTCCTCCTTTATATGCCCTCCTTTTTATATCGCCTATGGCTTATGTCTCCATCTTCTGTACTGTTTTTCTCAGTTTAAAGTGAACTATCTGTCGGAAGAACAAATATTGAGAAATTGGATCCGTCAACCCTCTCTCAATTTCGAATCAATATATTTTATTTATTCAATTATTTATCTTAAATTCATTAATTTATCAATTAATTCATTTATTTGCTTTTCAGAGTTTTTCTGTCGAAATTTGTCCTCCCCTCCCCCCCCCCCTCCCCCACACGCCCTCGACAACACAACCCTGGTCCCGCCCGCCCCTGCAGCACACAGCGTTACTCACATACAACACAGATGCCCATGAATCGTACAGCGAGAATGGGCGGACCCGAGCAGGGGAAGAACGGAGTGAGTAGGTACTCGGGGATGATGATGGCCACGATGGCCGAGGCAGCGGTCAGGAAGAAGACGATGATCCAGAGCTTGAGGAAGGCGGCCGCGGGACCGTAGGCATCGTGGAGGAAAGTCAGTTCCCCTGCGATGTAATAGAAGGTGTACGGGTAAAACCAGTGGCGTACGCAGGATTCTTTTTTTCAAGGAGGGTGCTTGAAAATTGAAAAATCGATATTTCGCTCAGTGGGGAGGGGGGGGGGGGGGTAGTGAGCAATATAAATATTTGCCTCCCGTAATTTGAAAATCGCATTTTTTTTTCATTTTTTTTTTTTTGGGGGGGGGGGTAAAGTAAAGAGCCATATGTGCCCTCTCCCTAATGAAACAAAATATGGGTAAATTACACTAGATGGAGTCATCAAATAGATCATATGCTTGTACCTCTTTAGTAGCCCCTCCCTGATTGATGTTGCACTCCCCCCCCCCCTTTCACTAGCGTAATTGGTGAAAGGGGGCATAATTCTGCCCCTCCTGGCAGAATTTCAACAGTGATAAAGAAATGTAGCAACTCTTTATAACCTAGTAACAGTTTGCAGGTTAGGAAATTAATGAAATGACAATTCATTTCGAGCGATGCCCCCCCCCCCCCACCCTATCACAAACAAAGGGCCTTGAAAGTACATTTCTTATGAGCCAGAAGGCAGAAGGGCTTTAACTCATGAGGTTTGTTGTGGTAATGGCGGTGGTGGCGGTGTTGCAGTTGTTATTTTGCAAAGACTGGCTTCTAAATACTTACCTCCAGACTTTTTGATCATGACGGCCAGCTCGGCATAGACGAATCCCCCGCAGGTCTGGATAACACCGCAAACTACCCAGAAGATGAGGGCTAGCCCTACCGACCCACCGGTACCCCGCAGGATCCCCGCAGGCGAGATGAAGATGCCCGTGCCGATGACACTCCCGATCTATTAAAAAGTCAGGGGTCAAATCAAGGTCAAAGGTTAGATGGGTCATGCCTGTTGCACACGAGGCGTTATGTTGCTGACGTAGCACTGCGTCACCGACCGAGGCGATGTTTGATGCCCCATGGTCAGTCTCTGTTAATTCTTCAGTTCATTATAGACATTTAAATATAATACAAAGCATTTCAAAGATAAAATACAAAGTACATTAAATTAATTCGCACAAAACATGAAGAATTAAAGGGACCATCATGAAAAACATATTGAGGCTTTACAGATTGATGGTCCCAGATAATTGGCAAGTAATAATATAAATATTTCGGCGAAAGAGAAAAGGTAAGGAAAAACAAAAGTGTTGGGGTTTTCATGTTAGCAATAATGTCAGTCTGAAGAAAATAAATATTGGGGCGTAGGTAAATAAATTGAACTATTTCTTACCGTATGCCACACACAACCCCATAGACCAAGATGTCTTGGGATGGCGACTTTAGAATCAGTCGAATCGCCATCAGTCGAATCGCCAGAGGTCGAGTTGTCATCTCCTGGCTGTGGCGGATTGATAGACCTAAAATAGCGACAACGAACAAATTCTTTTTGATAATGACTGCGTTTTTGAGGATAATAATAATAATATTTAATTTTTATATAGCGCTTAATACAAGTGTCTCGAAGCGCTTTACAAATATACTATTACCCCGGTCATTGGATTCAGGATTTAACATCGACATATTCCTTGTGGTACCATCCTGGAAGTTCATCGTCTTTTTTTTTTTTTTTAAGAAATGAATTTTAAGTTTTGTGTATAAGCAAGCCATTTTGTTCCTGTTGGTTTAACTTTGTTAAGCGCAGATTCTTCAGTTTATAATGTAATTCACATTATTACTTTAACGACTTGATAAACAGGCATATTTCCTTATAACAAAAAACAGGGTTGATCCATAAGCAAATTGTAAGTGCCTTTGGTTGCGTTTATCTAGCAAATTTTTGGCTAGAATCAGGTTTCTCAAACGTCTTTCAGGCAAATTTAGAAGTAGATAAACGCAAAGCCTTTTTCAAACGTCTTTAGATATGGGCATATCTAAAGACGCAAAAAGGTGCGTTTTGAATGTGACATACAGCCAGAATCACGTTTCTGAGAGATCGATAAACGCAAAGCTGTTTTGAACCTCACATACAAATATGATCACCCAGGTGTTGTGTACAAGCATACGTGTGAAGTTGACCTCCGAGAAACTGTCTGCTTCCCGGGTCAAAACAGCTGGGCAGACACAAGGCCTTTATTTTGAATCGTGAAGGGTCGATAAACGCGACATCCCGCAAATCACGATCGTATAGTGGGGTACGATATGTACATATCTAGTGGCAAGCCTAGATAAACGCGCTCCTAGTAAAATATAGTACTAGTAAAGTTACCGGGGGAATAAAACGGAAATGGGAATGAGATTGCATTGTAGAGCCAGGGTATATTCAAGTAACGGTATTGGTCAACTGAGTAATATTATTGCATATATATATATCATTACTAATACATGTTTAATTTAGATTTCGAAGAGAACTGATTACTAATCACGCCTATCTATTCAGTTAGATAATAAAATAAAACATACTTTGCAAAATATGAATTAAGATCTTTCAATGTAGAGACCGCAAAGCAAACTGGAGGGCGTATAAAGCAACTACCCCCATCATATGTGCAATCAATCTGAATGGGGATAATATTGATTAGTTTATAGATATACTATACTGATGAGCCTAACGTAAGATAAAGAATATTGTAAATCGGATACTCACGTTCGAGAAGAAATAGACATCTGAAGGGTGAATTGTAGTATTAATCGTCGCAATCCCCTTTTTTCTTCAGTTAACCAACCGAACACAATTATTTTGTTGCTATTTCAACAAAATGCTTATGATTTTAGTTGTAATACACATTATTCGCATAAACCCCCTATCATCCAAAAACTAGAGCTAAGTGACCGAACGGAACTTGAGTTGTAAAGAAAAACAATTGATTAGTTCAAGTTTGTGATTTTTGACACTTTTAAACGGATTTGGCAACGGAAACAAGCACTGAGGTAAAGTACAGTAGAGAGAAAGCCTATACAAAATGTCGGGATGACTAATCTGGGGAACGGGGAGGGTATTAACAATTACAAATTAAATGATTTATATAATAATATGAGGTCAAGGGTACAAGATAAGTAATTGAGTTGGTATTTAGTTGAAGTAGAAGAACAGGTGCAAAATTAGTCAATAAATACAAATGGGGGACATGCGCAAGGCAAAATGTATCAAGAAGAATACGGAAGAACATATTACGGGAAATTTAAAAGTAAAAAAGGGGTAGCTTTCTCAAAAAGAAAGTAATGATAATTAGAAGGAAACTACGAGGACTCTGACGAGAGAAGGACAACAAAAAGAAGAAAAAAGGATGTGGGGTATATTTAGTTTAGGCATAGTACTTTAAGGCTCGAGAGTTTCTATCAATTTTCATTGAGAAGAAAGGGGCACATTTATCGATACATCCCCTGTTTATAATTATGAAGGCATACACCGTTTTATATACCACACCAGTGATTAGGGGTGCAACTGCCCCAATGTAACCCAGGAGCGACGCCTTGGTCAAGGTTGTTCTAAACTATAGGAAGTACTTCAGTGATATGATAAGCTTTAGGTCAAGGTCAACCGAGAAGGTCAATCATGGTGTCATGAAAGTACTCTTTAACATGGACCGTTCCATGGACAGTTCTGGGACATGTTTAACTGGGGGGGGGGGTAAACTACACATTTCGGTGCCTGATCATACATCGATATTTTGAGTCACCAAATGTAACTTTAAAAGGTAGCCTTCTGGGGCAAATCATGGGGAAGGAGCCGTTGACCACCTGCCCCCCCCCCCCCAACCCCCACCCCCTGAAACACCGCCGTTGACTTTATTATGGCAGCCCATACAAGTCATTTTCCTCGGTGGGCTCTTGCTTTATACTCCTGGACTTTTTACCTTAGAGTCTGCAGTCAAGAATCTAAAACATGAAATTAGATTGTAGTACTGTGAACGACGGAATTGTCAGGAATACGACCGACTACCACAGATCATTAACTCTGGCTTTTAAAGAGCCCTGGACCCGCCATCGGTATTGTATCTATTTATGAGCATGATGTTTAAGATTACAATTATTGTGTGACATTAAAATATACAATCGCTAACTGGAGCCAACAAAATATACCGCTAGTATACTTATGGCTATGAAAATAATGATACATGATAAAACTTTATTGAATGGTATGAAAATACTAAAATTAGACAATATCCCCATTGGACCTTCCATGTCAAATTGTATGTTTGTCATGGACCGACTCTAATCTACTTCATATTGGCATAGCACTTTTAGATATTTGATAACTGGACATCGAGAGAGAGGGATATGACAATACATCTACAAATATATTCTCTCTCTCTCTCTCTCTCTGTCTCTCTCTCTCTCTCTCTCCCTCTCTCTCTCTCACACACACGCACACACGCACACACCCAAACACACACACACACCCACACTTTTTTTCTCTCTCTCTACATATCTCTCTCTTTTTCTGTCCCTCTCTCTTCTTTAATTTATTATCTAATGTATATATTTTTTTAGAATGAGCCTATCTGTTTGGATTGAAATCAATAAGGTTTGAATTTGAATTTGAATTCTTTACGGGGGGGGGTAGGATATAAAGTGTTTACTTTTCACCTTTTATGATTTGTTCCCATTTAATTAGGGAATACCACCACCGCTTTCCGACGCACTCTCATATACTCAAGTGGGTTTCCCCACCCTCCCGTTTGACCATGACAAAGCTTAACACTCAGAAATAAAGGTATGAAGAATATAATATTTTTATTTAAACAAAGAAAGAAACGAAAGAATGATCACCATTTTTATAATATACTAGCCTATTAATGCGAATGTGACATATGTATTATTATTACTTTGCTAAAAAAGTGATTCAAATTAAATATTGACCTTCTCGTACCTGATTAATCGTTATCATCATTAAACGATGAATATGTTCATAGCAGATCTTTTCCATAATACTTGCTCTTCTGAGCTGAAATATCAACATTGAATTGCGATAATTCAGGTTCATTAAATTCTGAAAATATATTCTAGAAGTATTAAAAGTATAATACTAAAAGAAATCTTAGAATATTTGCAGGTTATTGTGATTAAAAACTGTCAATTATTTTAGATACAGAGGAATTTATTAATAGTGGGCTGAATTTCAATGGAATTCAAAAAGTCTTTTTTTCTTGATGAATGCAGTTGAACAGCTTCTGGAAAAATCTTGTCAGCTTCACTGTAAAAGAAAATAAAAGGAAATAATTTGTGGTAATGAATGGAGGACGGGTATAAATAGTGACCAATCCAACTAAATCGTAAAATAAAAGGGAAAGAAAAAGTAACATGAGGTGGTGTAGAAGCAGAATAAACTAATAATAATATGTTACTGGGAAAGAAGTGTTTAAGTCTGTTAAGTATACCAATATTTATTGAGAGGACTTTGCTCGAATAAGTAATGTGGTTTTCCAAGATAAATCACTATCAATATAAAGTCCCAGAAATTTAGTGCAGTCGGCTTGTTCTAGTTCGGTATAATTAAAATTGACATAATTAGGAAGTATTTTTAACGTATATAACTAAAAAGCCTATTGTGAGTTTTGTCTATATTTAGTAATAACTTGTTTGAAATACAGTAGGCTTGCGGGTGCACCATGTGAGAGAGAGAGAGGGAGGATTGAGAAGTCCTGAAAAGGACTCTCGGTAATCTTTCTTGAGGGTGTGTAGTCCTGAAAAGGACTGTTGGTGTAGTCTTGAAAAAGACTGTTGGTTATCTTTCTTAGCTTATAGTTCTAAGGAGAACTATAGCGCTTGGAGAGGATGAGTGACGGACGGGAGTGGCTCGACGTTTCGAACAGATTGACCTTCGTCACTCCGGTGATCGGCATCGTTTTTTTATTTCAAAGCTTCGTTAATCACCCTCAAACAAAATACGCATCACCACCAAGTAGCAAAATACAGGGGCGGCGGAGCGTCTTCCAAAATAGGGGGGGGGCAACAACAAAGAGGGCACTTTCTGGAAAAAAGGCACCTACAAAGGGAAACATTAACAAAACATACACCATTATTAGACATCAGTTTATACCCCTACATCGTCATGGTTGTGATTACACTACCAGGGATGATATCAATATTTGTTTCTTTCTTCACGCGGTACAATGTACTGTGGTTTGTGAGGTCCCAGTACCAAACAATATTACAAAGCAGACAAAAAACAAACCCCATTAAGTATAAGCACAATCTAAAAAAGAAAGACTGAAAGGTTCTTCTATCAGTAACATAATTATAAAATCTGTAAATACAAGCGAGCGTAGCAAGCGCGCTCTAAGAAAAAATAAAGAAAAAGGGGCTCTAAGTCGCCTTGAATTAGGGGTGCATGTTATGGAGAAAGGAAAAATAAGCACTTATCAAAAGGAAAAACGACGGTTATTAGAAAAGAAAAGGGGCACTTTTCCTATGTATAAAGGCGCTTTAAGGGGGTACCTGAAAATTGAAGGCACAGCGACAATCCTCCCCCACCGGGAGTGCCGCTTGGCATAATGGGCAAAAGTAAGAGAATAAAACCCGGAAAATCATGTAATGTCAGCAAAATTTGTAAATCACTGGTATCGAATTAGAAATAAACCACGGTTTGAACTTTATTTGGAGAGTCAACTGCCCCCCCCCCCCCCCCCATCAGTACGCCGGTGCCAGTGACCCTTCAATGACTGGACCAGGTTGCGCCAATGACCGAACCCTATCCACTCTAACAAAGAAGAAAATGGTACCCACCTGAAGTAGACTTGACCCACTCTTGTTTGAGTTTGTACCTCGGGTGATAGAAGGCGAAGTAAACCGGAAGACCCGTCAGGACGACAAGAATGCCAATTGATTTCCTAAGGGGGTCCACGTAGAATGCAAGAACTGCGACGAAGATGTGGCAACACATGTAGAAAATAACTAATACTAGGGGTACCTAAAATGGAAATAAAGGGAAACTGAAATCATTCAAAATAATGTGTAATTTTTCTTTAACGCCGGGGCGAAGCCACCCCCCCCCCCCCCCCCCCCCACGTCCGTCAAGGAAAACTGCTGACTGAAAAAACGTTATATTCCGGGAAATAGTAATTCCGTTACTAATTTCCGAAATATTATACTCTAAATTAGGGAGGGGGGGGGTCTTTTTGTAAAGTAGAGTACAAGGAAGGGGCACCTGCCGCGCCCAAACCAATGCCACTCGGTGGGCTTATGGGAGTCGACCTAAATGGAAGGGGCGCATACAAATGTTAATAATTATATATCCCATAAAGAGGAGAAACAAATTTGGAAGTAGTTTCCCTACTTCATCGCGGGTTCCGTCATTGGTACAACAAATCTGAAATAATTCCTTTTCGTCAGGGTCGTGACTTCTCGCTTTGCTCACCTTGACCAATCTCTCCCGATCCGGGTACTTCCATCGGTAATAGGGCACTATGGCAATCGTCATCGTGTCAAAGATGTTTTCAACGAAGCCCACGTAAGCCATGATAGTGAAAATATCGTCTTCGACCAGGTAGATGAGCCCGATGAGGGTGATGAAGGTCGCAGCGATAGGGGTGTAGTAGTTGACGTTGAGCATGGCCACGATCTCCGGTAGCACGCCCTCTCGAGCCAAGGCGAAGAGTTGCCTGAGGAGGGCAAAGACAGTTTTGATAAGATGAGATCACTGCATAAGTTATGAATATGTTTCATATCTAGGGCAACATAAATAATCTCAAAGGTTTAACTTTACTTATGATTGAACAGTTAAGAGTACCGACACTGTTGGTATCAATCATGTCAATGATCTCAGTGACATCGTATTAAACGATGTATGAACTTCAAGCCCCACTGCACTACTTATAGCTACTTGCGCCCTCAATGCCTTATCGCTGAATATTGGTCCTCCATGATCCCTTTTTCTTATGTTAATTGAAAGATAACCACCTGTCAGTGACCATGCAGAGAGGTCTAATCCCTCCTGGCCAGACTGGTGCAGAGGGGCTTTGAAGCCTATGAACACGACTGGTTTTTAATATACTTTAGGACGGGAGACTACAAAATGTGGGGCATAATAATAGTTTAATAACGGTAGATCGCAAGAAAAACGATACGTAATTTGTTCTCAAGAAATCAAATTGAAGAGGAATTCTACATGTTTGGATTATCATTACAGCGGCTGATCAAGGGTTTCCCAAAGGGGGGCTGGGGGTGCGGAAAGCATGTTGCGATCGCGTAAAGGCGAGCCCTTCGGGGTGGAGTCCGTCCCAGGCGCTCTCGAGTTTTAGAAACTCCTGCTTCAAGGCAGGCGCGTACGCAGGGGGGGGGGGTTTGGGGGGTTAAACCCCCCCCCTTTGAAAAAATTTTGTGTGTAAACCCCCTAAAAAAAACCTAAAACCCCCCCCCTTTTTAATTTTTTTTTTTTTTTTTTTTTTTTTTTTTTTTTAATTATTAAAAAAAAAAAAAAAAAAAAATTATTCTCATGGCCGACCTAAAAAAGGTGACCTTACCCCCCCCCCAACGGAGCAAAATGTCAAATTTCCAAATTTCGAGACCAAAAAAAAAAAAAAAAGTGTCCTCTTACCCCCCCCCCCCCCGCTTATTCAGCGGTCGGCTGAGTCGTTGCGATTTTTTTGGGACCAAAAAAAAAAAATTGTGTCCTCTTACCCCCCCCCCCCCCCCCCCCCCCCCCCCCCCCGCTTATTCAGCGGCTGGCTGAGTCGTTGCGAAATTTTCGGACCGATTTATAAATGTTAAAACCCCCCCCTTGAAAAAATCCTGCGTACGCGCCTGCTTCAAGGTAACCGTTTTGAGCGATAGAAACACACAAACATTCTCTTTCACTATTCTACTTTCATCCGTATGGCAAGCCGTTTTAACATTTATTCCCATTTCTTGATATCAAGAATTACCAATGCTTTACAACAAAACAAATCATTTCTTGATAACAAGAATTCATTTCTTGATGTCAAGAAATCAATTCTGATTTATAACGCAAGAGTTGTGCAATACTTTGCGTTCGATTTTTTTTTTCTTCATTTTTCCCTCTCTCCCCTTTTCCTCTCTTTTTCTATTTTGCCTTCCGTTCTCTTTTTCTACTCCTTTTTCCTCCGTTGCTCTCACTTCCCTATTTTTAACGCTGCCAAAAGGGGGGGGGGGGCGATTCGGGCCCCATCTGGATCCGCCACTGCATCGTAATGTTCGAACATTCAAAAATGTGATGCACAATTTGGCTTTCGAAATGGCACTGATATTATTTTTGAACGTCGTTGTGAGATCCAGTGAGGTTTGGAAAATATGATATCCTCTGGATATAATGATTCAAATGATTTTATTTCTCATGCAAAACATAATACAAGAATAATTATATCACAACAAATATGCAATGAAACGATGAATATAATGGAAATAGCACGAGAAAAGATAATGGCAAAGAGGAGAAAGCAGGCTTTACCTCCCACGTTTGTAGATGCCAGAGTTGAGAGCACCCATGGCCGACATAGAAACGAAGAACCAAATAAGCCAAGACCAGCTACCCAACGCTTTAACGCTGTAGTCCTGCAATGGCAAATAAAAAAAAATTCTCCATCAATCTTGTTTAAAAAGAGAGAGTGAACACCACATGATAATAAGACAAAGACAATGGAATTGTTAAACGGTTGCTGTCTGAGATTGGCTCATGTATATCTAAGGAAATTGATAAATCAAAGCAAATATTCAGTACTAACTGCACATAATTCAGTTTGAAAGGAAATTCAAAATACTGCCACTAAACGTTCATAACTTCATCCGATGCAAGCCAGTCAATAGGGCGCCCTTTCCTCGCAATAACAAAGCGTCTCACAATATACCTCTATGAAAGTGGGCCATGCATAGAATAGAGAAAGAAATCAATTCAAAGGACCTTAAATCTACGATTCCTAGCAAAATAGATTTAAACCAACCAGTGATAAGAAGTATCTTCAGGTGTGCCATTTCAACCCCTTTATGTCTGAAGAAAAGAAAACATTCATACATGAATGCATTCGCTTTAAACTTTTAGCTATTCTGAGTCACTTATCATTTAAAAATATTGTTAGATCATTTGTGTTTGTGTGTGTGTGGGGGGGGGGGGGGGGCGGGAGGAGGGATTCAACCGGGAACATAGGGATGGTATAGGCTATACTTACTGCAGCAATAGCTGAAGAACTAAGCACTTCCTCTGGTGATAGAAGAGTGAAGTAAGCGATGTTGGTCAGCACATAGATGATGATGATGGTTGCCATAGAGATGACTAAACTTAGAGGAATGTTTCTGTAAGAAAATAAGATAATAAGAGTGGATATGTCGTTATATAGTGGTTCATTCACTTGAATCTCAATCCAAGGGCCGAGGGTTCGAATCCCAGCCCGGCACTAACGTCCTTTGGCAAGACATGAGTCCGCATTTGCCAATCTCCACCCAGGTGTAAATATGTACCAGGCATTGCTGGGCAAATAATAATTGCAAGGCCCTCAGGAAGAACAGCATCAATGCTGATGAGTATTAAATAAAGATATTATTATTATTATTATTATTATTATTATCATCATTAATTTCATCAGCATTAGCTATGTTGTTATTATCTTCATCATTATTATCAATATTATTATCAATATCATACTCATGATATTTGGATGGATAAGATAGTCTCATTAAACATGGTGTCCTAATTACCTAGGGCCTTTCAGTTACACATAGCGGGGCTTCCAATGATAAGGTGCGCTGTCACTCAATTAATATCCTCCTACAGGGAGTCGATTTACTGCACCTGGGTGGAGAGTGGCATCTGCAGATTTATATCTTGCCAAAGGACAATAGTATTGTGGCAGTGATATCAAAACGATCATGGGGAGGGTGTGGGGTAATAATACATGCTATGTAATTATTTACTGTAATTAGAAGTGCCATTTACATTTATTTATCTTTTTTAAATAAATGTACTTGAAGAAAATGCTCATGATGTTAAAATTATCATCTCACCGTTGAGGTTGTTTTATTTCTTCTGTCAAAGCGGACACGGTATCCCTGAAAAAGATCATTGAATAAATAACAACAACAGCAACAAATTGATTTAATATACATGTAGTTCATGTATCTAGACCAAAATGTTGGATTGTATTTTGTTCATTAAACGTGTTAAACATCATTCTGTTCAGATACATATACACCATAACTCATAATACTATTGAACACGCGATAAGGTATATATCAGAAAATGTACATACATATAACTGAGAAAAAATATATAACACTCCTGAAACACCCTTTTTTTTCTCGTGAAAAAAGACTGTAAAAGTCAAACGCGAAATATGAAAATAAACTTAACTGATTTTATTGTCACCGCACCGCTGTAAGAACATTACAAGCATTGGCAGTGCATGGCTCCAGTGTCCTTTTTGCAGTGAAACGATATTTTGGTATGATAATAATAATGATAATTTATTCATACAGCGCATTTTTCATATACATGTTCAAATGCGCTTTACAACAGAAGAGGTGAGTTTTGAGATTTTTTTAAAAAAGGTATTGGGAGATTGCTAGTTGCAAAGAATATGGGTAGGTTATTCCACAGTTTGGGAGCAGCAGTTGTAAATGCTCTGTCACTAATAAAGTGTGGGTAGCATCTTAGGAGATGCATGGTTCAGTGTGACGCCTTGAGAGGAGCGAAGGGAGTAGCGGGATGGTTGCGTATAATACTAATATTTCAAATCTTACCAACCCCCGTAGGCCCACGTCCCTGAATAGAAGGCTATAGGTAGGAGCTTTATACTCGGGTTACCAGTACTGAATGCGTTTGCCAAGTAAGTCGTATGACCTGTAAATACACAAACATAATAAGATATATAGTTTATACCTCTGTTTTACATTACAAGACAAAATATTATTTAGTTTCGATTGCTTTTTGTTGCACCTTATGTGTTGCCTCCCCCCTTATGAAAACGTTTGCTTGGATTTGCCTCATTTACATTAGCCACTCACCCCGAAGCCGCCTGACCAAAAGACTTGCGAGAGTGGGCGAAGTGTAATTGAAACTTGCTATTTTGCTCATCTCCAACGTAAAAAGAGACGTTTTTTCGGACAAAAGTACAGAGAAAGTGCATATGTTTTTTTATATTATACTTTTTGAAAGGTTACCAAAGTGACTCCCGGGCACCCCAATGCTGGAAAGAAACGCACTTTTTTGAAAACTTTACTTATTCATGCAAAAAAGGTTATTTGTTGTGCACGCAAGTCAGATTGAGCGGATGATACAACGTTTCCATATGCATCCCCATAATTTTGAAATAACTAATATTAGGGCAGTGAAGTGGCTTATTTGTTAATGTCGCCTTGGTGTTTCTAGGGGGGCAGGGGGCACGTGAACCGGGCGGCACTTGAAGGGGCGCACATAATGCAAAAGAGAGGATGAGGAAAGAGAAAGAAAGAGAAATTATAGTCCTCAAGGATTGATTGCCCCAATACAGAGAGTAAATTGTATTAGAAATAGAGTACTGAAGGTTCAAGATGTTAAAAAAACGCAGTCGTTTTGCTCCTTCGTATGTGTTGCTTCAGGATATCGTAATTTTGCACCCCAATATGAATTATAGCGTATAATAACTAAGTTAATTGACTTTATATATCTCTCTTTAGAAATCTAGCTATGCCTCTCAAAGCAGTCAAGATATCTATATTCGGGACTTTTAGATATGCACGACGAGAACGTGGACTGCTGCATGTGAAATCCGTTTAAGGCAATGTGACGTCCTTTTGAAGACTGTCAATACTACTGGGCCAGAAGGGATTAGACCATACAGCGAGGTCACTGACAGGTGGCTATCTCATTAACTCAGCTCTCAACTAACATAAGAAAAAGAGGATCATGGGGACCAACAGGCACCGATTGGTAAAGATTTCTATATAGAGGGAGCAAGTAGCTACAAGTAGGACAGTGGGCTTCAAGGCACTGCCGGGCACTGCCAGTCCCTCCAGAGAATGCGTTACTTTTGCGTTTTAGTTGAAGAAGTGAATAGAAAACTACTTTGTCTGAAATTTGCAACTCAACTGCTCCGTTGCAGTCATAGGCGTACGAGGGGGGGGGGGGGGGGCAGGGGGGGGGGGCTAGGCACTCCTCCGAAGATCTTTAGAGTTACAACTATTCGGGCAGCAATGTATAAGATTATATCATTTTTAGTTCTTAGCTAGTGAATTTTGATGATAAAATCGAATGTTTTAGAAATAGAAATAAAGACATAGAGAGAGAGATAGAGGGGGAGAGGTGTGAGGGCGAGCGAGAGAGAGAGAGAGAGAGAGAGAGAGAGAGAGAGAGAGAGAGACAGAAAGAGAGAGGGAGAGAGAGAGAGAGAGAGGAGGGGGGGGGGGGGGGAGAGGAAGAGTCACGACTTACCATTAGCGATGTTATACATGCCGGTGACGATGATAATTATAAGCCCGATGGTCTTGGTGATCGTAAAGAACCCAGCAAAGCGAGTAGGTCCTTTGACGCTCAGACAGTTTATTGCAATTAGGAAAACTTTCATAAAAGTGGGATAAGATCAAAACTGTGTGTAAAAAATGTTTGTAAAACAATTATATAGACGAATATTTCTGACATAAAATATCTGCTTTATGATTACATTCCCTAATCTCTATTTTTTCCTTTTTATTTCCCCCTCTTTATTGCCCTGCTCGCTATTGTCTCTGTCTATATTTTAAGCATTTTAAGCCTTAAGCATCTTCTATACTTTTCTATTTAAAATTATTTTTCTAGATCTCGATCGACCCTTCTCGGATTTTGTGTGTATGTGGGGGGGGGGGGGGGTTGTCTGTCGGAAGATCAAAAGATGAGAAAATGGCTCCGGTAACCCTCCCTCAAATCCAAAATAATTGTATCTATTTGTTGATCTGTTCATTTATCAATTCACTTATTTATTCACGTTTTTATCTATTGATTGATTTATTCATCTATGTATTTATTTAACTATTCATTTATTGATCATGCATTTATTTGTTTATCGTTTATTCATTTATTCATATTTGATTTGTTACCTCCCCCCAATAAACGAAACCCTGGTCCCGCCCCTGCACCATTATATATAATGACGTCACTCACATACAACACAGATGCCCATGAATCGTACAGCGAGGATTGGAGGCCCCGAGCAGGGGAAGAACGGGGTGAGTAGGTACTCCGGGATGATGACAGCGACGACAGCCGAACCAGAGGTCAGGAAGAAGATGATGATCCAGACCTTTAGGAAGGCGACCGCGGGACCATAGGCATCGTGAATAAAAGTCACTTCCCCTGCAAGGTTAATGTAATAGAAGGTGTATGGGTAAATACGTGAACAGAATCAATAGACTGACTCTTACGGGGAAGGGAGGGGGTGCTATCAGTGGCGTATACCGACAGAGTCATGTGCCCCCTCCCGAATACAAAAATGGGTTAATATATTTATTACACTAGATGAAGTCATCAAATGGATCCTAAGCTTGGACCTCTTTAGTAGCCCCTCCCTGATTGATTTTGTACATCTCAACTCCCCGCGAGCGTATATGCAAGGGGGTAATTTGCCCCTCCAGCGATAGCTCAGTCGGTAGAGCAGTGGTCTCGTAATCCGGTGACCCGGGTTCAAAACCAAGGCGATGCGCTAGTGCCCTTTGGTAAAGGCATTAATCCTCATTACCAGGTCCCTCGGAGAGGACCTAAAGCCGTCGGCCGTCTGGTTGCTTACTTACAATTATTTATCTTAGCAGTCAGGTAAAATAACCACCACCACCACCATCACATATTTCAAAGGTGAAAAAGAAATGCAGCAACTCTTTAATATGACCTAACAGTTCGCAAGTAGGGAAATAATTGAAATGCACGAAAAGTAGCCATAGGCGAATTTCAATGAAAATCCATTTCGCCCCTCCCCCACCCGTATCGCAAACAAAGGGCACAGAAAAGTTTTTTTTACTACAGTTACTTGGATCACATTAAGTTGAGACGGTTTGCTCCCAAGGACAAGGTGTGGATACGCCAGTGCCCCCTCTCTATCCCTTCTCTCTCCCCCTCTTCTATCTTTGTTTGTATACCTGTAGAGAAAAACTGAAACAAATAATTTTAACAACCAGATGAGATACTAGTAATTATATTTCTCATCAGGCTGTCGAGAGCCAGAAGGGCTTTAACTCGAGAAGGGTTGTTGTTTTAGTGGTGGTGGTGTTGTAGTTGTTATGAAAGACTTGACGCTGTTCTGGCTTCTAAATATTTACCTCCAGACTTTTTTATCATGACGGCCAGCTCGGCATAGACGAATCCCCCGCAGGTCTGGATAACACCGCAAACTACCCAGAAGATGAGGGCTAGCCCTACCGACCCACCGGTACCCCGCAGGATCCCCGCAGGCGAGATGAAGATGCCTGTGCCGATAACACTCCCGACCTAAAGGTCAGGGGTCAAATCAAGGTCAAAGGTTAGATGGGTCATGCCTGTTGCACACGAGGCGTTATTTTGCTGACGTAGCACTGCGTCACCGACCAAGGCGATGTTTGATGCCCCATGGTCAGTCTACATGTATATTAATGATTCAGTTCATCGAACAAAATAAAAATCATTTCGAAGGTAAAATACAAAGTACATTAAATTAGTTCACACAAAATATGAAGAATTAAAGGGAACCAATTGCTCATGAGACCAGCAGTGTTGATCGCCAATGAGAACAGCAATGATGGTCTCACGGGCTTCTGAAGTGTTTTCACAGGTTTTGCGAGACCGTTATCCCATGAGACCGGTACCAACGGTCTCTCTGGCCTTTTAAAGTGTAATCACAGGGTTGCGAGACCGATAGGTTCTTAATTTGTAAATTTCTATAATCTCTTTTGTCGCGATTTAGATCACAATATTTGGGTCCATCGATGCCGTTCTCGACAGAAAAAGGCACGCTATGGTTACCTACTGAGGCAGAGCTATAAAAGTTACCTGCCGTCTTTGAAGGGCTTGGGAATGATTGAAATCTCAGCAGTATTCATGCAATGAAAAAAATATATGCTATTCATGGTCTTATTTGCAATAGAAAAAATTGAATTAGATGATTTTCTAGTTTTGGACACACCATACTCTCATGCATCACGACATTGTACACGTGATAGGAGGCCTATATATATTTCGGCGAAAAAGATAAAGTAAGGTAAAGTAAAGGTTTTGGGGGTATTGAATTAGAGATTCAAATTAAAAACAACTGATAGCATGTTAATGTTATGTCGACATCGTACAAAAGGTAAATGTATAATGAAATAATGGAAACAGTGTAATTATAAGGATAAGCCAAACTGCCTTCACGGATTAGTGTCTCCACTAATCGCGCGATCCCCTAAAATACACCCGTTGAGGGTGTGTTATTTCCTCCACTGATTGGGCGCGCGACACGGATGCAGTCCAGGCAGTGGACTAGGTGATAGTCCGTGGGGGTAATCATCCTCATACAAGATGATGTTTATGTGCTGTAGACTTTATGTTAACAGACTGATCACAATAGATGTTGGGGCGTGGGTTCATAAAATTGAATTATTTCTTACCGTATGCCACACACAACCCCATAGACCAAGATGTCTTGGGATGGCGACTTTAGAATCAGTTGATTCGCCAGAGGTCGAACCGCCAGAAGTTGAGTCGCCATCTTTTGGCTGTGGTGGATCGATAGACCTAAAACACCGACAAGAAAATATTACTTTCTGACACTGATTAAGTCTTAAAGGCATTAACATCGACATCTTCCTTATAGTATCATTATCGCCATTATCATAACAAAGAACAATGTCATCGCTGTCGTTGTTGGGTTTTAAAAAGAAGAGAAATGAAGTTTAAGACTTTGTACACAAGGAAGAAATTCTATTTTGTTTTTGTTGGGTTTATTCTTCAATTTATTGTGTAATTGATATCATGACTTTAGGCATTTTTCCTTAAATTTTTTTCCTTAAAAGGAGATTGTAAGTGATCTAGTAAAATATAGTACTAGTAAATTTGCAAGGCGAATAAGAAATGTAAGAAAAGTTAGAAATGAAATTGCATTGTAAAGCCAGGATATATTGAAGTAATGGAATTGACAAACTAAATAATTGTATGGATATCATCACTAAAACATTATGATATTTCGATAGGAACCGCCCATTAATTACGCCTATCTATTCAGTTTTTTATAAGAAAATAAATGCCGAATATGAAGTAAGATTTTCTAATGTAGAAAACGATAAAGCAAATTCGAAGGCGTAAAAAGCAGGTAATCCCACTATATGGCAAATCAATCTGCAAAAGGAATATTTACTGATTATTTTATAGAAGTACTATACTGATGAGCCTGCCATAAGACAAAGAATTTTGTAAATTGGATACTCACGTTCGAGAACAAACAGACATCTAGAGAGAGAATTGTAGTTAATTCGTCGCAATTAGCCCTTTTTCTAAACAATCGAACACAACTTGGAAAAGTGTTGCTATTCCAACAAAATGCTAGCGATTTTAGTTGTAACACAAGATATCCGTATAAACGCCCGATCATCTACAAACTATTAGGCAAAGTGATCGAATTAAAATTTGAGTAAAAAAATTATTTGTTCAAGTTCGATTTTGATACTTTTAAACGGATGCTGTAACGGAAATAATATGAAAGTAGTTCAGTAAAGCGAAGGCTTATACAAACTACCGGAATTACTAATCTGGGGGGGGGGGGATGGGGAGGGATTATTTTGAGGGTTAGAAGTGCAAGATACATTTGTTGCGTTAATATGATGGGGTTGAAATAAAGTAAAAGGAAAAACTGGTCAAAAATGAAAATGGGGAACATGCAACAGCGCTCGGCGCAAGACAAATTATGGAAGAAGAATATGGAAGAGTGTATTCTGGGAAATTTAAAAGTTAAAAAGGGGTAGCTCTCTCAAAAAGAAAGTAATGCTAATTAGTTGGCAACTACGTTGACATTGACAAAGAGAAGGAAAACAAATTAATCAAAAAATCAACAACAAAAAAAAGGATGTGGGGTATATTTAGTTTAGGCCAAGTACTTTATGGTTCGAGAGTTTCTATTAATTATCATTAAAGGGCCAGTCCACTCCAACATTACTTACTGTCGATAGAAGCAGCAAAATCAGACAAAACAATCAAAAAAGTTTGAGCAAAAACGGATCACTAATATAAAGTTATGAACTTTTAATGACATGAAAAACTTTGAAAATCACAAGACAAATTGGCAACTTCCTCATGAGTCTGTGGCGCCATTGCCTCACTATCCACTAATTGTTTTTTTTTATATCGATAAAATAAATTTCCCATGTTCCCCTAAGAATCTTATTTCCTCACACCAGCATTCAAATCGTATTGGTAGTAATATGTTCTTCAAATGCAATCGCATGACCATAACTGGTCCAGGATGGACGCCCCGATCGAGATCAAGGTTGTTCTAAACTCCGGAAGTACTTCAGTGCTATGATGACCTTAGTGTCAAGCTCAATCGAGAATCAATGTCAATTCATTATGATGTTACAAAAGTGCCCTAATATTTAACATGACAGTTCAAGGACATTTTAAATGGGGGGGGGGGGGGAGCATTGGGGCGGGGGCTACAACCCATTTCGGAGGCTGATCGTTCATCGATATCGTGAGCCATCCACATTAACTTTAAGGTAGCCCTTTTTTTTAATCATGGGGTAGGGCTATTTCCGTCGTGCCCCCTGAAACGCCGTCATAGGACTCCTGTTTTTACATCTAGGTGACCTGTTGCTCGTGTACTAAACATGAACGTTAGGTAGCGACGGAAAAGTCAGGTATACATGCAGCTACCAAAGTCAATAAACTCGTTTGTTGTTGGACAGGATTTTAGCTTGTTGTACAATTATTTTTCCATGTGTACATATTTACCTGATGCATATACCTACATTGTAGTTTAAATAGACAACACAAAAGTTTCCCTGACTTTGATATTGAGTAGATCTACAAGTTTACAGAGTATTATAATATCTTGCCATTATCACGAGAGGTGATACCAGAAAGAAGAAAAATTCATATTCGGTACAATAAATTCGGTAAGAAATATTTGAGTATCACAACTTTTCAGAAGTTTGAGTTAATTTCCAGTTGTTTTTGGCTTAATGTTCATTTTAGATGAACTCATTATTCATGTCAAAATAAGTTGGCAAGCCTAATTGAAAACATGACTTGTCCTATGGGATTGTCAAATAGCATGCCCTATAATGAAAGATGAAATTGTCTGGTTAAAGCTAGACGGGTATTAATTCTGTATAAAAACGATATATAAGTTATGCCCTCCTAGCTCCGAAAAGACGAAATCATGTTTCTTCCTATAATCACGAATTCGTTCCTATCTTCACGAAGTGACGGATGAGCGCGCAATTAAAAGAAAGTAAGTTTTTAATAAATCGCTTTCAAACTTTCAAACTATAATATCAACCTCTTTAATGTATCAAGGGCAAATAAATATTATATCCTGGGATAGAACATATCTCAATGTTTTGTTCTATGTTTAATTATTTCCATAATTTCTTATATTTTTGGGGGAAATGAGCTGTAAACATAAACGTCACTTCGTGAAAGCACGAAATTCAAGGACGCGCTGTAATTTTTTTCCACGAAGTGACGGCTCGTAGCCGCGCGCGTTAAACATACGGGATTTTTCTCTCGTGGATGGAATTCCCTTAATGGACACTAAATACGGCAAAACTTTATGTTTATTGATGAACAGATAGCCTAACTCGAACTACTAGATGGAGTAAATTTTCTTCTTTCTGTAGCTGCTTTTTTATTCCTCTGTTTGAACTTTTAACACAACCGTCATTTCGTGTAAACACAAATGACATAGAACGCTTTGATTTTGTTTTCACGAAGTAACGGCTCGTATCTTATTTTCATCTGTATTATCAGCATAATCTACAACGGCAGTAGTGTAGTATAATACATGTAAAAGTAGGCCTAGAAGTAGAGGTATCATTCTGATCCATATTTTCCTGATTATCTTTTGCAATACGTCTAGACGATAAAATCATGACAATTGACAATTGTCATGAATCATTGTCTTGACGCTAACCATTAAATGCAACTGGCTCGAATTTTGCTTAGGTATTTGGTACTGGATGAATGATTTAAATGGTAAAAATGATCTTGTGTCCTATTCATTCTAGTCTTATTCATTTGCATTATGTTTTATTCATTCAAGTTCTAATGTTTCTGACTGTTTCCAAGACAATATCTTTTTTGTCGATCATATAGTTCTATGTAGCTTGATATCTCACGGTAATTGTGAGAGAAAAGCAATGCAAGCAACGATTTCTGAATTGTAGCGGCAATCGCATTCGCCTTTGCTGCTCTTCAATAATAATTTAATAAAAAACAGCTTTTATTGTTAGGCTTCCTGAACGAAATTTTAATTGTTGTTAATATTTTTTTAGTTGCACTCTGTAGATTATGATGATGTGTTTGACCTTGTTTTCAATAACAAGATCAAACACATGATGAAAATCTACTGAGTGCATGCCAATAAGTTCTTTACGACAATAAATAAATCTGAGGTGCGATTCGGTGTAGCGTAAACATGGCAATCATATGGTAGATAAAATTATGATCATCAGTACTGGGTCAAATAAATTAAAGAGAACTGAATTTGAACCCAGCCATAGGCTACCCCCTCTCGTTCTCTCTCCCCTCTCTCCCTCTTCATCGCCTTATTTTTACCTCTCTTACCTCCTTGTGCATTTGTACGCCTCGATAACACAGAAAATAAACAATAAGATTCTTCCTCTTCCCCTCCTTCTTCCTAGTACATGTAGTAGGAGTAGTATTAGCAGCAGGATCATAATGATAATGACAACAATTTTTTATTATAACTATTATTATGGTTGGTAGTGTTACTGAGCTATTTTTGTAATCATTATAACTTTTATTGTAATTATTATCCTTATGATTTTTATCGTTAATATTATTATTATTGTCATTATTATTATCATTATTTTTATCATTTATGATGAATATAACCATGATGATTATGATGACGATTGATGTAAGAAGTATTATTATAATTGTTATCATATTTTTTTTCATCTGTATTATCAGCATAATCTACAATGGCAGTAGTGAAGTATAGTCCATGTAGAAGTAGGCCGAGTAGTATAAGTATCATTCTGATCCTTATTATCCTGATTACCTTTTGCAATACGTCTAGACGATAAAATCATGACAATTTTCATAACTCCCCTTGCCCTTGGCCATGTTGTTGGACTTTGGCTTGGAGCCATGAAGCTGCTTACACCCCAAGCACACCTTAACAAGTAAAGTCACAGTGACTCAGTTTTGTTTAGATCCTGATCTACTCACCTCTAGATTACTGACTAGTGGCTGACATAAATTGATAATTATGAAATGATGATCTAGAGTTATAGACTCTAAATGAAATGTACAAATAGTTAAACTACTCATACTAAAAGTACAAGTAAACCTAAAACTAAAACAAAAGTAGGGTCTACACTCTAAGTCTAACTTTTGTTAAAAGTAAAACTTCGTTCTTATTCTTAAAGTACATATTCATTGACTTTGAAAACTAACTTTATTTTCATTATTTCAAAGTTGAAACTTTGATTCGATAAGGTTATCAAAATTCAATGCTTGGAAACATTCTAAGTAATGATTATTATAAATTACAAAACGCTTAAAGACAGCCCCGGCATAGCACCTGAAGAGCTCTCAGAACGCTGCTGAGATGTGTGAGATCACAGAATGGACATGACTTGCACAAGCAGACGTCTAAAACATTTTCAGTGCCTGTGTTTTCATCTTCTTTCGAGTTCTTTCTCTTACTTCACTACCGTCAGGCTAAAGGTATAATCTATTGCCTCACTCTAAACCCCGCGCATGGTTTTATTTTGATGACAAATGCAGCGATACAAAAATAAAGGAATCTGTCGCTTGTAAACAAAATAAGATGCCATTGTATATTCAGCTGCACACACCGAGGTGTGTTCGGCGTTTCAAGAGGGAACAAATGCCGTCCTTAATATCATTCCGGGGGTTTTTTAATTTGAAAGTCTGGTTTTTTTAATTGTTAATTAACCTCTATCCTGTGTATTCACAAACAAACGATTTAGTTATCAGAATCGGGTCATATTCCCTTTTGAAAGGTTTGACATGTCATCACATTTATAAACACTAAACTCATTATAATTTGAGAAATAATAGCTTTGCAATTATGTTCATTCTCTATGGGATGTCGTCTGCTTGGGCAGTGTTGGTCCATAAAGTGACGTCATTAAAACATCGTTATTTTTCCGGCGAATCTCTCGTATATCCCAGCTGCTGTGGAGGTGGTTGTATTTGTATTTTTATAAACCACCTGATATGTAGTTGACCTAAAACTTGTCCGATGGCCATCTGTTAGCTTACCAGTTTCTAGTGATACATTAGTTGACATATTTGTGATCTTCTTTGAATTTCACCTTTAACTTATAAGCCTCTGTCACAAAGACATTTACCAACTACTTATTCGCGATTTTCCTCATTACCGTCACTTCGTGAAAAAAGGGACGAATTATGCACTAATTTAGACATCTCTTGGAAGCTAAGCAATATTTTATTCAGAGAATTAATCCATTAATTTACTTCAAGATACAATCTTTCCGCTAATCGAGAGCAAAAAGCAATACATTTCTCTTTCCTTTCAAACGCATCTTTCTACCAGTACTACCAAAGAGATACTACTACTACTCACTACTAGCTCTCCCTAAATTATGAATAACGCAGGGAGCAGCTACTAATGCCTAGGGTTCCAAGGAAATGAGATAAGCAGGCTGGCAAGGTTTGAATTGGATAAATAATGTAAATTAGGTACAAAAGATCTTCACGCAGAGAGCAGATTAGAGGGTAAGAGAGCGCGAGGGAGAACGGGAAGGGAGGTATCAGCTTTGTACACGCAACGCATGCAAGGAGAATGCATCGATGTTGATTTCTTGAGACTGTGACATCACAATACGCGACTTCGCTTCATCGTTCCAGTGCTAGCTCGTTTTCTCTCCTTCTTCCGCGACAAATCTTTTGTCATTTGCCCGAAATCGGACACCAAAATCTGCCATTTTCATTGCCTCATTGTGATATTTTCCTAGCTGTTCTGTCTCAGTGGTTTTTATATCTCGGTGTATTTTATATCGTTATTTTTGAGAGGCGATTATTCTTTGCTTTGTCCTCCTCATCTTCCTCTTTTCAATGCCCTTCTCGTGAGCACGTCATCTCATCGAGTGTCATCATCATTATCATCATCATCATCTTTTCTTTTCTCCTCAAATCTTATCATAATGGTGAGTGTCTTGAGATCATATTATAGGATGAATAAGAGAGAGCATCTATTACAGTAAGCTTTTCATTAGAAACAAGAAGTTAAATGATGCGGTATATATTCTGTGTTTTGTGTTCGGGTGTGTCCCATATAGATCATTGTTATCCATGACGTTGTATGCGATTTAAACATGTAACTCAGTTAATTCAGTACTAAATATCATAATCTTATTCATTTCTTTATCGACTACCTTGATATGCAAGTGTTGCTGGCCTGCCATTTCTATTCTCCATCATAATCATCAGCTGTATATCAAAATGCGTTGCTGTTATGTGCTATAAATAGATCATGACATAATTTAGAGAGGCAATGCGGCGATGCGGAAGATGCATAAAATCAAGGACCGTTTCATAAGTCACAGTACGAGGCCGAATCAAGGAGACCGTGCAACGTCACTTCTCAAAAATGAAACGTCCATCATAAATTTTCGGTAGAATTGTTAACGTTGTGGAAAATGCGATTTCAGTTCTAATCTTTTGGCAGAAGTTTAAGAGCCTAAGTTGCTTTTCATTTGATAACGTTGTTCTTGGATTATACTTTGCGTTTATATTATATGCCGTTAATCAGTGGGCTGATCCAGGATTTTTTGATTTTTTTTTTTAAGAAGAAAAAAAAAGGGGGGGGGGGGCTCAATTTCCTTAAAATCAAGTTCTACTCTACCCCAAAAATCTCTTCTAGCGAAAAAAAAAAAAATGAAAAATTT
The DNA here is from genome assembly GCF_000002235.5 of Strongylocentrotus purpuratus. Taxonomy (NCBI): domain Eukaryota; kingdom Metazoa; phylum Echinodermata; class Echinoidea; order Camarodonta; family Strongylocentrotidae; genus Strongylocentrotus; species Strongylocentrotus purpuratus. Next base: position 41,271,626 of record NW_022145607.1, read on the forward strand.
GGGGTTAAAATTATGAAAGTATCGAAGAAGAAGTAGGACATCTCCCCCCCCCCCAATCCCAACAAATAAAACCTTTTCTTTGGGTATATCTATTACCAGGCGTATACCTAATACAATGGCGAATGCAAAGGGCGCAATGTATACGTAAATCCCTTTTAAAATGAAATTCAGCCCGGGGTTCAAGGAACATACCCCTACTTTGTAGTGTTTTTTCCTTCTGTTTGTTTTTTTGCTTGCTGGAATATATTTGGCGATGAATTCGCATCTACATCATGTCATTTCTTAGTTTGTAAATATTTTTTGTCGTTGTTGTTGCTTGCTAGGATTTATTGTGCCCCTGGCCATTCTCTTTTACAAGTACCCAGAATCCGCATATGCAGAAGAAAAAAAAAACTTCAATTTTTGCATTCAAAATCATAGGACTTAGAATCCCACCCATTACATGTACGCAAAACAAACAAATTATAATTTTGGATGCTGTAAAAGTGAAGGCCTGGGGCACGACTCACAAACCCTGACAGGCAAACTCACCCACCAAAATAAATAATAATAATGACAGTTTGAATGAAAATCTATTGATTTTCAAGAGCATGCAGTGATAATTGGCAAGTGCAAGTCATTATTAAATTTAACACGGATAATTTAAAGAACTTCAGTGGGGGGGGGGGGGCAATTGTCACCGTCTAATACAATAGATACAAAAAAAGCCGAGTCTTATGATGAAGAGGAACTCTCGGTAATTCAGTACGATGGATACATTTTGGCGATAACATTAGCGCCCCCCCCCCTGACTCCTAGGAGCCCTTTCTTTGAAACTTCTTGTCTGCTAGGCCCCTGTTTATGCTGCTAAGGTGCTAGCAGGGCAAGCCGTGTTCCCTTATGTATTATGCATGCAGACGACCATGATGAACTCGCCCTGCATCGCGCAAGGAGAGGAATTTTGTTGCCGCCATCTGATTTGCTTTCGGAGGATAACACGGTGTGTCATAAAAAAAGGGACAGAAAATAGTGCCTGGCATTATGCGTCAAGAGGAAACATTTTGCCTTTGATGTACTACATTATATTGAGACATAGACGTGTATATACAGTAGTAGCTAATGAAATGCCTTATAATGTAACAAAATCATCACAATTATCGAATAGTGAATCTTATGGTAATCATGGCGGAAATAAAATACATCATCGACTGACGTTTATTGGTCTGACAGATTTTTTCGTATATTGCAATTGCGTTATCATGTGTATTATTTTTTTTTTTTTTGGTTTCTTTATATCATACAATCCTTTACTTTTGTTACTGTATGGGGGCGGTCTACCAATAGCTCTCTCTTTCTCCCTTCCTATATCCTGATCGCTGTTCTCCCTGTCACTTCTCTCATTCTCTCTTCTCTCTCTCTCTCTCTCCCTCTCTCTCTCTCTCTCTCCCACTCTCTCTCTCTCTCTCTCTCTCTCCCCTCTCTCTCTCCCACTCTCTCTCCCTCTCTCTCTCTCTCTCTCTCTCTATCTCTCTCTCTCCCTCCCACTCTCTCTCCCTCTCTCTCTCTCTCTCTCTATCTCTCTCTCTCTCCCTCCCTTTCTCTCTCTCTCTCTCTCTATCTCTCTCTCTCCCTCCCTTTCTCTCTCTCTCTCTCTCTCTCTCTCTCTCATTCCATGTTTCTCTCACTCTCCCTGTTTCTCTGTTACTCTACCTTTAATTCGTTGCTTTCTTGTCATCAGCCACTATTCCGCTCTTTCTCTCCTTTAGATGTATGTCTTTATTTCTATACTTAATTGCCCTCCCCCATGTCTCCTACCCCTCTTTCCATCTCTGTTCTAAAACTCTTTCCCATTCCTCCGACTCTTCTCCCCTGGTACCTTATTCTCTCTCTCTCTCTCTCTCTCTCTCTCTCTCTCTCTCTCCCTCTCTCTCTCTCCCTCTCTCCCTCCCTCTCTCCAGTTTTTTCTCTCTCTCTCCCTCTCTCTCTCTCTCTCTCTCTCTCTCTCTCTCTCTCCTCTCTCTATATAAATTATGTGTTTTTATCTACTCTTGATTAACCGATAACTTTGTTGCACTGCTGACCTTATACCCAAACACCGTTATTTTCATGGAACACCGTGTACTGGGTGGCGCCTCAAATTACCCTCTATCCCTCCATCTGATCAAAACGAGGGAATTATTCGGATGACTCATAGTCGTTAAGTTATTCGGCTAGGGATCTCCCATCTCTCTATGCCTGCCACTCCTCGTGAAGCAAAACGAACGAGGAAGATGCTACGTGCATCATGCGCATGTAGCTGGACATCGCCCTCCAATTTTGTCAGTTTGTCTTTTATTTGGGTAATTTTAGAAACGAGCTGTGCATTTTTTGCCAGCTCTCCGTATATTTGTTTCCTGGGTATTTTTGGACGATAGCTTAAGACGATGGCGTGACAAATGATTATCTCTAAGAGTTTTGACAAAGGATAATTTCATTTCCCCCTTTTGTGTATTCCATTCCGTTATTGTATGAACCCGAATTGTTGTTGTTCCACAAATAATTATTCATTATTCTCTTGATAATTTTGTTTAATATGCTCTTGTAATTTGTGAATGATATCCCCTGCATGAAATACTTACGATTGGAATTACATGTATATATGTAATTGAAAACACTTTTTGATTATTTATTCTATCAAACATCAGTTTGTTCAATTGTGAATAATTGCATTTTTTCCTCCAAATATTACTATTAGTCCGTTCAGTTACAAATCACACAGTCAAGGCTATAAATCAATAATAAACCGTCATCTAATTTGGGGACATCTGCTGTAACGGTAATCATCATTCGAAGGTAGCGGCGTATATAGGGACGTATGATTGATACTCCCCGTTACATTTGCCCCCCCCCCCCCCCGATATATTTAATTGCATCGAAATAATTTGGCTAATATAAGCTTTCAATCATGATGCCCTGTTCACTGTTCACTGTGAATGAGCAATCGAAATTAGAACCAGTAATGATGTCATTAGCATAGACAATGTGCTTGCATATACATTGAGATCCAGTCGCGGGCAAAATGCATTATGGTTAATGGATGAATGTGATGCACGCGATTGTGATTTCGGAGATGATGTCATCCCGTTCTTATAAAACTTCGAGATCATCAAAGGGGATCATCTGATGTAGCTGTTCAATACTACTCATTGCAATGTTTGGTCCCGAGTGCTTTAACACGTTTATTAAAAGTAATAACACAAGTACAACAGTAACTGATCTCAATCATTAGTTTACCAATAATTACCATGCCTCAGTTTCACCTCCGAATCGACTCCAACCGACCGATTCTTGGTTATCCGGGTAAATGTGTAAATGTATTAGGTCCGATGTCGGTCTGGTATACTTCGTGTTGGTCTGACTGGGGTATAAGCTCGGCACTTGATTAGAAAAAAAAGGAGTTCAGACCATCACGTGACTCAGTGTTGATCCTCTTATGTTCGAAAACTGTTCAATAATGTATGCTTACATCAGGGATTATTTAGTAATTCAAAGTGGTGCATTGTATGAGACTATTTGAGAGAATTATAGAGTATTCCTCTCCATACAACCCCCCCCCCCCCCCAGACAACTACCCCTCGTAAAAAAGACTGAGGGTAGTCACCTAAGAAAATTATTCCCGAACAAATAATACCTCCGCGGAAAACTTCAAGGTACGATAATTAAACCTTCGAAACCTCGTGGACAACCATACACTGGGGGTATATTGTCTGGGGCCATTCGGAGTATACGTTGCCCGGTGATATTTGTCCTACGGGGGTTTAAGGAGCTAGATTTCCAAGTTAGTTTTCGCGGGAGTATACTTGCCCTGGTAATTGCTGGAATTAACATTGGACCAGTGGCTAAAATGGCTTATCTTCTCTACTGGAGAAAGTGTGTTCTCATTTCATTATTGGCGCGCGCGGCGTACCCCACTTCGTTCTTGTCCCCTTTTTTCCACATGAACAAAAAATGTATTATACCCCTACCTCGGCGATGCGATAAGCCTATTCATAAGTACTTTACTAGCAGTACATTCTTCTCTTTTATTTCTCATGTATAACAGCGTGAATGCATCTCAGTCCACGTCGGCCAAGCCGGAGTCCAGATCGGTAATGCCTGTTGGGAGTTGTACTGCCTGGAGCACGGCATCCAGCCTGATGGTAACATGCCTGCTGATAGCACCATCGGAGGTGGTGATGACTCCTTCAGCACCTTCTTCAGTGAGACTGGAGCTGGCAAACATGTTCCCCGTGCCGTCTTCGTCGATCTCGAGCCAACCGTAGTCGGTAAGATATCTTAAACTTGTTATGACGTTAAGGTGTGAGTCTTGAGCTTGCATTTACTACAATACTTTCTGCAAGATTACGATTTGTAGATCAATTTAATAATCTTTGCAAAAATGATTTACAAACATACCCCTTCTTCACCCAAACAGATAATCTGTTACATTAGGTTACACTAAGGTCTTGATGATCCTTTTGAATCGTAATGGTTGAATTAACGCCTCCATACTTACATGTATGTAGCAAATGAATTTACCACCTTTACAACATGCCCAATTGACAAACAGGATCAAACATCTACCTACATGTATAGCAATTTACAAAATTTCTGCCTTTAATCTTGCAGATGAGGTCCGCACCGGTGTATACCGCCAGCTCTTCCATCCTGAGCAGCTGATCACCGGCAAGGAGGATGCTGCCAACAACTACGCCCGTGGTCACTACACCGTCGGCAAGGAACTTGTTGATCAAGTCTTGGACAAGATTAGGAAACTGGTGAGAAAATTTTGAAGAAGTCAGATCAGTATATGTTGTTTTTCTTAAACAGAAAACCATGAAAAGATTTCGATGACAACCATGGCAATGGAGAAATGAAAGTGCAAAAGAGAGCTTCCGTCTTTTTGAAAACTGGGATTCTTTCATAGAAAATGTTGTAATACGTGACTTTTTACATTTTTAATTCTCATCCACACTGTCTAGGCTGACCAATGCACAGGCCTTCAAGGTTTCCTGGTATTCCACAGCTTCGGTGGCGGCACCGGCTCTGGCTTCACCTCCCTGCTCATGGAGCGTCTCTCCGTCGATTACGGAAAGAAGTCCAAGCTCGAATTCGCCATCTACCCGGCACCTCAGGTTTCCACCGCGGTTGTCGAGCCCTACAATTCCATCCTGACTACTCACACAACACTTGAACATTCCGATTGCGCTTTCATGGTCGACAACGAGGCCATCTACGATATCTGTCGTCGTAACCTCGATATCGAGCGTCCCACCTACACCAACCTCAACAGGTTGATCAGCCAGATCGTCTCATCCATCACGGCTTCTCTGCGATTCGACGGCGCCCTCAACGTCGATCTGACAGAGTTCCAGACCAACTTGGTGCCCTACCCACGTATCCATTTCCCCCTGGCCACCTACGCCCCAGTCATATCTGCTGAGAAGGCCTACCACGAACAGCTGACTGTTGCTGAAATCACTAACTCCTGCTTCGAGCCCGCCAACCAGATGGTGAAGTGCGATCCCCGTCACGGCAAGTACATGGCCTGCTGTCTCCTGTTCCGTGGTGATGTCGTCCCTAAAGATGTCAACGCCGCAATCGCTACTATCAAGACCAAACGTTCCATCCAGTTCGTGGACTGGTGTCCAACTGGCTTCAAGGTCGGTATAAACTACCAACCGCCCACCGTCGTCCCTGGTGGTGATCTTGCCAAGGTTCAGCGTGCCGTCTGCATGTTGAGCAACACTACCGCGATCGCCGAGGCCTGGGCTCGTCTCGACCACAAGTTCGATCTGATGTACGCCAAGCGTGCTTTCGTCCATTGGTACGTCGGAGAGGGTATGGAGGAAGGAGAATTTGCCGAAGCTCGTGAGGATTTGGCTGCCCTCGAGAAGGATTACGAAGAAGTCGGAGTCGACTCAAACGATGGTGAAGAAGAAGAGGCTGAAATCGAGGAGTATTAGAAAGTTGTCCTCACTTTTATGAGGATTGTACCCGCTTGCTGATAAGCAGCTATTCTATGATGCATTCAAAATTTGTATTCTTTGTGGCAATATTGTTAATGCCTGTTGTGTGCAATTCTCTTATATTTATGTAGCCAATTTATTCTAGAGCAGAGAGGCGGATAGAGATAATGTAGTCTCCTCATAAGAGAAAGATGAAACCTAATTTGAATACCCTTGAGGTTTGACATTTTAATTCAAACACCTACAGATGACCTGCTAAAGGTGAACAAAAGTTTTTACCTGTTCAATGCGGGTTTAAGGTCGATATTGTATGAGACATTGTATTGTATATCGGTATCGTATGTCTTCTTATTAATGTTATGAGGGTTCATAAGACCGGTGGCCTACAAGACGGACAGCCCTAGAGGCTGACCCTGTTGATCTCGTAGGCCTTCTGACTATTTCTTGAGGGTTCACGAGGCTGTCACTGTTGGTGTAGTGTGCCATCGGTCTAATGAACTGTCGGTCTAGTGGATCTCTGAAAAGTTATCCGAGGGTTCAGGAGATCAATGGCCAATAAGACTCACTGCCTTCGAGGCCGACATGCCGGTCTCAAAGGCCTTCTGACACTTATACTTAGGGATTACGAGAACGACATTGTTGGTCTGGTGTGTCGTCGCACGCCGGTCTTATGGACTGTTGGTCTCGTGAGCCGTTAGTCTACTGAGATGTCTCGTTTAAGTCAACAGGGGTGCATTTCATAAAGGCCGTACCAAAAAGAAGTAGAAAAAGTTGATTTGACTTAATTTCATTCAACTAATCATCCACTAGCCTTCCTCACCAATTCGCGTCGAAGGGTTGGCTGCACTGATAATCATGTCTAACCGTATATCGTATCAAGTTCAATTTATGACTTACATTACTACATTCTATGAATGGTAGAAAGCATGCCCAGTTATTCAGTGTATTTTGTTGGTATTCATGTTACAGGGTTTTGTGTTTTTGATTGTAATTGTGGGAGGACCGTAGCATAGAATGATGTATTCAATTGGATGCTGCTTCGCTGTCAAAACAAAGCAAAGGCAAATTGAATAAGCCATATATAATTCTAGACAATGTTTACTCCTCATCCAAAAATGGTGCGCTTGTATATGCGGAATATCAAATCAATCTAAATAAATGATGAAACGAAATGATTTGACTCCCAAATTCCTAATGAATCTTTAAAATATTTGAACCAGTTTGCTTCCCCCGAACTGCCAAGTACGTGTATATGAAAACTACGATCAAATTAACCAGTATTATACTTGATGCAAGTATACAATCAGCTTCCTTTTTGTTTTCATCGTAATAGTGAAAAGTAAAGAGTTAAATTATTTTGTAGCTCTGTTATTGAATTAGAATTCGACGTGTTTTGGATGTAGTATGCTCGCCTATTGTTATGAATGTTTTTGCCGGGATGTTTTAATCGTTCATATGTATAAGTCTTGACAATACCGTGCACAGTATAACATTTGCTAATAAACCCATACATGCGATTTTATTTAAGGAAGTAATTGTTTAAATTGTGTATTTCTTTTAGATAAAAATGATCGTAGTCATATTGGCATACGTTTGCTTTCATGTTCTGAGGTATTTTAAATGGTTTCATTGCTATTATTCACAGCTATCATCATCATCGTCGTAGTCGTCGTCCTTATCACTCACCATATTACAGCAAATTATTGAAATGAGATATTAAAAGTTTAAAAACATATAATTTAAAATCCGATATAATACTAATAGGTCTTGTTTTCCCTGGGAAGCCTTATCCGTATTATTAATACTGTTCTCACTGCAATCATACTAGTTATTACCCCGGCTTTAGCCGAGCTACCACGATAAGGCACCCAAGTATTCAAGAAATTCCTTCCTTATGGGTACCCAGTTATAGATTAATATCTTGTCAAAGAACGAGGTAATTTAAAACGCAGGAGACCACCATCGTGAGCGGTTAGGCTGGAAATGGATGGCGGCCTCATAAAAAAAAAAAAGAATTGGCGACATAAGTCTCTTGGAAAAACTGGATGATCAAGTGGGTGTAGTGCAAGTGCAATAAGCAGTTGCATGATAAAGAATAAAATAAGTCACGGTTTTGTTATATCAATTTAAAGAGTCAGTAATACTGACAGTATTCCTCAGCAACCGGCAACAAGTCGATCTGTGGCTTAATAAGAACTGAATAGCACCATCTACGTTCATTAACTACTACCCCATAACCGATTTTTGTAACTGAACTGTACAGTACTCTCCACGTCGTAAATTGCTATGCGTGCAGGTCCAGTTCATGGCTTCAAGGTTTCTTTTTTTCACATAATATAACATAATCAAATGAATATGCAATATATACAAATTCAATAACATAATATTAACCAAACATACGACAAATGATTAAACAATAATATTACTCAAATAAGATCATTTAAGATTGGCACAGTGGCCCGAAAAACATAGTGGAGGAGTCTATTGAAGAGCATGGTTTGTATTTTATAGACCCCTTAAAAATTAAAAAAGTTACAAGTGCTCTTTAATATAATTATAAAATATATGTATATAAATGCTTAGGTAATCCTACACCCCCCCCCCCCACACACACACACTACAAAACAAAAAGGTTGTCTTTAACATTGGTGTATACACAGAATTTGTACAGATATTGTTTCAGGTCTCCTCTCTAGTTCCCTATTTATGTGTTGTTTTGAACTTCGAACTCCCTAAACCAACCAAACGTGAAGAGGACAAAACAAAATATCAATGTTTCATATGGTTCTTAACGAGATGCTGAATACATTAATAACCCCAGCTAAAATGCAATCGTCCCTGTCATTATGCCGTTCACCATGTTTAAGAGCGAATGGTACTCGTAGTTCAAATCACGAATAAGTAAAAAGAAGTATAACAATAACCTCTTTAACCTCTTGTACATTGGGATCTGTTTATCATCACGAGAAAATGTGTGATATCATCAGACATCAGCACGTTGTACTTTACGACATGCCCTCGCCGTCAATTCTTATTGTAAATACTGACATGTTCCACGCGTTCATAATACGTTGGAGGTATGACGTAATCTATTGCAATATCTATGACGTCATGATTATATCTGGTGGATACCAGGGCCATTCAAACTTCCTGGTATCTCCTTGGTATTACCAGGGACATCATGTACCTGGTATTACCATGGACCTATTACGAACGAGCATGATGAGCAGCGGGTCTACCAACTTCTCTAATGTCTCACGTCAGAATGATCACTGACCTATTCTTATTAATATTTCTTCTTCTTTGACAGGGCCTGTTACAGGCGTAGACTAGAAAGTGGGTTGGAGGGAGCTGTGGTTACAACCCCCCCCCCCCCCCTTTAAAAAAAAAATGGGCAGCGAGGTGGTCTTTCGTGCTTTTTATTTTTTTTTAATTTTTTTATTTTCACTTTATTTACATGTGTTTGATCGATCGCCTTGCTCGCTCCCAAATTAAAGAAGGAGGGTTGATATTCAAGGTATAGTCTAGCCTCTTGTCGATGGCCCTGGCGCTGTTGGGCCCAAGCGCCTCGGTTTATCAGGCTCGCTTCGCTCTATACGGACTCCAATAGCGCCAGGGCCATCGACAAGAGGCTAGGTATAGTCGGGATGATAATTATCGAATATTTTGGGGGCACTACAAATATTAGAAATCGTTATATTTATGAATATTTCAGTAGTCCCTGAACCGATTTTGATCAAACAAAAATGATTTTGTCATTTAAATTGTATATTCTTTCAAATTTGACACTCAGTTTTTCATTATTTCACAACAAAATTATTTTAGGCTTCCAGTTCAATGAACTTTAAGGTCACCAGAAGAAGAATGCATGGATAACCTAGGTTTAGATGGACAGTCATGTCGACATGGCCAATATAGATTCCACGTGTAATTAGGCCTCATGACGTCATTTTGTAGGTCTGACATAGCAACTCCTATGTTGGTATTGTATGGTCTATTGTAAGCATGCAGGTGGTCAACTATTAACAATATCCAGTGCCAGAAGTCAAGGACCAGAAGCTCTTCAATTTTAGCTAATGAGGAGTTCCAAGATTTTCGTTTTTCCAGGTATCATCATACCTCGGGATACTAGTAAATCACATTAATTAACCTAACTTTATTTATCCACAATCTTGATTTTCTGAAACTTTCCTAACACCGGAAACAAACGGAGTTGGACCAGTCAATAATCCAATTCCTAGTTACTGCCTGGAGAGGGGTGGGGAGGGGGCACTTTAAATTTGTGTTTTGTTTGGGGGATAGGGGGCCTTGAAGGTTTTCGCGTCATGTAGCGTACACAGAGGTAATGCGATCCGAGTATGAACCAAACATTTACTTTTTTGAGGTTGGGGTGATGGTGGTGGTGATGGGTAAGGAGGTTTGATAAGCTCTATTGCAACAAAATGAAAATAAACAATGCCGTGAGAAATTTGTTTTGTTTTTATTTTGACGGTGGGATATCTAGCCCTCGTAGCAACAATATTAAGGGGGTAGGATATAATGACAAATACAGAACAAACACAGGAAAAATACAGAACTTAAATACAAATATGCAGGCATTAATTAATATTAATTAATTCGAGACTTGCTTAATTCAAAGCAAACACAGATAATACACGTTATAATTATTCAAATCCATGTATACATGGATACATGTTCACACACGAAGTATATTTAATAAAGAATCGATTACTTTAGCCAAACCAAAATAAAGATTTACAATAAAGGGAACGTAACAAACACACGAGAATGATAATTACAGAACCAGCACATCATTACATATGAAATATCCCCAGCCCCCCCCCCGCCTCCTAAGCCTATGATGACGACTCGGACATTCATATTTATTTACGGTGGCTGAGGTAGTTTGCTTGTAAAATATTGACCCTCAGTTCGGGGGGGGGGTATTTGATGCTCAAGTGCGGTTATGAAGATATCAACTACTTTGACGAAAATTGTCGGTAATATATGTACTTGTAACAAGCACATACTGCTGCCGAATGGCGCAGCGTGGTCGGACTAGTTGGGGGGGGGGGTGATGGGTCGCGTACATTAATAGGGTATGCCCTTTTGCTTTAGTTGTTCAGAAACGTATGTATGTATGTATCTGTGGCCCCCTAAGCAACGCCTAAACCGTGGGGGTATCCCCCATCCAATATTTCCCTTTCTCGGTATTATCATTTTGTTTTCCTATTCAATTTTTATGAATAGCGACCTTATTCTTGTATTATAAATAAGTAACAACTCTCTTCTTCTAATGAATAGCGACCCTCTTTTCGTATTATGAATAGCGACACTATTCTCATTTTATAAATAGCGACCCTCTTCTTCGATTTTGAATACCGGTCCTTATGAATAATGAACCTTTCCTCAAATTATGATTAGCGGTCCTTACGAATAGCGGTCCCTACGAATATTTGTCCTAATTAATAGCGAGTAAATCCCGTTTGATTTACGGTTAGAGTATTTTATTTTCATCCTCAAACAAATGTACCTGTATCTGAAGTAGTAATCATTTAACCCATCATCGAACTGGGCCCATCTAATAGACGTCAGGTTCATCTATCTTATCTCCCTTTTTAAGATGAATTTAAAATGTTATGCTTTTCAATAATTCTCACTGAAAAAAAATTCGTCATGATTTAGTATAGTCAAGGCGCTCTCTAACTCTTTGATTCAGTTAAAGTTTAGCACAGTTTATTCCACTCACAAGTAAAAACAAAACAAAACAAAACAAAAACACGATACATAATCATGTTAGTTACATAGGCATATTGACAAGGTTATGTAATGTGCAACGTAATGGAAAGTTCGCAAGTGGAAGGACTCTTTAAAAGCAGTTACAATTGTACGCAAAGGCAAGCGCAGATCCACGGGCCGATTTTACCGGCTCGCCCCCCCCCCCCCCCCCTCTAGACGCCCAAAACGAGAAGAAAAAATCCCCCCCCCCCCCGCAAACAAAAATTTAGTGGCTCAAAAATGTTGATCCCCCCAAAAAATATATGTGCTCTTAACCCCCCCCCCATTAAAAAGTGCTCTTACCCCCCCCCCCCCCCCCCCGCTTAAGGTAGACGGGGGAGAGGAAGCGGTAGAGAAGGGCTAGAAAGAGAGAGAAAGTGAAACATCAAGTGAAGTATGGAATACAAGAAAATAACTATAAAGTTACAAACAAAAAATTCAAAGGGCACATTAAAGATATTGTAACTCGCTTCAAAGTAAAATAGGAACGGCATAGGTCAAAGACTAATTGCTTAATTGCAAGAAAAGGCCTGGTATGGTGCCAAGATAAAATTAAGAAGATAAATGAGAGAAACATATCAGTGAAAGTTTGAGCAATCCTATGAAAATTATGAATTGTTGGAGTTGTGATCAATCAAACACAAATTGGTATCTTGCGAGTTCCTCTTTCATTTGCATTGTACTAAAAAACAAAATTGGAAAATATGACATTTTCTGTACGCAGCAATTTGGAGAGGAGATTGCAAGATACGTCGAAGAGTTGCCAATTTATGTTTGATTGATCACAACTTAAAAAGAACAACAACATGGAAATAAAAATTGAAATAAGACAAAAAACACGCTTTCAGGGTTTTTGCGGATCTAGGAATTAAAAACAGAATTCCGTAAAGTCGAGTTATATAACATGTACCTCAAATTTGTCTCGTGCCTCCTTCGTTAGAGATACATTCATGCATTAAAGTGACAGAGCTCTTGGAACGATGGATCACCCCCAGCCCCCCCCCCCCCCCCCTCCCCGTGACGCCCCTCTCTCTTCAAATGAAGTTGGCTGTCTGGGGCTGCGCCAATGTGCTATTTGTTAAACTTTAAAACATCCACTAATCATTTCCTTCTAAATGAGTCGCAAAAAACAGCACAGTAAAATTGAAACTTGTCAACAAGAGAATATCACCCATCCGGCTCTCTCGGCACTCGACAACTCTGCTTCAAATCAGCTGACTAGTCTGTAAATTTGAACTCTATGAAACAGACTTGCGTTGGAAACCGAATGGTTCAAAACAAAGAACAACCAAATTCGGTCATTTCCAAGACTTCCTGTATAACACAATGCGCAATTAGAAAATGCAAAACGAACCCCTCTCAAGATTCAAATACGTTTTGCTCGTTGATTGTGACCATTACTAATTTAGCAGCTGCGAATTAACAAATAGGTCGGTGCCTCTAAACTACGAATAGCTTGATGCAAACGGGCTGGGGGAGCTCTTCCTCAGCATCGTTTGCCCATATATATCTACGAGCGCCTGCTCCAAGTAGTCACATTCTTTTCGTCGACCGGTCATCGTAACGGACAGCGAAGAGATCCAAGTTCTTTGTCGAAACTGACCAGGAAGTAAAGATTATATTTTGCTAATTTTGAAATCATTCCACGGAACATTTCTCAGAATGGTAAGTGCTGACAATTTATTGTTTATTATCTTGTATCGTAGTACTGTATAGTTAATCCTACTAAAAAAAAAGTCTATGTAATAACAGATGAGTAAATCATTTTGCATTCGTAAGACGGCAAGTATGTTTCAAGCTTTCATTCGTTGGCGGTTGATAATTAAAGGTTAAGGGTAAAAAAAGAGGTTTTTTTGTAGATTAAGCAGAATCATGCATGTGCAGTCATTCTGGTTTTAGAAATAGAACGGATAGACGACGGTCACGAGCTGTTCCGTGTATCAGGTGTAATTTCCTCTGCGACATATCACTTTTATCTTCCCCCATCCAAATATGGGAAATCTGTTGATACCTATTGTATCTTGATGATCACCATTGGACACTAATAAAAACGAAATAGATAAAATAGTTCTACGATACATCGACTTGACCGAGCGACATGATAAATGGATGGGCGACATGTTTATTAGCTCAACAGCGCGATGCATGCATCGATCAGGTCACAGGTAGGTCAACATGATGAGCGATGCATTTCCAAGGTGTTTCGTTTCATCAAGATTAATTGATGTAGGCCAACTTCATGAGCAGCAGTATTGACTGTGGCTCGCATTTCAAGTTGGTCGTCTTACGTTGATGGTTTTTGTCCTTCAAGGGAAATCTAACCTTTATAGCAAACCAATCTAGAGGAAAGAAACATCCGAGAAGTAGCCTGATGAAAGTTAAAATGAAAACGGAAGAAAAATGAGAAAGTTATGAAGTTTAAAAGTTGTAATCACTATCATAGGTATGGGCTCTTCAAATTGGCCGAATCGCTAATGTCTCTGTGATGTAGTGGCAGACAACTTTCTCATCTGTTGAGAGAATTAGGGGGGGGGCGGAATTAAACTTTTATTCCTGCTCCTCTATCTCACGATCTTTTCTGAGCATGGCCATGGCTCACAACCGAGGATGGAAGGGGGAGAGGGGGGGGGGGGTGACATAACTTATACATTTACCTTTCGTAACAGAAAAGTGAGGTTCGGTTTGAAATGTATAATGAAAACATAATGAGAACATTGCCAAAAGTGAGAAGGCACTTAGGAGAAAAAAAAGAAATTAATTGTATTTTTGCACGACAAACAGGAGTTGCCCATGACTACGTCACAATCCACTGACCAAATTGTCTACTTCAGATTCGCAAAGATTGATCTCATGTTTCAAATATTCATAACTCTCTTATAATTGGTCCGATTTATTAAATACTTTCGCCATTCCGTTTATATTACTTGTCTGCTTTCATTCAAATTGCTTATTACAATGATGGATTGCCCTTTAATACCTTTGAATAGTTAAACTTGGCTGTCGGAAAACTAAAGAATTTGCTAATCAATAGTGTTACTAAAAATATGTTCAATTATTTTAGGAAATGTAGACCAAATTATGACACTGTGTTATACACTGAATCTTTCAGTAGAACATACATGTAAAGCTTAGATTTATTTGTCTAGATATACATGTAGGAGCTGCCTGGATATGTAAAGCAGATTTATACTATTGCACAAATTTAGGAAATTCCCTGTTACTCATATTTCCCAAGATCCCTGAGATTATAGGATTTTTAAAAAGAATTGGTCTCTTCCTGACTGGAAGTGTTGACTGCTCAGATTGCTGAGTCAAGGTGAATTTCTTGAAAATCCAAGTGTTTCTCATCAAGGAATCTATCCGTTATCTGGTCCCCCTCTCCTGTCGTTCAAACGTTCATCTGCATTTTTTATGTAATTCAAAATCAAAATCACTCTGAAGACTGTTACAGTGTTACCTTTGTTTTTTGAAAAGTACTACTTTTACTTCAGATATGTGCTCCTTTTTCTTTCTAATAAGTGCGCCTTTTCACAAAGAAAAGGTGCCCCTTTTTACTTCAGATAAGTGCCTCTTTTCCTATCTACTAAGTACCCCTTTTCACCTCTGATAAGTTCCCCTATTGTAATATGATAGATATGTGGTGTCCCTCTTACTTTGACAAGTGCCACTTTTCTCTTTCAATATTAAAAATGCCCGTATTCCCTACTTAGTGTCCCTTTTTAGGCCGGGTGCTAGATGTGCCCTTTAGAAAAATCTCTAACACGTGCCCCTTTTACTTTGATACGTGCCAAATTCCCCCTCCATATCTATAAATATGTATGAAAAGTATGCCCCTTATACACTAAAATGTTTGCCCATTTAAACTACCATGACATATTTTATTCAACCACGACATATTTTATGCAACTGCTGAACGACGCATTTTCCAACATATCTTATAAACCTCACGCCTTTTTGCACTTTATAGAATGCCAAGGTAATCAATTGCCCTTTGATGAGGAATATAAATGTTTTCAAACTCAAAGCATCTAAATTACCGAATGTCATTCATGTTAAAAAATACATAGACATGATTACCATAATATGTGCTACTTAACAAGATAAAAATAATTATTATACGAAAAATTTATATAGCGCTTGTGACATAAAAGTTTCAAAGCGCTGTACACAAATCAAGATTACTTCAAGGAAAATCAATATTATTATAATAAATGGAATTAACACTAACAAGATGTTTCTTTTTCTTTCTCATCTCTCATATCTCTCTCGAAACAGTAAATTTCTCCCTAAAATGTGCCCCTGATTAAAAAAGACTGAGAGTTAAATTCTTCTTAAATTTCCCCGAAACTCGCTCTCTACGCTCGTTTGCATTCATTCATAGTTATCTGATTAAGTAATAATTATATTGACGTCTTTATAAATGTTTTCATTATGACATTGCTAAGTTTTAAAACCCAATCAGGATCGATTATTGCATCGGGGTCCGCTCGCTATTCATAAGGACCGCTATTCGTAAGGACCGCTATTCATAATTTGAGAAAAGGGTCGCTATTCATAATATGAGAAGAGAGTGGCTATGCATAATACAAGATTTCCCCATCTTCTCGTATTATGAATAGCGACCCCGATTTCGTGTGATGAATAGAGGTCCTTATGAGTAAATGGAGGCGCGATTGCTCAGTCGGTAGAGCAGTGGTCTCGTAATCCGGTGACCCGTCTCGAAACCAAGGCGATGCGCCAGTGCCCTTTGGTAAGGCATTAATCCTCATTACCAGGTCTCTCGGAGAGGACCTAAAGCCGTCGGCCGTCTGGTTGCTAACTTACAAGCATTTATGCTTTCTTAGCAGTCAGGTAAAATAACCACCACCAATTTGTACAATTTGAATTATGAATAGCGACCATTATCTCATATTATGAATAACGGTCATTATGACTTTATGATTAGTGAACCCCCCTCCCCTTCCGTTTTATGAACAGCGGTCCTTCACCTTTAGGAAGCTCCACGTTACGAATAGCGGTCCTTATAAACAGCGGTCCTAATGAATAGCGGTCCTTATGAATAGCGGTCCTTATGACTAGCGGTCCTTATGACTAGCGAGGTTAAGAACTAATCGGTCGTATTAATGTGACCGCCAAAATCTTCGAATGTTTGCTTGCTTGCAAATGAATATTCAGACCATCACATACAACATCAATATATTCGGCTGAAGCAGTATCTTAATTGGACCACGTAAAAAAAAAATCCAGAAGATCATACCTGATAATATATCTATTTTCGTGTAAGGGTATATGCAATGTCTAAAGATTGTAATTTTTCGCTTTGAGGTTATCCTTTTTGGTTGTCCCTTTTTTTTCTAGAAAGTGCCCCTTTTTGCTGGGGAGCTCCCTTTTTGAAAAACGCTCCGCCGCCCATGTCAAAGAAATGGTTAATACATGTACATACAGCATCAGTAATAAATGAAAAATGTAGCCTATACCAATAAGATTTCCAATGGTACATGCTATCGACTGGTTTCCTTATTAGTGCTTATGGTCTTTATTGAAGCCACATTCCTTTTAGTTTTACCAGATGATAGATCATTCCCTTACTACCCACACAAATCTAAAGGTATACTTAATAGCATACGGTACGAATTAGCACAGCCTGGGATGAACGTTGCCTTAGACTCCATGCTGTGTAACGAGGCAGGGGGGGGGGCATATTTAAGAATTTGCTATGGCGTATCCTGAATTCGATACACATCAGGGGGCGGAATCCAGTGAAGGGAGGGGGTGGGTAGCTAAGGAGGAATCCTGGATGTGTAAAATTAGCGTCCCATGTCATAGATCGATTGTGAGTCCCCACTGCAAGTTTGATTTGTATGTTAAATCTAACGGAAGGGGGGGGGGGGGAGGCGCTTACATCGGATCATCGCGTCGGGTCGGGTGGTCGAGCTACTCAATATTTTGTGAAAACATGCCCTTTTATTCACGGAATAGTAGGGGGAGTAATGTGTGTGAAAAAACCCCTCTCCTCTACAAATGGTCTTGTCCAATTTACCCGACGCTTTTTGAAAACCCTTCGCCAAAAAGGTCGTGTACCCCTACCACCCGACCGAATGCGGCGCCCCCAATTATGCCCTATGTCTATGATATTGAACATTGGTTTTATAGTATTTGTTTTCAATGAGATATTCGTCTCTTTTTCTCCACAGCGTGAATGTATCTCGATCCACGTCGGCCAAGCCGGAGTCCAGATAGGCAATTCCTGTTGGGAGTTGTACTGCCTGGAGCACGGGATCCAGCCTGATGGCCAGATGCCCTCAGACGCCTCCCTCGGTGGTCGAAGTGGTCATGGACATGGTGGTGGTGATGACTCCTTCAACACCTTCTTCAGTGAGACTGGAGCTGGCAAGCACGTTCCCCGCTGCGTCTTCGTCGATCTCGAACCAACTGTCATAGGTGTGTAGAATAGACAAATGAAATTGTTAAAGTAGAGTCTTTCTTAAGTAGTGGGGAAATCATGTCGACTGACAGCCAATGAGACTCACAGACCATGGAACCTACGCAGGGGCGGCGATCCCGAGGGGGACGGGGGGGGGACGCGTCCCCCTCGATTTCTTTTTAGGGGGTATCGTCCCCTCGGAAAATTTGAAAAAGTGAGGAAAAAATTTATAGCAAATACTGATTGAAGACTGCAACACACTTTTAGGCTCTGGAGGGTCCAAGAGTGCAGCGTTTAGACAAATAAAAATGCACAAATCTTCTCACTCGGGAGTTACGCTCCCTCGCATAATATCTTCAAAATGTACAAGTAGATTTTGTAGAAAAGTGAAGTGTGAAAAAAAAATATTGCTTGTTTTTATACTATAGTTCTTTTAATACACTAAAACTTCAAAATACCTGTAAGGGAATAGTCACTTCCGTCACCGTCACCCCTCTCGTTCACTATGCTCCCTTGCACTGGCGTACTGATGGGGGGGGGGGCTTGGGGCAGTTTCCCCCCTCAATAAAATTCATACGTGGTTTATTTCTAATTCGATACCAGTGATTTACAGATTTTGTTGAAATGGACCTGGACCCCACCAAGGGCCTTAAAGCGTGCCCCTGGATGCTCATCTGATCGTAATTTAGTGCATAAAATCCCTGAGCTTCTGGGGTTCCGCCCCGGACACCACTCCACTTAGTGACCTGCATGCCAGTGTCACAAATAAGGTATCAAAATATGCTCATCTGACAGTAATTAAATGCCTAAAACCCCTGAGCTTCCGAGGCTTCGCCCCTGGAAGCCACCAGGGGCCCTAAGGCAGGCCCCTGGCCCTGGATGCTCATCTGACCATAATGAAATGCCTAAAACCAGCTTGACCCTCGCCGGGGCTTTGCCCCTGGACCCAACGCCAATTTACGCTCCATTTGCTTTGCTCTACCTGATCGTAAATACTTCAGCCCCCCCCCCCACACTTTGAAAAATGTTCCGCGGTGCCTGCATGTAACATGTAAGAATGGTGGTGATGCAGAATTTTTTTCTGCCCCCCCCCCCCACAACGTTTTTGGTCATTACGCCACTGCTCCCTCGTCCCTCGCATTTCGTTCCCCCGGTCATGAAAATAAATCGCCGCCCCTAAACCTACGGCACACGAGACGTTAAGTCGCTGAGACCAACAGCTTACGAGAAACAATGGTCTGGTCTAACGATAACAATAATGGTCTCCGTGAGAGCATATGGCAATTGCTAACACAAAGGTTTTCGTCATCCGATCAGGTTCCCATTCTCTCCACGGTATGGAGTGGCAAATGTGGATTAATGCCTTGCCAAAGGACACTAGTACCGAGGATCGAACCTTGAACCTTGAACCTTGAAGAATTACTTTCCCAAAAGCGTGAACGCTGTCCTGGAGAGGGCTGTCCTGTGTTGCGTGCTGTTGGTGAACCCACGACCTATCCTCAGAATGCTGCCAGAAGTATGATGTGAGTATCCTGGGATGTTAGTTGGTGGGCTGTAGCACTTACCGGCAGCTGCTGCATCTCTTCAATACCACAATTTATTGTTCTTCCGATGGACGTATATGTCATGGTCTTCATCTTCTTTAACTTTAACATTGGCGATTAAATTTGTGAGACGATAAGTGAAAATTGTTATTTTCTGTAAATTGTTACACTATTTGAAGGGTAGTTGATATCCAGTATGATCTCATTTCCCCTCCCCTTTATCATGTTGCAGATGAGGTTCGTACCGGTACCTACCGTCAGCTCTTCCACCCTGAGCAGCTGATCACTGGCAAGGAGGATGCTGCCAACAACTACGCCCGTGGGCACTACACCGTCGGCAAAGAACAGATTGACATCGTTATCGATAGAATCCGCAAGCTGGTAAGTGACGTATCCTCCTCGTCCACACCATTAAAAGTGTTTGCAATGGAGCATCGCTTTAGTAGGAATGGGTCCTTCCTCTCAAATCGAATGGCGTTGAAAACGGACTCCGTATAGACATTAGAACAAAACGGAGATGGGTAACAAGATGATAAGAAGGAAAAAATGTAGGACCCGTTCCTACGCTGTACCCCCCCCCCCCCCCCAATCGATGGTGTTGCTATAAATTCGCCTTTCATCAAAAGGGAAGTCCACCCCAGGCGCGTACGCAGGGGGGTGGTTTTGGGGTTAAACCCCCCCCCCCCTCGAGATTTTTTATGTGTATGTTTTATGTATGTTTTTTTTGGAACCCCCCCTTTTGATTTTAAACCCCCCCCCCCCCCCTTGAAAAAAAATCCTGCGTACGCCACTGGTCCACCCTGATATTAAGTTTTTTTAATAGAAGCAAAATACGAGAGAAGCAGGTCAGCAAAAATCGGCTGTGACGTATCTTGCGAGCTCCCTTCTGGTTTGCCCTGTTCTAAAAAAACTTCATATTTTCCCTTAGGAAAATTTTTTAATCATACATTCACCCGAAATATAAGTTTTGCAAAAAGATTGTATACAAACCCTGTATGAAACAAATCAATTCCGTCATCAATAACTTTATAACAATTTTCTGTACAGAGCAAATTGGAGAGGAGCTCGCAAGATACGTCACAGAGTTGCCAATTTGTTGTTGATTGATTGCAACTTTTTAAAAATGCATAACTTTCGAAATTCAAGTTGCTTTATTGGTTTTCGCTCAAAATTGATTTCAGGATGGTCCTTCCCTTTAACCAAGACCGGTGCTCCCCTACCCACTGACCGCGCAGTGGCTGACTAGACCAAGATCTTGACTAGACCCAATGCTACTCTTTTGTCAGTTCAAACCATTTCAGACATCCCTTTTAGGACTAAAATATTATTGAGTGATGTCTGCAATATTGAACATGTCACCTTTTGAAGAATGCAAGGTCCAAATGCAACCTATCAGGTTGAATACTGTTCCCCTAATGATGCAGCTAATCAGCCATTCGTGTAGGATTTTAATTTGTATTTCATATAAAGGTTTTTCAGAAAGATTCTCATCAGAGTGTTCCGTCCGTAGAATTCTAGAAAGTTGTACTTTGTTCATATTAAACATTAAAGACCTTCGGTATACAAGAGATTCAGTAACCCGTGAGTTCTTCCTCAAGTACTACTGTACGTATTATTATGATTGCAGAGTTTAAGAAAATAGACATGTGATATGATCTTAAACCTTAATACACCAGTTTACAGTGGTGTGCGCCATTTTAAACAAAGCCAATGACCTAGAGGTCATGTATTTATGCGTAAATTAAGATTGCGCCCATGCAAATTATGATGATATCACTGCCTGCGCGCTGCGTTGTGCGCGCATATCATCATTTGCATGGGCGCAATCTTAATTTACGCATAAATACCAGAGGTCAGAGGTTATTGGCCCCGGAACAGGGCCAATTTGGCCCTGTTCCGGGGCCAATGACCCGAGGTCAACTGTCTGCTCATGCGCACTGATACAACTGTAAACTGGTGTATTGTGCTATGTTCTCATACCCGCAACGTTTTCAAGAGAGAAGTGACAAGCTATAGGGTGACATTTTAGAAGTGGAATATGAAAACAAAAGTGAAATTTGGTAAGCTCTATTAAAATCAAGCTTCTATATTACTGGAATTCCTTACATGTATTGCCTTTCGCATTTTCTTCTGGAGAGAACATTCAAAACAATTTGAAATTTTCATCACAAATAAATATAATGTAAAACAGATTGAAAATTGCTGGTTTCATCGATGATGAGGAAATGAATTTGCAAATTTAGATTTACTGAAATTTATGGTTTTTACCTCCTTACAGGCTGACCAATGCACAGGTCTCCAAGGATTTCTCATCTTCCACAGCTTCGGTGGCGGCACTGGCTCTGGCTTCACCTCCCTGCTCATGGAGCGTCTTTCTGTCGATTACGGAAAGAAGTCCAAGCTTGAGTTCTCCATCTATCCGGCACCCCAGATAGCCACTGCCGTAGTCGAGCCCTATAATGCCATTTTGACAACCCACACCACCCTGGAGCACTCCGACTGTGCCTTCATGGTCGACAACGAAGCCATCTACGATATCTGCCGTCGCAACCTTGACATCGAGCGTCCCAGCTACACCAACCTCAACAGACTTATCTCTCAAGTCGTCTCCTCCATCACCGCTTCTCTGCGATTCGACGGCGCCCTCAATGTCGATTTGACCGAGTTCCAGACCAACTTAGTGCCTTATCCTCGAATCCATTTTCCCCTGGCTACCTATTCACCCGTAGTCTCAGCTGAAAGGGCCTTCCACGAGCAGTTGACCGTTGCTGAGATCACCAACGCCTGCTTCGAGCCCTCCAACCAGATGGTGAAGTGCGATCCCCGTCATGGCAAGTACATGGCTTGTTGTCTTCTATTCAGAGGTGATGTCGTCCCCAAGGATGTCAACGCCGCCATCGCTACCATCAAGACCAAGCGTTCCATCCAGTTCGTCGACTGGTGTCCAACTGGCTTCAAGGTCGGTATCAACTACCAACCACCCACCGTCGTCCCTGGTGGTGATCTTGCTAAGGTTCAGCGTGCCGTCTGCATGTTGAGCAACACCACCGCAGTCGCTGAGGCCTGGGCCCGTCTCGACCACAAGTTCGATCTGATGTACGCCAAGCGTGCTTTCGTCCATTGGTACGTCGGAGAAGGTATGGAGGAAGGAGAGTTCTCCGAGGCTCGTGAGGATATGGCTGCACTGGAGAAGGACTACGAAGAAGTTGGCATGGATTCTGTAGATCCCGCAGACGAAGAAGAGCAGGATGAATATTGAAATAATGGGACAGCGAGCACTACAAGAGTTCTGTTAGGAAATACGAAGTTAAATAATGGGCTTAACCACCAACTTCTATTCCTTAGATAAATTCAGATCCATAAATGATATCAAAAGGAGAGACAGTTTCAATCATGAAACTTGTTTTTTTTTAGAGAAAAAAACAACAACCATACTTTTATACTTATTTGTAAAATCACCCCTTTGGGATCTCTTGAATAATTATTTTTCAGTCGTGAGTAGAAAGGGAGTATATTATACATGACCATGTACAAATCATTTATGTACCTCATGCAATATTTCACGTACGTGGATTAATACTTTTTCAGTTTGTGCAAAGATTTAGCAATAAAAATTCGGAAAGGAAAGAAATGCATCTAAAAATGTATGTAGTTTTGTATGATACATATACTTAATGATGAAACAGAACAAGAATAATGGGTAAGAATGGTATTCTATTCTACATTCTTCCGAAAAATTTGCTTTCCTTTGTTATGATTGTGGGAATACAGTGTATTTGTCTGGCCCCTTCAACCCCCACTTCCACACGCTACAACAGAACAAGACAAGGGGCGGAGAGACGTAAAAGAATAGAAAGTGTGTGTGTGTGTGCGTGTGTGTGTGTGTGTGTGTGTGTGTGTGTGTGAGAGAAGGCGGGGGTCCTTCACAATATTGAGCAAAGAAGAAAGCCAAAAAAATAAATGCAGCGGTGGATGTTTTAGAAAAGTGTTTCGTAAAAGGAAGTAAAAGAAATCAGTGCGAGGATGAATAAGAAAGAGATAACGGGAAAGAAGGGTGGAGGGATCGGGAGAGACAGAGAGAGAGAGAGAGAGAGAGAGAGAGAAAGAGTGAGAGAAAGAGAGAGAGAGAGAGAGAGAGGGAGGGAGGGAGAAAGAGAGGTAGAGAAAGAGAGTGCTAATAGGAAAATACATATACATTTATTTTTAAACAGTCATCCTGTAATCTGTCAAAAGATGGCGCGCTTGACAATAGACCAAGAATACTCGTGACGAAAAACTCGCTCTCCGACCCCGACCCCCATACGGAATTATCTGTCATTGTCACTCTGTCCTATTTTAAAGAACATGCATTCACTTGTATTATTAGCCTACTGAAGGATTACTTATTGATTTATTGATTCGATACAATGACAGGGCACACGAGTCCTATGTTATGAGGTGGTGACACCCCGTAATGCAAGTCGATAATCAATAAGCGCAGCCAAACGGATAATCTGTTTGATTGAGTGTGAGGTAGACCGTGACAACGAGTCGAACTAAGTGCAAAGACAGGAACATCATTAAAGATAAACTTGAGTTCTGGTAAAAAAAAAGAAAATGAAATCTCACAGAATCAAACGAAACTTTCACTGAATGTTCAAGATTGAAAATAATAAAATTTTGGTAGAAAATGTACATTGGCTGAGTAATGAGCATAGAAAGATAAGGAAATCAAGGTTAGTAGCCATTTGTGTAGTCCCATATACATCTTTCTGTGATTTTGATGACTCCAGAACCTTGCAGTACACATCAATACTTACATGCTACATGATCAACTTTTTCTGATCCATTCCACACCTTTTCTTTCACAAGGCAATCGCATTACCAGAACTCATCTTTATCTTTAAACTTCATTCTACAAGTAAACATAGTACACTCAGCCTCAGCATACATTGTATCAATTAATATATCAATGTCAAACCTATAACAACATATTTTTTTAGGTTATGTGCTTTCATTCGTTCAATCAATATGTGATTCAAAGCGGTGACAGATTCTCTGCCAAAACCAATGTTGGCCATAAAACTTGAATGATTTTTTTACCTCTTTTCATGAAATGATTACTACATTATGATCAGATGACTGAAGAGTCATAAAGAATGATCGATAGAGTTCTGTAAAGGATTTCATTTTTATCTGTCAACAATAAACCATTATTTTCACAATAATTTCATGAAATTAGGTAAGGAAAATGATACCAAATATAATTATGGGCAACAGTATAAAAGGGGTGGTACTACAGCAAACGTGGATACTGTCGGAGACATCACATTCACTAATCGATGGACCACGAGACCAACAACCTAAAAAAATGATAATGACGGTCTCTTCAGAAAAGTTGCCAAAAGGCCCAGGCGCGGATCCAGGATTTCTTAGGGGGGGGGGGGGGGGGGGGGGGGGGCAAATTTGAGATCAATTTGAAATTTAGTGTGCTCAAATAAAATCGTGTCGGCCATTATTTCGCTCAGTGGGGGAAGGGGGGGGGGTATTGAGCACTAATGTTTTTGTTTGGGCCCTCGAAAATTGAAAAATGGCACGGATGAAGGGAGTAGGGGGTGGGGCATCTCCAAAAAAAAGTAAAATTAACGTGGTTTTACACCAGGGGGGCCGCCCCCTGGATCCGCCACTGAATAGGCCCAAGAGATCGACCCGTCAGCTAGTCGGTCCAGAATGTTGAACGTCGGTCTTCAGAACCGTAAGGCCCGCGTTCAGAAGTCCCGCAAGGCCGACATTATCGGCTTCCAGGGCTGTCGGTCTCTATAGGGTTGTACAAACTTATACTCATAAGAAACAAAAAATCCGGAGACGGAAACTGGAGTCATGTATCCATCATGCAGTGATTTTTTTTGTTTAAAATACAGGCTCAACATTTTTAATATCTAACAAATTAAACATTTCTCTCTCTTGAATAAAAACCCATATATTTTTCACATCAAGGTTTAGCCAACTTATCGTGGAGGTCATTTTGCATGTATCTGTATAAATAAACTCCGGTATTCTTTAGAAATACATCTGACGGTTGAACGACAGTACAAACAAGTGGTGACCCTAAATCGATACGATCAATAGCCATACATGTGTGGTTGGCTTGAGAGGTGGCTTGTCATTTGTCTAATTTCCCCGATACATAATGACAGGATCAATGGCAAAATCGGTTATAAAAAAAGTTATGACTATATTAAGAATAATGATAATGAAATGAGACACAGGAATGGGGGAAGAATGTGTGTGTGTGAGAGAGAGAGAGAGAGAGAGAGAGAGAGAGAGAGAGAGAGAGAGAGAGAGAGAGAGAGAGAGAGAGAGAGAGAGAGAAAGAAAGAGAGACGGAAAGAGAGCAGAGAGAAGGACTTATAAATGAGAGGAAATACCATACAGACCAAATAGGCAGACAGTCAGTCATTCTTGAAATAATTCATCGTCTGTTCGAACGGAGCCAGAAGAGTTTTATCACAAGTGCAACAGAACAGGATAAAACTATTAAACTGTTTGATACATTTTCAAGCGTTTTTAATAACTTTTAAAAACAGATTAAGAAGAATTTAAGGAAATATAGACAATACAAAATCTTCCAAGTTGTGTAATATTAAAGGAAACCAAAACCTTCATACTAAGTTACTTTTATTGTAAAGTTTAAAAGATTTGAATAAAATCAGTGAAAGTTTGAACAAAATCGGACAAGGAATAAGAAAGTTAGAGCTTTTTGAAGTGACTAGTCACTAGAGGGCGGTATTCAATTTGATGACATCATCTGTGAACAACTCTCCATGCCTTTTGTACATAAAATTTCACAATTTTTTTGTTTTCTTCGTATTTATTTGTGTTCTTGATCCGACTTCATAACATGTGAAGTAGAATATCATTTTCAGTGCATTCTATATCTTGCTTTCAGGGGAGTACATTATCTCAATCACAAGAAAGAAGGAAAAACATGAAATTTGATGTACAAAAGGCATGGAGAGTTTTCCACAGATGATGTCATCAAATTGAATACCGCCCTCTAGTGACTAGTAATTTCAAAAAGCTCTATTTCAACGCCATAACTAGGCGTTGTGGCGTGCGCCTGTAATCCAGCCAACAGTGGAAGTTACAAACTGATTCAGCCGAGGACGCAGGTTCAAAACTGAGTCACGTCTTTCGGATGGTGACGTTAAAGGTCGGTCCCAGACGTAAATAATCATATCTGATTGATACACGTCTGTAAAAACCCAATTACACACACACACATCTTACTTCCTTATTCCTTGCCCGATTTTGTTCAAATTTTCACTGATATTTTTCAAATATCTTAAACTTTACAATAAAAGTAACTTGGTATGAAGGTTTTGGTTTCCTTTAAGTATTGAGGCAGTTTTAGAGCATGGACAGTTTTGTCAAGAATATATTGTTAAAATTGACCTTGACATAATTGTGCGCAGGAAAAATAGAAAGTATACAAATAACACGGAATCTCATTATCCTCGTGTAGAAAATTACGATCGAGAAGATAATATTTAATTATTGGGGGCCTAAGTAATTCTATTTCAACGATCTGACTTCTTATTTAAATATGGAACAATTTAGCCTACTGCAACATTGCAAAACTCTATTGGCCGACAATAGTTTTTCAAGTTCATAACTCGGTTCTGGAAAGCACCGTGTTCTTGCTTTGTTTGCGCGGTCTTCCTTTCGTGTTCTGTTCTCGGTAAAGCAGATCGAATTATTGATATCATCTTTGTGTGGTCAGAAAACAGTTGTACCTTTTGAAAGATGTGGTTACATGCGGCACCATTTTTCGTTCGACCCGTGGTCTGGGGGTCTAGGACTAGCCCGCCAACTGAAAATGACCGCTTCTTGCACTCACAAACAATAAAACGCTCTCTGATTGGTTGAACTGATGTGGTTTCCCTGGAAACGCCTCGACTAGTCTGTTTGTTGACTTGGAGCAAACTGGAGATTGGGAGGTCCTTATAAAGAGTGCTCTAACTGGTCAAACGGCATTTGAATCACATTGCTTACGGCACATCATACGTTGCGAGCAGTTCGTGAAAATTCACTACAAACAATCACATCATGGTAAGTTAGTTTTATTTATTCATTTGAAATCATAATTTAGTTGTTCCGCAGAGGTATTGCTCTATTTCATCATTTAATCTATATAATACGAAATTTTATGACGGTTCCTACGGTTGCTATGAACGAACATGACGAGGGAGCAGAAAAGGGCATACTTGTGAAGTGTAGAATACTTTAGGTTTAATCAACTGGTACACCTTTAGGAGAGATTATTAAATCAAAATTTAGATTTTACTCATGCAACTTTATGGATAACGTATGTTAGACATTATGGAATGCCTTTCGTAACGATATTTAAACAAAAACATATCCAGCCCTGTCAAGAAAATTTCCCGTAATGTATTTTAGTTGTATTAAGGGCAAGGCTATTCATTTTTGCCAGCCATTTAGCCATTCGCAGTCATGGTGCACAGTCCAATTTAATAAAACATTGATCCGTATGATTTTCTTCGTATTAATTGTATTGGTCGTCTGACCATGGACCTTCTTAGTAGGTCCATGGTCCGACCCTCTGATGTATAACACAAATTGTGTGTAGGCCAATTCATAAAACAAAGCGTTCACAAAAATATTTGTATAACGGTATATTTAGGCCTTTAGCCTAATATGCTACGTGGAAATATTGAGAAGTCAACATTTTAAATCGACCATCCTTCACAACGCCACCTTTTTCTGACAAATATCTAGCACGTTAAAGGAAACCAAAACCTTCATACTAAGTTACTTTTATTGTAAAGTTTAAGATATTTGAAAATATCAGTGAAAATTTGAACAAAATCGGGCAAGGAATAAGGAAGTAAGAGCTTTTTTTAAATTACTAGTCACTAGAGGGCGGTATTCAATTTGATGACATCATCTGTGGACAACTCTCCATGCCTTTTGTACATCAAATTTCATGTTTTTCCTTCTTTCTTGTGATTGAGACAATGTACTCCCCTGAAAGCAAGATATAGAATGCAAAATGATATTCTACTTCACATGTTATGAAGTCGGATCAAGAACACAAATAAATACGAAGAAAACAACAAAATTGTGAAATTTTATGTACAAAAGGCATGGAGAGTTGTTCACAGATGATGTCATCAAATTGAATACCGCCCTCTAGTGACTAGTCATTTCAAAAAGCTCTAACTTTCTTATTCCTTGCCCGATTTTGTTCAAATTTTCACTGATTTTATTCAAATCTTTTAAACTTTACAATAAAAGTAACTTAGTATGAAGGTTTTGGTTTCCTTTAAGAACCCACTGCACTATTCGTATAAGAGTAGGGGAAACCCCGGTGTAGTGGTCCACCTGCACACACCCCCAGTATAGTATGATAATACTCTGTAAAGAGGTATGTACTCAAAATGGAAGAAGAAGAAATGTTTTCACATGTAAACATGCAGTAAGAAAATATGACTTGTCTGACCTTCTCGTACAGAGCATGGAATATTAGATTTATTTCAAATCAATTGATTCATCGTTTTTTATATTTCTTAGCGTGAATGTATCTCAATCCACGTCGGCCAAGCCGGAGTCCAGATGGGCAATGCCTGCTGGGAGCTGTACTGCCTGGAGCACGGCATCCAGCCTGATGGCCAGATGCCCTCAGACAAGACCATCGGAGGTGGTGACGACTCCTTCAACACCTTCTTCAGTGAGACTGGAGCTGGCAAGCATGTTCCCCGTTGCGTCTTTATCGATCTCGAGCCAACCGTGGTCGGTAAGCATCATTTTTGGGTGATGAAGATTTTTGATAAGACGCCAACAAAATTGTCTTATCATCTGATCATTTCATGTGACCTCATTATGAGTTGGAGCAGACAATATAGTCACCTATAAGTTGGAAAGTTGATAAGAACGGTACTTTACGTTGTAAAACAAATTCCGCAGTGCCCCGGGTATATTGTGTAGGAGATCAACGAAACTCTGATCACAGAAGACGTTTTATGATTATTCGTTCGTGATATTACGGTTACAAAAAGCATGTATTTGTAAATGTTTGTGTTTTCAATGGCTTTTGCACTGAGAACGTCTAATTCGAAGAAAACAACTTAAAGACAATATCCTTATCAGACTATAGTATCAATTTTGGCTTCCTTATTTAATTACGGATAAGTGCTTTGTATGATTTTGTAACATTTTCCGTGTATCTAATTTTCATTATATTTTCGATATGATATTGTACTTTTTCCTTTGCATTGTAATGGTCATCTATGAAGGTCTGTATTTGTTTTTCTATTTTAATTTTGTTTGTATTAATTGTATGTCCTTAATCTGGACTATAATGAAAATCAGCTTTTCAGATCATGTTTGTATCCTGTATAAATATGTTTCAATAAACAAATAAGTAGTATCAAAATGTTTTTCTCTGCCATTTAATTTTCAGATGAGGTTCGCACCGGTACCTACCGTCAGCTTTTTCACCCTGAGCAGCTGATCACCGGCAAGGAGGATGCTGCCAACAACTACGCCCGTGGTCACTACACCGTCGGAAAGGAGCTGATCGATATTGTCCTCGACAGGATCAGGAAGCTGGCTGACCAGTGCACAGGTCTCCAGGGATTCCTCATCTTCCACAGCTTCGGTGGCGGCACCGGCTCTGGCTTCACCTCCCTGCTCATGGAGCGTCTCTCCGTCGATTACGGAAAGAAGTCCAAGCTTGAGTTCGCCGTCTACCCTGCTCCTCAGATCTCCACCGCCGTTGTCGAGCCATACAACTCCATCCTTACCACTCACACCACCCTCGAGCACTCCGACTGTGCCTTCATGGTCGACAACGAGGCCATCTACGATATCTGCAGACGTAACCTTGACATCGAGCGTCCAACCTACACCAACCTCAACCGTCTCGTTGGCCAGATTGTCTCCTCCATCACGGCTTCTCTTCGATTCGACGGCGCCCTCAATGTCGATCTGACTGAGTTCCAGACCAACTTGGTGCCCTACCCACGTATCCATTTCCCTCTGGCCACATACGCCCCAGTCATCTCTGCTGAGAAGGCCTACCACGAGCAGCTGACTGTTGCTGAGATCACCAACGCTTGCTTCGAGCCCGCCAATCAGATGGTGAAGTGCGATCCCCGGCACGGCAAATACATGGCCTGCTGTCTCCTGTACCGTGGTGATGTCGTCCCCAAGGATGTCAACGCCGCCATCGCTACCATCAAGACCAAGCGTACCATCCAGTTCGTCGACTGGTGTCCAACTGGCTTCAAGGTCGGTATCAACTACCAGCCACCCACCGTCGTCCCAGGTGGTGATCTTGCCAAGGTCCAGCGTGCCGTCTGTATGTTGAGCAACACCACCGCCATCGCTGAAGCCTGGGCCCGTCTCGACCACAAGTTCGATCTGATGTACGCCAAGCGTGCTTTCGTCCATTGGTACGTCGGAGAGGGTATGGAGGAAGGTGAGTTCTCCGAGGCTCGTGAGGATTTGGCTGCTCTCGAGAAGGACTACGAAGAAGTTGGTGTCGATTCCGTGGACGCAGAGGGAGAGGAGGAGGAAGGTGACGAGTATTAAACATAATATTTACGCTTTACTTAAAACGCAATGCCTGAAACGCTCACCAAAAGCACAAACATGGCAATATATTCTTGTATTGATTCAGAGTAAATCATAATTGTCAATATTACCTTGCAAATTTGGAATCAGCCTGCTCTATTCCATTTGTTCGTCTATGATCTTGCAATATTATATTTGTTGGAACCTAGCCCGCATTGAAATAAGGATTAAAATATCAACTTTAGAAGAAAATGAAACAGTTTCTTTGTTGTATTATTGCATGTCGCTGGTGATATTGATGTAAATGTAGTAATATTAAGTTGATGATCAAGGAAGCGATAAGAGAAAGATTGAACGACATTGAATGATTGATTCATTGATTCACTGATTCATTGATGAAGCGGTTGTTTATTTAGTGAATGAATGCGCCTGAGATTAAACGATGGATCGATTTACTTGATTGGTTTTATTTACTTGCCCAGCAAGACGAGGTAGTAATTAAAGTAATTAATTTCATGATCAAGCGTTTGGGCAAGAGAATGGTTGAATGATAGATTGGTGGATTGATTGTTTGACTGAATAGTTGATTAATTGATGAAGTGGTTATTTAGATAATTAATGAATTGATAACTTGCGGGACAAGACGAGGGATTGTTCAATTATTGATTGATCAAGAGAGTAATGAAATGTGTGAGAGATTGATTAAGAAATTCTTTATTGAGAATGCATGCGTTTGAGAATAAAGGGTGAATCAATGTGCTGACTGGTTTTGAAAACTTGATCCACCAGACGAGGGATTGGTTAAATAGTAAAAGCTTAACGGAGAGGTTGAGCATTTGAATTAGAAATTGGTGAATTATTGAATAAGAAATTAAATCTATGTACACCAGGGCCCCGTCTTACAAAGAGTTACGATCGATCCAATCAATCGCAAGTTTGCAGTCTCCAATCTCTTATGTACATATTTACGATTGATATCAATCGCAAATAAGTTACGATTGATATCAACTCTTTGTAAAACGGGGCCCAGATGTTAATCCATCCATCTACATGTCTTACTTGTCTACTGATCCGTCTATTCATATATGTTTCAGTCGTTCCATTTAAATACCATATCGATCTACATGTATCTCTCTCTATATATTTAGTCATATTTAGTATTTAGTTAGTCATGAACCGCTAATTTATCTTCAGTCTGACTAAATCTATATTTTGACCTAGGCCTTCATCTTTATACGTAATACGACGTAATCATATAGGGACTATTAAAAAAAAAAAAAAAATCTGTGCTTTCTTAGGACAACAAGATGAAGTACATGTATGTGTTCATTAATGTTCATATATAAACATCAAGGGTTTGGGAAGTCAGAATCAAATGTTTCAAAGCTAAAGCAAAACATTGTACTAAGTGATATATACATGCTTAAATGTTTGTAAGGCGCCATTAAAGTGACTCGGCAACATTGTTGAAGGTTGATGAAAAACTGCGTGATTTTCGTTTAAAATGTTACTTATTATATATCTTTTACTGTACTAGCTCTCTAACATGCAATCAAATCCTGATACAATTATCAAACCACAAAAATATTTGTGGTTTCTTTGAAGGCGTCACTGTGCAACACCCTCTAACAGTAAATTATCCCAACCATTTCTGAATTTTCCCAACCATTTTTCCATGACAACAAGACACAAGACAAGGTTTAAAAAATCTGTCAACACTTAAGTGTCTGGAATGGTATACAAAGCCAATTCGTTGCTTTGTGACGATTTACATTCACCTACAATTTATTTAAATTGTAATTATATAGTTGGGAGAATTAAGGAATCAGTCAAATTCGTTTTTCATAATGTTAATGGTCTCTTTTCACTCAAACTTTCAGATTATCTTTAAATTGTCCTGTTGGTGATTGGGCGGGGGTGATTGCCCAGGGGGTAATTGTACTAGAACCCATTTATTTATCTTGAAGAGGAAAATAAATCAACAGCAGACTAGTAGTGCTTGTATTTTTCACTTTATCATCTAAGATCAAAGAAATCTGACCCCTCCCCCTCCCTCCAAATTATTATTTTTTTTAAATTTGAGGGCTTTCCAAAACTCGAAACGAGTTAAGTAGTAAATCATGATTGAGACGGATACGACATGAGCATACCCCCGCTTGTGGTGGGAAATCGCTACTTCGCCTGCCTCCGCTGCCTGACAGGAGCAGACGATAAACTAGGAAACCCGTCACGCTCACCAGACACTACGTCATTGATGACTCATCGGTCGTTCGCCGACGACGACATATCTTACGATCCCGCTTGAATAATTCCGGTCTTTGCATGTATACAATACGTGGTCTAGCTTTTCGTTTTGCATGAATAGGATATGTCATCAGAGAAGGCAGATTTCTAGAATCAACATAATATATGTAACTGCACCCTGTGTGTAGAATAAGATACACAGTCCCAATTTAGTATGTAGGATGAATACCCAGGGGGGAGGGGGGGGGGGTGTACTCATATATTAAGATATACGGGGGGGTGCCGCTCTAATATGTCACTTTTTCGCAAAAATACCTAAACATGGGTTCCATTTTTTAACTAAAATATCCCTAAACGTGGGTACGGTTATTCAAAATTTCCTAAAATGTGAAAAATGGGTTTTACTTCGAGAAAAATCCCCCAAAATGACCCATAGAAATTGCATAGGGCTTCTGAGTATTCGCCTGAGATGAATAGTTTGAACAAAAACGTCTTGCAATCTATCGTACCCGCCTATAGCTCCTTGGACTCGAATCATGCTCCTATGTTTACGTGTATACCGTTATGACATGATACTATATACTATATTAGCAAAGCCGCCGTGTTAACATATACAATTTTGGAAACGCCCCCCTCTCAAAAAATGAAATGGAAGCTCTTATCAACAATCATCTGAAAGAATATGTTTTGACTGTTCGTTACGTGATGATACAAAGTTTGCCGGGAAACCGCCTACTATTGATATGTTTGGTAAATTATCATATCTATCCGGACTGGATAGATATCGCGTAGTCCCATTTACATCTTTCTGTTTACAGTGCTTGTAACTTTACAAAGACTGGGCCAAATTTCTTATCATTTTGATGATTCCAAAACCTTGCAGCAGGCGCGTAGCCAGGGGGGGGGGCGGTGGGGGCGGTCGCCCCGCCCCCCGAAAAAAAACGCCGGCCAAAAAAAAAAAAGAGAGAAAAAAAAAGAAAGGAAGAGGACGTAGGAAGAAAAAGGAGAACGGAACAAGGAATCGTCTTCTTTCTCTAATAATTTAATGAAACGTCTAAGCTTCCGTGCTTCGCGCGGGAGGGGAGGGGGGAACTGAATTCAGATAAGGATTAAGAGTCGAGAACGGTACAACAAATCGTCTTCTTTCTCTAATAATTTATGAAACGTCAAAGCTTCCGCGGGAGGGGAGGGGGGGGGGGAACTGAATTCAGACAAGGATTAAGAGTCGATCGAGAATTGTACAACAAATCTTCTTTTTTCTTTAATAATCTAATAAAACTTCAGAGCTTCCACGGAGGAAGGGGAACTTGATACAAAAAAAGGATTAAGAGTCGAGGACGGTACAGCGAATCGTCTTCTTTATTTAATGAAACGTGAACAGAAACTGCATTTAGATAAGGATTAAGAGTTGAGAACGGTCCAACGAATCGTCTTCGTTCTCTTATAATTTGATGAAACCTCAAAGCTTTCGCGCTTCGCGCGGGAGGGGGGAAACTCCCCCTCTTTGCACCCTCCCCCCTAGGGAGCGCGCTCTGTAAGTGATTCGCACGCTTTGCGTGCTCACTACCGCCCCCCCCCCCCTAAAATCAAATCCTGGCTACGCGCTTGCCTTGCAGTACACATTTATACTTAAATGATCAACCTTTTCTGATCGATTCCACAACGTTTCTTTCACAATGCAATCGCATGACCAGAACTGATCTATGCCTTTAATGGGCATTCGATATTATTATAATGGTGCAGGCGCCATAGCTCATGTCATTAAGAAGATGCTGATGTGAAAGGCCTTGCATGACTCATCCGGCTGACATTATTAATGCATCTATGCAAATACTCTAGCCGATTCGCTTTATACAAAAGATAGATGCTTGAGATAGGGGTGGTGCGTACAGTAGTTTAGAGACACAGACCCTTGTCAGTCGTTGTGCGTAACAGTGTCTGTATTCTGAGACTAGGCTGGTGACATACTGCATAGGCTCTGTACTTTATCTTATTTGACACAGCCAGCATCTGACGGAGCTAGGCTTTTTTTTGGGGGGGGGGGAGGAGAGAATTACATTGATATTCCAAGATAATCGTAAAAGAAGATGACTATGGAAATGACTACACTGTGCGTTGATTAATCAGTCTACAGACGAGATATTTATTTAAACTCGACCGGATATTGCAGATAGAAGCGAGACCATCAAATAAGTCCCTATTTGAGTCCTGCATTATTCATTCTCTACCAACGGACATGCCATTTCTCTGCTATGGAATTATGTTAATACAAGTAATTCCTCTTGAGGAAATATAATGATACCATTGGGGCGTACCATAATTTATTTGTGTCGAAATAATTAGCAATCAAAATGTCCTATCCATCATGATAGGCCTCCATACTTGGAAAGCTCCCTTGATTGTAAGAGCAATATCATCTTATGGTGGCGATGTGAGAGGATGCCTTGGAAAGAAGGTTATAAGAATCCGCATGCTGCCTTGTCATCATCGGACTCGATGAGTCATGATGAGTATGACCGCCTGGGTGATGTGGGGATGGATGCTTAGATGAGCCGGTTGACGAGAGGGAGCGCGAGAAAGAAACATATCACAAATTTTCTTGTCTGCCAATATTGAATGATATAATTTTGTTATTTTTGCGTTATTTAAAAATATATAAATTATCATTTATTTTACTTCATATACTCTTCAATTGTAGCTGTAGAGATGTGAAAAGGGCTAATAAGGATAAAGTATTGTCAATATGAAATAATGACGTCATCGCCTAATTCCACATCCAAGCACTGCGTGAGTGACTTGTAGTGTGTGACGTGTAGAATGTGACGTGCAGAGTGTGACTAATATGTGATTGTACGGTGCTTGGGAGCAAGACTAGGCAATGGCTAAGGTACAAAGTGCAATTGTGTATATTTACTACTTAAATTTGGTCCAATGCCAGTTCGTCTTATCACGTTTGTGCTATGAAAGGCCTAGTGCAGTGATTTGATTGAAGAAGGAGGGGCACCTTTCTAGTTATGGATCTCTCGCGTAGGTCCATGGTCTGGTCTTCTGTACTATCAGACTTGTCCAATGTAATTAGTGTATTCCCAGTCAAAGGGACCTTTAATCTTGACAAATTGACAAAGTAAAACCAATCTGGCTTCTTTTTTTTTAATGAAAAGAAGAGTAGTCTAACGGTGTTTGGCGAAAAGCAAAGGGAAACTGGTATTAGACTAAGTGGCAATTCACTGTAATTTTGTCAACTCGATCTGGTGATTGGATTGACGAGGGAGGGGAGGGGTGACCTTTCTGACAGGTAGAAGAAAGGCCAGACAACAAGGCCAAAGGGCATTGAGTGGGGGGAAATGATCAGAAAAGTTTGTGTACGTTCCCTCTCCTCTTTCCCTCTAAAATACTGTCTTTCACGTTTGTCCTCTGTGAGGGCGCTGGGGATCGGGAGAGGGGGGGGGGGGGGGTCGATCGGACAAATAGCTAGTGGGGATCAGAGGAGGGCAGAGGATAATCCTGCACACGTCACTGTCGAAGTGGATTGGGGATTGATGATACAATACTCTTATCATGGACCTACATGTACTACAATTGATTGCAAATTATAATCTCTCCCCAATTCCCCCCCCCCCCCCCTCCCCGTCTCATAGGCCTCGCCTCGACTGCAAATGGTTTGTGCCTGCAAACTACTCTCTCGCTCTCTCTCCTTCTCTGTGTGTCTGTCTGTATGTCTGTTTGTCTGTCTCTCTCTATCTCTCTCTATCTCTCTCTCTCTCTCTCTGGTTTTATTTATTTATTTATTTATTTATTTCTAATCTTTTGACAGGGTAGCCCATTCACCAACCAACAAGTAGTGGTCTTCCATGGGGCCCTGAATGAACATGAACATTTACATCGGTTATAACGTTTATACAAAACAGTTAAAAAATATAATACTCATTTGCAAAATAATCGTATATCATTAACCTATAGTAAACAGTAATGTCAATAGGAAAATATTGATTAAGTCGCAATTATGAATAAATCATGTTAATATTACAGAACATGCACGCAGTGTATGTTCGGCTGAGTCATTCACAAATTACAAATTACAACTTTGTTTAAACAATCTCTTAAATGAATTGACAGAGGAAGCCGTTCTCAACGAATTATCTAGCTTATTCCATTCAAATATGGAAGAAACATTAGGGCTACGCTTATAACAATCAGGGTGAAATCTAGGCACACGTAAACATCCACTGTCTATTTGCCTTGTATGATCCTCATGTACATCATTAGGATTGATTAAGCCTACCTGAAGGTATTATAAGGTGCAAGGTTATGAACGCATTTATATATCATCATAACGCGACTTAACTCAAACCGCTTGTCAAATCAGCCGACGGTGTGTCATAATATGTCTTGTTCAATATTGTTCTTGCGGTCCTCTTTTGGTTCTCCTTCTCTCTCTCTCTCTCTCTCTCTCTCTCTCTCTCTATTTCTCTCTTTCTGTCTGTCTTTCTCTCTCTCTCTCTCTCTTGTTCCGTCCCCAGAGGTTGGCCTAGTACAAGTAGGTCCATGGTACAAATATGCAAGAACTATTTGTATATGAGGGCCATTGTGATGGGGTCATATAGGGTCAAGTCCTCCTACCACGATCTGAAATCCGTGTATTAAGAGTTGTGGGTGAAAATACAGCATTGGTGATACATGCAGGGTACCCTAGCCAGCCCATCGAACGGTAGCATCCCGAGTTCATTGCGAGGGTCGTTCATGCCAGTCGGTATAGTTCAATCAAGGGGTTATAACACTATGAATATGACTGACAAAGGAAGCGGACAAAATATACAGTTCCTCAGGTAGACAAAGGAACATCCCTTCACTGCTATTAGGCCAAATAAAAAAAAACATGTTTAGCGTCCTGTTTTTTCGAAAAATAGGAAGGAGGAGGCCCTTTTTATTTTTTATTTTTTCTTTCAAAATGATCGCTCAAAATGGCCGCTCGGTACATTTTCCCTGACAGTCGAGGCTATTTTTTTTCAAGATGGCCGTCGACAATTTTTTTTTTTTTTTTTTAATCAGAAACAGAGCCATTTTAGCAGTGTTTTTCATGTTTTTTTTCTTTAAAAAAAAAAAAATTCAAAAAAATTTCAAAAAAAAGAAAAAAAAAGAATAGGAGGCGGCCCCCAAAAAGGAAGCGGGCGGGGACACTAAACATGTATATTATTTTTAATGGCCTTATGTAAAAAGGTGAATATGCATGTGACACCTGTTCTACACATTTTTACATAATAGCAGTGAAGGGATGTTCCTTTATCTACCTGAGGAACTGTATATTTTGTCCGCTTTCTTTGTCAGTCATATTCATAGTGTAAATTGAAAACTCCTTGGTATGGTATGATACACTCACTAGGGATATGTTGAGGCCACCCGCCCATGGAAGGAAGGTCATAATATTTAGCAAATTTTAATATGCTGGCAAAATAAAATCCGACTGCCATCTTTGGATTTTAATCAATGATGATATGAAATAATTAAAAAATCAGTATGATGTCGATTCAGTTTAACAGTATTTGTTTGACCAAAAGAAAGGTGAAACGTTTTTTATATAATATTACTCATCGTTAAATCCTATTTTGAATCGCAAAGGAATGAAAAATTATTTCAAATAAAAAATAATATTATACATGGGGAGAATTAGGCCTACTCTTCTCTGGTCTACTATATTTTAACAATGGACCTGCATATCTATGGCTTGTCTCGTGAAGGGAAATCAAAAGAAAGCGTCCGAGTATGGTTTGACAAAACGTGATATTGATTGACTGGAGTTGTACCGTAATTATATCCCATTATATCCATAATAATTTTTTTAAATGGGAAAACCTGAGTATTAGACAAACAATTGGAACCCAGAGCCAGTCGTCCACCGGTTAAGAGGGGGGGGGGGGGGGGGGGGGGGGGGGATAAGGGAGAGGTCGGGTAGGGTAGGGTTAACAAAAAGAGAAAACTTTTCTCTCAGGACAACAGTATAAAAAGAAGTATAAGTTGCTACATTGTTAAAACAAATTTTTTGGATTATACAACTGCATATGTTTTCTTTGAAAATATGAATTTTTGTTTCAAATATGATGTATAGGAACTAACTATGTAAGTTTCTTTTGAAGCCGTTTGTAAGACAAAAATTTATACTGATTTATAATGTCATCACATTTGCAGTGTGAGTTACATATGATGATTGTAATTTGTACTATGATTACAATTTGTTTCAAGAGAGAAAAGAATAAAAACTGACCATAAAAAAAAAAAATAATAATAATTCAATCTCTGAATCTGGCTAGTCTGTGATCGATTCAAGATAGCCTGTGTCGTCGCACTTGCGAAGGACGCTCCTATGCATTCATTCGTGGAAGGTTGACTTTGATTTGCAACTTGCTGTAGAGTAAAATGAATATGATGACAATGATGATGATGAAGATGGTGGTGGTGAAGATGGTGGTAAATGATGGTGGTAGTTGTGGTTGTGATGGTGGTGAATATGATGATAAATATGATGGCAATGATGATAGTGGTGAGTTCGAGATTAATTTTGGTGATGTACATGATGACACTGACGTCGACAATGCGATGAGGATAATGAGGATGTAATGATAATGATGAATATGGTGATGATGACGATGATGACGATGATGGCGGTGGTAGTGAAAATGATGATGGTGAGGTTGGTGGTAGTGATGATGATGATGATTGGGGTTACGATGATCATGATGAAGAATTGAAGATAGTGATGATGATGATGATGATGGTGGTGGTGGTGGTGGTGGTGGTGGTGGTGGTGGTGATCGATGGTGTAGGTTATAGGTGATACGTCTGCTAACGGGACGTAATTAATGATAAGCCAAATGGACTAAGTTCTCGTTAGATCAGGGATATTTAAACTCACATATCCCTGGTTAGATCATATCCTATTTTGATAAATAGCGGTAGGCCAGATTTATAATGTTCATAATTGTCTATTCAGTATACATTGCGCCATTCTAAGGTGTTATCTAGGTTAAATCAGTGTTGAAATACAGGTCAATGGAGGAATACAGCCTCTCGACAAACGTTACAAAAAAAAAACACCCGCCATAATTCGAAACCGCTCTGGAGAAATGCAAACAGACATTGAACTGGGAGGTTAAATGGTAGTCTGTCATTGCGGACTCCTTGTCGCATTGCCGTGAGAATTTTTTTTTTTTGTTACGCTCAATCAACAATCGGTCCCGTTTTTCATTTTGTTGTTTCTTTTAGTAGACAACTGCCATAATATGAGGTGAATAATGTTTCCCGTATATGAGTTCATGTTGCCCAATAGTTCTTTGATAACATGAACATGTGGAGCAGGGGAGGGGCTGCAAGAAGCTTCTTAACTACAACAAGTTTTATTCTGCCTGCATTTTAAGGCTAGCTCAGAAGATGGCGGGTCAGAGGTCTTGAATCTCGAGCCGTTTGTAGAAAATGGCGGGGTCGTCCTTGGCAACGAATATAGCGACGAACGCTACTTTAATGTTTGGGCCAATCAGAACGCGGTGATGAGAAGGAGTTTATATACTCGGATGAGATCCTGGTTACGGCAGTTTGTTTCTCTACACCAAACCATCAAATTGACACGAGAAGTACTGACTACTTTGCTTTGAATCCATCCTTTAATTTCATCTTCAAGTATTCAACTTCACCAAATCTACAATCATGGTAAGTCGATATCACTCATAGTCAAATTGAACACGAAAGAAATTTTGAAGAAAAATGAAATTTAGGTAGAGAGTAATTGGAGTTCAAATTCAAACCCTCCCAGGGAATAGTTTTCAATTTTCAGCTGAACTCGATCTGCGCTAAAATCTACTAGGTAATGTCAGTTTTAGAACGTTATATTGGTTTCCAATCTTAAAACTGTGGCCGAGAGTTTTGCATATAGATTTTAAAACAGAGTAGCATAATTTTTAAAATAATATGATTCTCCTTTGAAGAATACTACAAAGACAGCATTGCAAGAGTGTAAATGTTAGTTTTGAAACTGTTGATAATTATATAACTAAATGTTTTATTTTAACTTTGATCAACAGCGTGAATGTATCTCCATCCATGTCGGCCAAGCCGGAGTTCAGATAGGCAATGCCTGCTGGGAGTTGTACTGCCTGGAGCATGGCATCCAGCCTGATGGCCAGATGCCCTCAGACAAGACCATCGGAGGTGGTGACGACTCCTTCAACACCTTCTTCAGTGAGACTGGAGCTGGCAAGCACGTCCCCCGTGCCGTCTTCGTTGATCTCGAGCCAACCGTAGTCGGTAGGTGTAATTCCTTTGCTATATTATTCGAATTTCTTAGTTTATAAAGTGGTAAGTGGCAATACACTGTAATGTTGTTAGTTCTGGTGATTGGATTGACGCGGGAGGGGGAAGGGTCGCCTGTCTGACAGGTAGAAGAAAGGCCAGACAACAAGGCCAAGGGCATTGAGCGGGGGATGGATCGGAAAAGGTCGAGTAATCTCTATTTTATGTTCCCTCTCCTCTTAGTTGCTAAACAATAATGTGCTTGTATGATCTATCCATATCGAGTCCCAATGCGCTCTGATGAATGAATTGCAACTGACAAAGTTGCAATTTCCCTCATATCTTTAGAGGTGTCGTAGAGGTGTCGAGGTCGAGTGGATACGTCGCCGGACTGTCGATCACAAGGTCCGCGGTTCGAGTCCCACCGCGGCACTAGTGTCCTTTCGCAAGACATTAATCTACATTTGCCACACTCCACCGAGGTGTTGTAAATGGGCACCTGGCAGGAATTAATTTCTTGAAATGCTAGAGCGTGACGGACATACTCATGTGCGCTATATAAGAAGCCACCATTATTATAGATAGCTTGGCAATAATAATTAGGCATGACTAAATTTATCAGTTCTCACACTTTCTTCTCCATTCCATATAAATATAAACAATTTTCGGTGTTAACTTTCATTTTCTCACCGTCTATCTTTCTTGTAGGTTAGTCTTTTTTTTAAATTGTATGTGTTGATAATAATTGGTTCCTTATTTAATTTATTAATACAGATGAGGTCCGTACCGGTACCTACCGTCAACTCTTCCATCCTGAGCAGCTGATCACCGGCAAGGAGGATGCTGCCAACAACTACGCCCGTGGTCACTACACCGTCGGAAAGGAGCTGATCGACATTGTCCTCGACAGGATCAGGAAGTTGGCTGACCAGTGCACAGGTCTCCAGGGATTCCTCATCTTCCACAGCTTCGGTGGCGGCACCGGCTCAGGCTTCACCTCCCTGCTCATGGAGCGTCTCTCCGTTGATTACGGAAAGAAGTCCAAGCTCGAATTCGCCGTCTACCCCGCTCCGCAGATCTCCACCGCAGTTGTCGAGCCATACAACTCCATCCTTACCACTCACACCACCCTGGAGCACTCTGACTGTGCCTTCATGGTCGACAACGAAGCCATCTACGATGTCTGTCGTCGTAACCTCGACATCGAGCGTCCCACCTACACCAACCTGAACCGCCTTGTCGGTCAGATTGTCTCCTCCATCACGGCTTCTCTTCGATTCGACGGCGCTCTCAACGTCGATCTGACAGAGTTCCAGACCAACTTGGTGCCCTACCCACGTATCCATTTTCCTCTTGCCACCTACGCCCCAGTCATCTCTGCCGAGAAGGCCTACCACGAGCAGTTGACCGTTGCAGAGATCACCAACGCCTGCTTCGAGCCCGCCAACCAGATGGTGAAGTGCGATCCCCGTCACGGCAAGTACATGGCATGCTGTCTCCTGTACCGTGGTGACGTCGTCCCCAAGGATGTCAACGCCTCCATCGCTACCATCAAAACCAAGCGTACCATCCAGTTTGTTGACTGGTGTCCAACTGGCTTCAAGGTCGGTATCAACTACCAACCACCCACCGTCGTCCCTGGTGGTGATCTTGCTAAGGTCCAGCGTGCCGTCTGCATGTTGAGCAACACCACCGCCATCGCTGAGGCCTGGGCCCGACTCGACCACAAGTTCGATCTGATGTACGCCAAGCGTGCTTTCGTCCATTGGTACGTCGGAGAGGGTATGGAGGAAGGAGAGTTCTCCGAGGCTCGCGAGGATTTGGCTGCTCTCGAGAAGGACTACGAAGAAGTTGGTGTCGATTCCGTGGACGCAGAGGGCGAGGAGGAGGAAGGTGATGAGTATTAAACATTCCATCAATTAGCCGCGCATGGCTGACATTCAGACCAAATATAGTTTATAACCCGAACAAATTGGCGTAAAATTTCACAATGCTCCAATCTCAATTTTATTTTTCTCACAAAATAAAAGACAATGGATGCCTAGTTCTAGTGTCTATGTTTTGTAAACATCTTTTATATATATATCTTCATGTACATTTTTTTTAATGTAAACATTATCTACATCCAACAGTGCGGCCTTAAAAATATAGTAAATTATTTCGTATTTCAATGATATATTGCCTGTTTGTTGCAATTTTATCACCAGAGAATGTCTGCTAATTTAATAGTTTCAGATTGTTTGACAGAAAATACAGCGTGCAAATATGTGACAACTTGATGATTCCGGGTGTAAAATGAGAACCTGACAGTTCACTACACTGCAAGATAATAGAGTACCGAAGCTATGATGTCATTACAATCTTTTTTTAGAATTTGTCAATTTTGTTTTCATTTTCCGAAAGAGCATCAAAAATAATATCCAAATGTCGAAAACCGATTGAATATGTTAAGTATTGGCTGAGATATGACCATCTGAATGAATATATTTCCTATAGTCAGTGTTATATGCTCTGGCTCGTATTTGGTTAGGAGCCAGAGCATATAACACTGAGTTCCCATAGGACATTCATTCAGATGGTTATATCTCAGCCAATACTCAATATTCGATTGGTTTTCGACATTTGGATATTATTTTGGATGCTCTTTCTGAAAATGAAGAAAATATTGAGAAATTCTAAAAATTGTTTTTTTTTGTTGTTATGACGTCACACTCACACTTCACCACTCTATGAAGTTTACATGGAACCAGTTTTTGATTAATGAAATCAACAATGAAGAGTTATTGTAATAGTGGGGGTTGCGGAGTGGTGTTTGTGATGAGTTTAAATGCTGGTGATGCTTGGTTTTT
This sequence comes from Strongylocentrotus purpuratus, assembly GCF_000002235.5. Taxonomy (NCBI): domain Eukaryota; kingdom Metazoa; phylum Echinodermata; class Echinoidea; order Camarodonta; family Strongylocentrotidae; genus Strongylocentrotus; species Strongylocentrotus purpuratus. Next base: position 41,316,285 of record NW_022145607.1, read on the forward strand.
TATGGTATTAAATAAGATGATTAGTGGGAGGATGAGAAATGTGGGGATAATGATGTTGACGATTAAAATGATGGTATGGTAGTAATCTATTCCCTTGCCGTCATGTCTTTGGCGGCAAAAAGAGTGAAAAGGAAAATCCGTACGAATGTCGTTTGATGTACAATGTTAGATGTAATCCTCATGAAGTTATCAGACCTGAATCACAGTGACTATTATAAAAGATACATTAATAATTATGAATGTATGGTGGCTATGACGTCATGATGATGATGATAATGATGATGATGATGCCCGGTGATGATGATGATGATGATGATGATGATGTAGATGATGATGATGGTGATGGTGGTGATGATGATGATGATGATGTAGATGATGATGATGGTGATGATGATGATGATGATGATAATGTTGATGATGATGTTGTAGATGATGATGTTGATAATGTTGTAGATGATGATGATGATGATGATAATGTTGTAGATGATGATGATGATGATGTTGATGATGATGTTGTAGATGATGATGATAACGATAATAATGATAATAACGATTGCTGATGATGGGGAAGAATAATAATGTTTACTGGTGATGATGATTCTGTATGTATAATGTTTGCTAGGTATAAACATTAAAAGATTATGATGGCCCTGTAATCATTTGTTGATGATGGTAACTGGCTAAGAAGAGTGTTACCAATATCTCTATTATTTTAAATACACTTAGCACACACGCACACTCACAAAGTGGATACTCGTTGTATCTATAATTAAGATTTTCAATATAAACTCATGTTTCATTCCTCAAAATAGACATTAATTCATCCTCTTTAAAGAGAAGGTTGAGTTCTGGGGTGAGGTGAAAAATATTTTTTGTGCGTTTTCATTATTATGCAAGTGTGGAAGAACATCAGAGGCAAAAATGTTCCCTGATAAGCGTGGCTCATCAAATGCCTTCATATTCTAAATATCATGACAATTAATAGCTTAAAAATGAGACCCGATTTGTATGCCACATGTTTGTGTAGTCCCATATGCATCTTTCTGTGTACAGTGCTTATTACTTTACCAAGACTGCCACTGGGCGAAAATTCTCATCATTTTGATGACTCCAGAACCTTGCAGTACACACCAATACTTACATGCTAGATGATCAATCTTTTCTGATCGATTCCACACAGTTTCTTTTACAATGCAATCGCATGACCAAAACTCAACTTTATCTTTAAGATGATACGCAATTGGAATCGTACAATACATGATTGAGTATACCTGAGTCTTTGAAAGAAAATTGCAAACTGTGGCATTTGGCCATTCAACAGTTAATGGGCATTCCCATCTGTGACAGTCGAGTCAAGATCAACGAATGAAAAGAAGAAATGCACTCACTAAAGACAGGAAAGGAAGGCATCTTGACCATGCATGCTTGGTAAACACCATGCAGTTCTGAGAACACAGTTGACATCCAGAGCTTTATCCTCCTCATTAGGTTCTCATTCCTTGTTTTCATTGTTGAACAAGAATTTCTTACAAATACAAATGTCATTAACATTTTTTCCAATTCAATTCAATTCATTTATTTTTCCTCTTTCAATTGATCATTTTTACAATGATGGTACTTTTTAACATATATTTACATATTCATAAGATCAATTTGCACAATACAATACATTAACAAAATAAACATGAAATTGAAAGGGAAGGATGGCCGACTAAAAAGCAGAGCTTGTAGGGTGTAAGCCCCCCTGTATAAGTTATTATTATGAATTATTATTTATGAGAAGAAAACCAATGACTGATTCAGTAATACAAAAATCATTTTTAAAGGCCCACTGCACTACTTGTAGCTACTTGTGCCCTCTATATAACAAACCATGCCTAATCGGTGACCATTGGTCCCCCATGATCCTCTTTTTCTTATGTTAACTGAGAGCTGAGTTGATGAGATAACCACATGTCCAGTGACCTTGCAGGGCAGTCTTATCCCTCCTGTAAACTATGGCAGATACGCTTTAAATGCAAAACAATGATAAATACATACATGTATATAAAAAGAAACAATCAAAGTTACACAAACATCGAAGTTGAATAAAGTCACACTACAAATTATATTTGATTGGGGAATGCAACAGCCTAGTCACTATTCATTTGAATAGTTACTTGCTCCTTTTTGCATTTTTAAACGGTTAAAATGAATGCATGCCTACCAATCGGGGACCAATATAGCGTGAAAGTTGAAAAAAGAGAAGATTTTAATTGATGTTGGTGAAATAATATTTTTCCTTTAATTTCATGTATATTTTACATATATTTCTATCGACAATTTAAATTAGATCTTTGAACAACAAAGCGTGTTCACTTTTCTCTCTTTTTGCTGAGTATACATACATGTATGACACATATTATATGCATATGTATATATTATATATAATATGTAGGTATATGGTGAAAAAAAGGTCCACGTATTGAAAGATATATATGCGGTTTATTCGTCTTCTTCAAATCTAGCTCAGGTTTGAAACACTTTTTTTTTAGATGGACCAGGGAAATGAGAGTTTAAACTCTCATCTCCCTGGGTGGATCATAAACCTTGTGAATTTCCCTGCCTACAGAAATCTACAAAAGACACCTGCCTATGCCGGACTTGAGATAATAGGCGCGTTTTCTCGAGATTGCCAAATATCTCGAGATTGCCAAATAGCCCGCTATTTGGGAAATAATCCCGAAGTAACAAATCGCGTATTCACTATCTCGAGATTCGACCTCGAAACTCGAAACTCGACCTTGAGAAATTAGCTCGAGATATTTTGCTCAGCGTTAGCGTGTATTGCGAATCTTCGGTCTAGTGAAGACGCACGGGCCAAATAGCTGGATATTTTGCCAATAAAAAGGATATTTTGCAAACTATCCCAAGATATCTTGGGATATTATCCCGACCAACTATCCAGCTAATTTGCTACTTCGGTCTAATGAAGACGCAAATTAGCTGGATAGTTTGCGATCGGGATAGTTCAAATAGCTGGATATTTGGCAATCTCGAGATAGTGATGCGGGCCTATTTGTGTGTTTTTCGAAAATGACGTATACACTATAATATGGCGAAAACCAACCAATAATCGTCGTTTCTTTTGTCTGATCGCTAGGCGCGGCTCGTATCTGTAGTTTAAATGTGCACACGTTTGCTGCATATAAAATAATCTTAGGGTGCAGTGTGGAAATTAGTAATGTATGGACAAAGGCAATTGCACATCGCGATATTTCATGTAAAATAAGTATATATCCCAAAGACTACTGTACATGTCAAAGGTGTCTTTATCATATGAACTCTAATTTATGAAACTGAACTCATGCATAAAATTTAAAAAAGTCCAAAAAGAGTCTGTTTTAAGCTCCTGACAGACTAGATAAACAAACGCTGCGTGCCGCGCCAGTTCCAACCAGAAACTTAGGGGCACAGAACTGGAAAAATACGTACGGGGTATATAAACCACACCAAGCGTTTGGCGCTTCATTCATTGGTTGCTGACGACACATCACCGTTGTGAGCAAGCTTGAAAAACCCGTCTTTACACTTCAAAGAAACAAGAAAGCCTTATAGTTCAACATGGTAAGTGCCAATAGACTCCTATTAATCTCTTTAGCACAATTAAAGATGATTATATATTTAAAGTTAAAGTATAATCTTGAGCATCAAGTCATTTCTAAACATGGGAAACGAAATTATTTTATCATAAAAATATTTTCTTATATTTTTGTCTCATAGTCATATCATAAAAACAGATTTATACGCACACGGACGAGGGCCGGACAAATATCTTGTCAAAGCATCGAGTTGTATGGGTAGTATATTTTACAAAGGCAAAGGATTGTGCCTAGATTTTGCTCGCATATGTACTAGTAGTACAGTACACGTGTGTCAATCGGGGTGTAACAAGGCAGTGGCCGTGGAATGATAAAAACTGCCTAGTATTCGCTTTCGTTATGTGGTGCGGTTCACTGTGTAATAAATTTATTTATATTTGCGTAAAAATACGTCAAATCTGAGCCCGATGTTCACTGGAAAAGAAAGTCGTCATTTAAACGAAAAATTGCCAATAATCATCGCACTTTACGGTTTACACAACGCCCTAGCCATGGCGAACAAAATGGCAGCCCTTTCAGAAGCATACACACACCTATGATTGCTAAACTCGTTCGCGTAACTATGCTGATGCACTTGTTATACACACGGGAAGCTAGCCTATACACACGCGGTTAGGGAGAGGAATTATGCATTGCCGTTTTGAAAGAGGGTGTACTGATCGGAAAGATGTGATGAACTCGTAGAAATCACAATGTTGTATGGTCATATGGATAAGATACGTGTGTAAATCCCGCATGTAGCTTACGTCTATACAAAATTGCCAGTGCATGAACAAACAAATAAATATGTATAGGGGGAGGGGTTTCGTGAGAAAATATTTAGGGGAGTGGGGGTACTATTTTTTTTTTTTTTTTTTTTTTTTTTTTAGCTCCTAGGGGGTAGTGGGCCCTAAATATATATGTTTAGATCTATATATATATATATTGTTTTTCTACTCAACTTCCCCCCCCCCCCCTCCTTTAAGGGGGGGGGGGAGGTAAAAACTTACCATTTAAAACAAAATAAAAAAAAATTGCTATGGATGGGGGCCTGTTTTAAAAAATAAAAAAAAATTGTGGTTATCATTTTGGGGGGCTTAACATCCCCCCCCCCCCCAAAAAAAAAAAAAAACCTTGAGCAACCCTTGAGCAGAGAAAGAAAAGAATTGTGGTTATCATTTTTTTTCTTCTAGACATATCAACATTTTATGCATACTCTTTTAAACAAGTGTTGTTCTTGACAACCTGAAAGCTTGCCTGACATAGCAACAAGTAATGTATGGCATACAGTGATGCAGACTGGAAGTCATGTCACTGGATTCCAAGTATTGGGGTTCATTCATTAATAACAGGTTAATGGAATATCTTGTCAACCGATCTATTGATAATCGTGTTGACTAGAAATTTCTGGAAGACAAACAAATATAACGGGTGATTTATGATATTTTTCTTCTCTTCCAAAATTTAGCGTGAATGTATCTCTATCCACGTCGGCCAGTGTGGCGTCCAGATGGGCAATGCCTGCTGGGAGTTGTACTGCCTGGAGCACGGCATCCAGCCTGATGGCCAGATGCCCTCAGACAAGACCATCGGAGGTGGTGACGACTCCTTCAACACCTTCTTCAGTGAGACTGGAGCTGGCAAGCACGTTCCCCGTGTTGTCTTTGTCGATCTTGAGCCAACCGTTGTTGGTAGGTTTTTCTTCTCCACAAATTTTGAAATGTTGTGTAATGCTAAATATATTTTGCATGGTAGCAGGGCAAATAAAAGTGTAGCTATGTCTTTAAGAAACTACTATTACTTTGTTTTGAAAGTACAATTAGTATTAACTTGTAAAATGTAAATAGTATGTACTAACCAGTTATGGGATTACCGGTACATGCATCAGTCTTTTTAATACATCCTGCGGATAATGTAGTATATAGAGAACATCTTCTGCATATTTACTTTGTTATAAAAACTAAAAGGAAAGAGAAATGGACAACAAGACATTCGAAGATCTACAGATCTATCTTCTAGCAGAAAGTCACTGTGACCCAACTTTGCATGCATTTTCTGTTTTATAACATCATTTGAAACGAAAAAGCTAAGACGTTTAAAACAATCAGATATATGGGCTATGTTTTTAATACAGGTACAATGTAATTTTAAAGGTTGTTTTAAAGCAAGTTCTTCAATATTTATGTTAATTTTAGATGAGGTTCGTACTGGTACCTACCGTCAGCTCTTCCACCCTGAGCAGCTGATCACCGGCAAGGAGGATGCTGCCAACAACTACGCCCGTGGTCACTACACTGTCGGAAAGGAGCTGATCGATATTGTCCTCGACAGGATCAGGAAGCTGGCTGATCAGTGCACAGGTCTCCAGGGATTCCTCATCTTCCACAGCTTCGGTGGCGGCACCGGCTCTGGCTTCACCTCCCTGCTCATGGAGCGTCTCTCCGTCGATTACGGAAAGAAGTCCAAACTGGAGTTCGCCGTCTACCCCGCTCCCCAGATCTCCACTGCTGTTGTCGAGCCATACAACTCAGTTCTTACTACTCATACCACCCTGGAGCACTCAGACTGTGCCTTCATGGTCGACAACGAGGCCATCTACGATATCTGCAGACGTAACCTTGACATCGAGCGTCCCACCTACACCAACCTCAACAGACTTATCGCTCAAGTCGTCTCTTCCATCACCGCTTCTCTGCGATTCGATGGTGCCCTCAATGTCGATCTGACTGAGTTCCAGACCAACTTGGTGCCCTACCCACGTATCCATTTCCCTCTAGCCACCTACGCCCCAGTCATCTCTGCTGAGAAGGCCTACCATGAGCAGCTGACTGTTGCCGAGATCACCAACTCCTGCTTCGAGCCCGCCAACCAAATGGTGAAGTGCGATCCCCGTCACGGCAAGTACATGGCCTGCTGTCTCCTGTACCGTGGTGATGTCGTCCCCAAGGATGTCAACGCCGCCATCGCTACCATCAAGACCAAGCGTACCATCCAGTTCGTCGACTGGTGTCCAACTGGCTTCAAGGTCGGTATCAACTACCAGCCACCCACCGTCGTCCCTGGCGGTGATCTTGCCAAGGTCCAGCGTGCCGTCTGCATGTTGAGCAACACCACCGCAGTTGCTGAGGCCTGGGCTCGTCTCGACCACAAGTTCGATCTGATGTACGCCAAGCGTGCTTTCGTCCATTGGTACGTCGGAGAGGGTATGGAAGAAGGAGAGTTCTCCGAGGCTCGTGAGGATTTGGCTGCTCTCGAGAAGGACTACGAAGAAGTTGGTGTCGATTCTGTCGACGCAGAGGGAGAGGAGGAGGAAGGTGAAGAGTATTAAACATTCCGTCAATTCGCACAAACGTGGTAGATTCATCGCTCAAGTTGTCTCCCCATCAACCTGACTAAGTTTTAGACCAACTTGGTGCCCTACCCACGTATCCTTTTCCCTCTGGCCGCCTTTGCCCCAGTCATCTCTGCTGAGAAGGCCTACCACGAGCAGTTGACCGTTGCCGAGATCACCAAACCTAAATTTTCAATCTGAACAATTTTTTTTTTCTTCATGCAACCATCTAAATGGTATTTTGAACTATTTTCTCACCAAATGAAAGGCAATTGATGCTAATTTAATGTTTATTTTAGTAAACATCTTTGATATACAGCTAAATTTACATTTTTTTCTAATGTAAACATTGTGGCCCATCCAAATGTGAGGCTTTAAAAATATATTAAATTATTTCATTTTGTACTGATATATTACTTCTTTTTTGCAATTTTTTTCTACTGGAGATTGTCATGCCAATTAAAGTTCTTGATTGTTTGAAAGAGAAAACAGAGTGTGGATATGAGACAACTTGATGATTCAGAATGTACAATGGAAACCGATACTACATGTTACTGCAGTATGATTGTGATGATGGAGATGAGTCAAGGTGCTGGTTGTGGTGATGTAAATGTATAGCCTTGGTATTTAATGATAATGGGAGCATGATAAACGTGGTGATAATGATGGTGTCGATGGATTGATGTGAATTGACGGCAAAAATAGTGAAAAGGAAAACCTGCACGAATGCCGGTTGGTGTACAATGTCAGATGTAATTCTCATGAAGTTATTTGAACTGAATCGTAGTGACTATATTACGAATGTATGGTGGTGAGGACTGAGGATAATCATGGGGGCTCTAATCATGATGAAGATGATAATGATGATGGTGGTGATGAAGATGATGCTGTAAGTGGTGATGGTGGCGATGAACGATCTTGAAGATGATGATGATGATGCTGAAAGTGGTGATAATGATGGCGATGAACGATCTTGAAGATGATGGTGGTGATGATGACGATGATTGTGTTGATAATGATCATCATGATGAAGATGACTATGATCTTGAAGATGATGTTGAAGATAATGATTGATGATGAGGAAGAATAATGATGTTTACTTGAGATGGAGGTTATGTATGAATTAGGTTTGCTAGAAGAAAACATAAAGATTATGATGGCCCTGTAATTATTTGTCGATGACGACTGGCTAAAAGTAAGAACAGTTATACACAACATGTACCGACATCTGAATATACTCAGGAACCAAAAACAAAAATTGGCGGGGGGGGGGGGGGGGAAGAAAGTGGACCCTTTTTCATAATTATGATTTTTAAATTGATGATATATATAAACCCATGTTTCATATTTCCAAATACATGTAATCATAAATGCATCCTCTGAGACTACAGTTGACATCCCAGAGCTCTATATTCCTCGTTGTTTCTCATTCCTTGTTTTCATTATGGTTTCTTCTCTTTGTGTGTGCATTTTTCTTAATCAGACCGTTGTGACTTGTGACGGTTAAATGAATGTCCTCATCCATTCGTGCCATTCCGTAATGTTAGGTCGACAAGCCATAGCACCAATTATTGTATGCGATTTGCATTCTGGCTATTGCATTGTAACGAGTCAATGAAATAATTTGTAATGAGGCACTTATCCCTTACTGTACTCCGGGGGGGGGGGGGGGGGCTTGGAGGCCACTCTCCGCTTGGAATTTTAAGTAGCCGTTTCAGGGCTTTACAAAAAACCTCAAGTCTTACGCTTTTTGGTACCATTTCGTTGAAATCTGATATACCTGTAGGTTGTTACATAACAATTAGTATGCGCATGTCATCAAAAATTGCCTTCATTATGTTTCTCAAAGTAACTTGATGTATTCCAGAACAAAAGAATGCATTAGAAATAAAACATAAATATAATAAGAAGGAAAAAATACATAAGAAAATGAAATGATGAATTTCGAACATTTTTTGTTGGATATGAGCAGTGATATGCAGATGGGTAGTGGAGAAATATTGTTCTACAGTGAGAAAGTGGGTGAAATTATTTGGCTTTGCTCTAAGAGCTAAACCAGGGCTAAACATACTTTAGAAAAGTAAAATAATCATGTAATTTGCATATTACTAATTTATACCATATGCATTTTCAAACATCATAAAAATCATGAAACTCCATGAATTTGAATTGAACAAAAACATTTCAACTCATTTTCAAGATTCTTCACAAATCTAGAGCCAACCATGTAGAGTATTCTGTAAAATGCATACAATTAGCATTTTGCATAATTAATTAGGCTTTATCGACAAAAATTTGCATATAAAACTCATATACCATCTTACAAACGTGCAAATGTTCGTGTTCATCGGACATTTGACGGCCGAGATCATGGGGGGGGGGCGATCCCAGCCCCTCCCTCCTCCCCCTCCCTCCTCCCCTCACTCCTTCCCCTCACTCCTTTCACCTCCCCAGTCAGAGAGAGGCCAAAAGATTTGGGCATTACATTTGATTACATAAAGAAATGGTCCATGTTGATGATGGCAGAATATCAATTTTCTTCCAATTTCATATATATATATATATTTTGTTATGACGGTTATATCAAATCTTTGAAGTACAAAGAATGTCCACTTTCTTATATTTTGCTGAGTGGGTATATATATATCTATAAATGCGTGTAGGCCCTACATGAAAAAAGTTCCACATTTTGAAAGATATATATATATATATATATATATGCGGTTTATTCGTCTTCTTCAAATCTAGCTCAGGTTTGAAACACATGTTTCAGATGGATCAGGGAGATGAGAGTTTAAACTCTCATCTTCCTGGATGGATCATAAACCTTGTGAATTTCCCTGCCTACATAAATCTACAAAAGCCACCTGCCTATGCCAGACTTGAGCTAACTGTATTTTTTTCCTCGAAATTAACGTACAAACCAACCAATGCTCTTTTTGTCTTTTGTTCGATAGGAATTAGGCGCGCCTTGTAGTTGAAATGTACAAACCTTTGCTGCATGAATCTAATCATATATTATGATTGATTTAAAAAAAAATTTTTTTTAGTGATCTTCAGAAATTCAAAGATCACGTCAAAATTAGTTTAATAATAAAGGTAAAAAAAAAATCCACGTCTGTAAAACCCCAATACACACACACACACACACACCACACACACACACACACACACACATACACGCATGAATCAAATAGCACTCTTTGGTGAATATATGGTAGTTAGTATTGTAGGGACAATAGCAATGGAACATCGTGTTATTTCATGCGATTTCATGTGAAATATATTACAGACATATCGCAAAGACTAATGTAAATGTTGTAGGTGTCCTTAATTTCCTACCTCACGAACACTAATTTATGAAACTGAATTCAGGCATAACATTTTAGAGGTGAAAAATAGGGGTAAAAAAGTCTCAAATGAGTCTGTTTTATACTAATGAAAGACTAGGTGAGCAAATGCGGTGGTGTTCATGCATGCCTGGCTTAAAGAGAAAGTTGAGTTCTGCGCGGAGAGGGTGAAACATGATTATTTTTTGTGAGCGTTTATATTATTATGCAAGTGTGGAAGAACATCAAAGAAGAAATTTTCCTTGAAGCATGGCATTTCAAATGCCTTCATATTCCAAATAAAACATGACACAGCTTTAAAACGAGGACCTCATTATTATGCCACATTTTTGTGTAGTCCCATAGACATCTTTCTGTGTATAGTGCTCGTTTATTTTTACCATATGCCCTGCATACTTTCACCAAGACTGGGTCAAATTTCTTATCATTTTGATGATTCCAAAACCCTGTAGTACACAACAATACTTATATGCTACACGATCAATTTTTTCTGATCGATTCCACATCGTTTTTTTCTTCACAATGCTGGCATGACCAGAACTCAACTTTATCTTTAACCAGCCGCATTTTGGGTGTGGTATATATAACACACACCAACCGTACGCCGCTTCATTCATAGTGACTGCTGTAGACACATCAACGTCGTGAGCAAGCTCAGTGTGAAACCCATTTCTTCAGTACAAAGAAATAAGAAAGCCTTATACAACATGGTAAGTGGATTTATATTCACATCTTTTAGCATATTTAGAATATTTTAAAAGGTTACTGTGTTATCTTGAGCAGCAATTCGTTCGTAAGGTAAACATTAATTATGATAAGCATTATTTATAAACACAAAATATGAGGATCGTGTTTGTTCGTCATGTTTGCTATGCTATATGTTTGGTGTCTTTTTATAAACTGAACTGAACTGAACGCTTACATTACAGTTACAGCACGATGGGCGAAAGTATTTCATCCTAATCCATATATATTTTTTCATATTCGTATTACTATTAAACATATTTATTCACACATTAGTATTTTTCATGAAAATGTATACGCACACGCGCCGGACGCGAATGCAATATCACTGCAATGTCAAGAAAACTTGAGACAGAAAGGAATTGATTATATAAAGGTATTTTGGGGGCTTTATTTTTAAAAGAATTTTAGCGATTTCTAATGCAGTTGATTTCAGATTTAAATTAAGAGAATGAAGTTTGCTTTTTAAATGGCTGAAGAACAACTCTTGGACTATCTAGAGCAATTTGTTAGATGTATGTGTGACATCTAGGATAGTGGAGATAGGTAGGCCGAAAAAGGATATGCTTCATGTGTAATACAAATGTTTTTCTTCTCTTTACAAATTTAGCGTGAATGTATCTCAGTCCACGTCGGCCAGTGTGGCGTCCAGATGGGCAATGCCTGCTGGGAGTTGTACTGCCTGGAGCACGGCATCCAGCCTGATGGCCAGATGCCCTCAGACAAGACCATCGGAGGTGGTGACGACTCCTTCAACACCTTCTTCAGTGAGACTGGAGCTGGCAAGCACGTACCCCGTGCTGTTTTCGTCGATCTTGAGCCGTCCGTTGTGGGTAGGTGTTTTTTTCCACAAACTTTGAAATAATCATGTTGTTTAATGCAAAACGTATTTGTCCTGAAAGGGGGGGGGGGAAGTAGTGATGCTTACATTTAGTGGTAACTTGTAATTGGCATCTACTTACCATTTGTTGAATTACATGCATCATTAAAAAAAAGAATATCTTGCAGACAATTAATTAGTGTATTGCCATCCGCCTCATATTTATTTTGATTACAAAAGCTGAAAGGTAAGAGAAATGGACGACACAAAATTCAGAGATCTACGGATGAATCTTTTAGTGCAAAGTCACAGTGGCCCAATCTTGCATGCATTTCCTGTTGATTAAGATCAAAGTTTGAAAAGAAATAACTAGCACGTTTGAAACTGAATCAGATATGTTCAATGTTTTTAATACAGGTAGTTAAAAGGTTGTTTTCAAACAAGTTCTTCAATATTTCTTTTAATTTCAGATGAGGTTCGTACTGGTACCTACCGTCAGCTCTTCCACCCTGAGCAACTGATCACCGGCAAGGAGGATGCCGCCAACAACTACGCCCGTGGTCACTACACCGTCGGCAAAGAACTCATTGATCAAGTCTTAGATCGCATCAGGAAGTTGGCTGACCAGTGCACAGGTCTCCAGGGATTCCTCATCTTCCACAGCTTCGGTGGCGGCACCGGCTCTGGCTTCACCTCCCTGCTCATGGAGCGCCTCTCCGTCGATTACGGAAAGAAGTCCAAGCTTGAGTTCGCCGTCTACCCCGCTCCCCAGATCTCCACTGCTGTTGTCGAGCCATACAACTCAGTTCTTACTACTCATACCACCCTGGAGCACTCCGACTGTGCCTTCATGGTCGACAATGAGGCCATCTATGATATCTGCCGTCGTAACCTCGATATCGAGCGTCCCACCTACACCAACCTGAACCGTCTCATTGGCCAGATCGTCTCCTCCATCACCGCTTCTCTTCGATTCGACGGCGCCCTCAACGTCGATCTGACAGAGTTCCAGACCAACTTGGTGCCCTACCCACGTATTCATTTCCCTCTGGCCACCTACGCCCCAGTTATCTCTGCTGAGAAGGCCTACCATGAGCAGCTGTCCGTTGCCGAGATCACCAACGCCTGCTTCGAGCCCGCCAACCAGATGGTGAAGTGCGATCCCCGTCACGGCAAGTACATGGCCTGCTGTCTCCTGTTCCGTGGTGATGTCGTCCCTAAGGATGTCAATGCCTCCATCGCTACCATCAAAACCAAGCGGTCTATCCAGTTCGTTGACTGGTGTCCAACTGGTTTCAAGGTTGGTATCAACTACCAGCCACCCACCGTCGTCCCTGGTGGTGATCTTGCCAAGGTTCAGCGTGCCGTCTGCATGTTGAGCAACACCACTGCAGTTGCCGAGGCCTGGGCCCGTCTTGACCACAAATTCGATCTGATGTACGCCAAGCGTGCTTTCGTCCATTGGTACGTTGGAGAAGGGATGGAGGAAGGAGAGTTCTCCGAGGCTCGTGAGGATTTGGCTGCTCTCGAGAAGGACTACGAAGAAGTTGGTGTTGATTCCGCAGACGCAGAGGGAGAGGACGAGGAAGGTGATGAGGAATACTAAACTAAGATATCTAACAGTCCCGGCAGAGCCATCGATGTAGTAAACTATTAAAAAAAACTCATTTTAAAAATGCAGCTGTAATTTTCTGCCAATGTATCAACTTTTCCTTGATGATACTAGCGTTTGGTCTCCGACTAAACCAACTCAATTGTACCAAGCTTGCCCATTAGTTTAAAAGCAGCTAAGCAAAATACATTCAACGTTAAAGATAAAGACCAGTATTGGAAACACCCCAATTTCAAAAAATGATAATGAAGCTCTTATTACCAATCATGTGAAAGAATATGTTTTGAATATTACATGATGAAAACATTTTTGACGGGAAACCGCCTACTAATTGATATATTTGGTAAATTAGAGTATCTCTTGCCTGTTGAGAGATATGAAATGCACGTGACCCGCACGTGTGTGTAGTCCCATATACATCTTTCTGTGTACAGTGCTTCTAACTTTATGAAGACTTGGCCAAATTTCTTATCATTTTGATGATTCCAGAACCTTGCAGTACATCTATGCTAGATGATCAACCTTTTCTGATCGATTTCACAATGTTTCTTTCACAATGCAATCGCATGACCATAACTGGTCTTTATCTTTAAACCTAAAAACCTAAAATTATCCAACTCAAAATGCACTTCCTGTTTTATTAAAGATATTCAATTATTCAAATCACTATGACGAAAATGTGAGAATATAGATTAATAATATCTCCTAAGATCATTGCCTCTGCATAATTTTGTCTGTGAAATAGATAACATACACAATAACACATTTATTAGAACGAGATAAGATATGAGTGGGTGTCAAAATGAGTGGCATTTTGTGGAAGATAATACTGAAACAGTGTTTGAGTGGACATAGAGAGAGAGAGAGAGAATTGGATGAACGGAAACGGAGACATCAAGAGAGAGAGAGAGGGAACAGCTGAAGAGAGAAGGAGAAAACAGCTGAGAAGAGGGAGAGAGAGAGAGAACAGAGCTGAAGAGAGAGGGAGAGAAGAACAAAGATAAAGAGAGAGAAAGAAGAGATGAAGATAAAGGGGGAAAAAGTTGGAGAGAAAAGACAAAAGATGAAAAAAGGTTGAATATGAAGAGACTTAAGGAAACGGAGAGTGAGATGGAACAGAGCTGAAGAGAGAGGGAGAGAAGAAAAAAGATGAAGAAAGATTGAATATGAAGAGACTTAAAGGAAACGGAGAGTGAGATGGAACAGAGCTGAAGAGAGAGGGAGAGAAGAAAAAAGATGAAGAAAGGTTGAATATGAAGAGACTTAAAGGAAACGGAGAGTGAGATGGAACAGAGCTGAAGAGAGAGGGAGAGAAGACAAAAGATGAAGAAAGATTGAATATGAAGAGACTTAAAGGAAACGGAGAGTGAGATGGAACAGAGCTGAAGAGAGAGGGAGAGAAGAAAAAAGATGAAAAAAGGTTGAATATGAAGAGACTTAAAGGAAACGGAGAGTGAGATGGAACAGAGCTGAAGAGAGAGGGAGAGAAGAAAAAAGATGAAGAAAGATTGGAGATGAAGAGACTTAAAGGAAACGGAGAGTGAGATGGAACAGAGCTGAAGAGAGAGGGAGAGAAGACAAAAGATGAAAAAAGGTTGAATATGAAGAGACTTAAAGGAAACGGAGAGTGAGATGGAACAGAGCTGAAGAGAGAGGGAGAGAAGAAAAAAGATGAAGAAAGATTGAATATGAAGAGACTTAAAGGAAACGGAGAGTGAGATGGAACAGAGCTGAAGAGAGAGGGAGAGAAGAAAAAAGATGAAGAAAGATTGGAGATGAAGAGACTTAAAGGAAACGGAGAGTGAGATGGAACAGAGCTGAAGAGAGAGGGAGAGAAGAAAAATGGAAAACAGATTGGAGATCGAGAGAGAGAGAGGGAGAAGAAGAAGAAAAAAAAAGATTGGAGAATAAGCGAGAGAGAGAGAGAAAGAGACTGAGAAAGGGAAACGGAGAGTGAGAGAGAGTGATAGCGAACAGAGCTGAATAGAGAGATAGAGAGAGAGAGAGAGAGAGAGATGATGATGACCATGGTGATGTTAATGCTGATCACTGCAACAAGACATGTAACTATGATGAACTACATGATGATGACGATGACTAATATAATGATGACCATGTTGATAACGATACAGATGATGATGATAGTATGTATTTCGATTGTGGTAATGGTCATAACGATGACGATAGAGGGAATAATGACACCAGAGGGGATAATGACGACGGTGATGATGATCATCATAATGCTCATAGAGTTCAATGCAGGATTGCTCTACTAGCTAGCGCCCTCTATAAAGCCAACAATGCCTAATATAAGCGGTACCCGTTGATCCCCGGTCCCCTTTATGGGAGGGAGAGGGGCGGGTAGGGTAGGGGGTTGGGGCACCATACCGCTACCTGTTCCTGTTCGAGAAAAGATAAAGAGAGATTTAAGGTACATGACCGTTTATATTGTATGCTCCTCTTCTAATAAACAGTATTATTAAAAACTACTAATTAGATAACTATCTAATTTGTCTCGCGGCATCCCAGTTGAAAAACGATGTACTGGACCACAACACCTCTATTATGTTAACCATTTTCCCAATAGGAACCCGTTGATTGATCTGATTCTTATATTCATTTGAAATGAAAGAAATCAGGAATCAACAGGTTATATTAAGAGTTTAAAGACATGGAAATCACACTAGGGGTCTTCCCAACTAGTTATACCATCGAAATAGTTTCGGGAGATCATAATACCCAGAAGAAAAAGAGACATCCTCTGTAGCGCGGACTCGCGGATTAAACAGCCGAGAGAAAATGGGATGTATTACTTTTTTTTGTTTTGTAGCATTGTTTTATTGTATTCATTCAGTACAAAATATATATATAAAAAAAAAAACATACAGCTTCATTGATTTACATAACATATCAAAATATTAGGAAAATTGTACATCTCTCAAAAAATACATAAGATAGTTTAATACACAGTACATAATATTTTCAAATTAAATATACTGAACGAATATTATGAATCAAAGAGTTACCTGCAGACAGACAGACACACCACACACGCTCACATACTCAGACACACATACAAACTTACAAATCCCCCTCCCCCAGTGGCGTAATGAGCAAAAAAGTTGGGGGAGGGAAAGGTAAGGAAAGAAAGAGAGAAAGAAGATAGGTAGGGGAGTTTAGTTGCGATTTTTCCCGCCAACAAGAAAGTTAAAACAACCACTCCTTTGGACCTTTTATTATTTACACAATTTCTTGCTGTCTGCTGCCTTGAGATCACTGGAGCGAAGAAAGGTAACAATGTATAGCAATAATCCCTATCCTTGTTATGCAGATGATTCTTCTACCATTCTTGACCAGAAGTGCGTTTCAAACTCAATGATGTGGGCGTCATTCCATTGAATGTTGAGTCCAGTATTAAGGGCGTTTTCTACTACTTGCTAATCTGAGGGCTTTTTTTGTGCTCTTTAAAAAGAACACACAATAGGGGCAGCGCAATTTAAATATCAAGGGATGGATAAGAGTTTATCTCTCAAAAGAAATGAAAGGGCTATTTGACTTTCAAGAGCGATAAAAACTATATAATCCATCCCTTGAAGTTTAAATTGCACTGCCCCCATTGTGTGCTCTTTTCGAAGAGCACAAAAAGCCCTCAGATTGAACATTCCATCACATAAAATTGTCTGTAAGAGGTAAAGAGAGGTTATTTCTAAAAGGAAATGAAAGGGCTATTTGACTTTCAAGAGCCCTTTAATTTCATTCTAGAAATAACTTCTTTTTCTCTAAAAAAAAAAATCAATTTCTCTTTTGAAAGTCAAATCAACTCGAGAACATCATGGGATTCTACTCTGCCATGCCCCTCAGTGGATCTGCCATGTTGTAGGGATCCATTAGAAAGCACAATAAGCCCACTCAATAATTAATATATATATTCAAACGTCATAGCGATTCATCCAAATAAAAAGAGTAGGGAGATAGAGAGAGAGAGAGAGAGAGAGAGAAAGAGAGAGAGAGAGAGAAAGAGAGAGAGAGAGAGATGAAAGAGTTATGAGGGAGAGAAAGAGAGAGAGAGAGAGAGAGAGAGTGAGAGAGAGAGAGAGAGAGAGAAGGGGAGGGACGTCCTGTGGAAAAAGTATGGTTGAAACAAGTTATTCATAGTTGATACCACTCCAACCTGGAAACTCGAAAGAAGAAAGGAATTGATCAACAATTTTAAAATCAAGAGGGTACTTTTCCGGGGAAATTGGCTTTGAGCGACTTCGCAGACTTTAATGAACCTTCGATTCGGGGATTAATGAATCCTCACTCACGGATCTTTTTGTACAAAATCGCTGAACTGGTACTGCGGGGGCTAAATCGCTACGTTTTGTTTTCATAGCAACGGGATTAAGTCGTTCACTCACCATTTGAATCATATAAGGCTGCACAAGAGAAACTAATCGCCATATTTCGTGCTACATGACAACGCATCGTACGTACGTCGCGGAGCACCTTTCAACGATTTTCATAAACGCCTTTAAGTTTCAACCCTATCTTCAACATGGTAAGCTGGGCTTTTCTGTATTTTTCCTATTGTAAAACTTTCATTCAGCAAAATGCTACTATTTAAGACAGCGTGAGGAAGGGATTTCGTCAACGATAATGTGTAATAAAAAGCATTTAATGTTCTGTTGCGAATAGAAACCAACTGTAGTGTCGGTACATAATTTTGGAGCCGCTCTCGCGCTTGTTGCACTACTAGTATATTTATGTCTAAAAATGAGATCATGATTTCTATACTAGATTTTTTGAGTTATTATGTCAGATGTTTATGCTATATTTCTCTTTGTACCATGGGTTGTAGAGCTGTGATTCAATTCATTTCTTTACGAGTAGTGATGCTGTAGTGTTATATCTCACAAAATATAACTGGTATACTACTCACGCGGCCGTTCAGATCCGTGAAAAATATCCGAAACATATTGCCTCTAATTCAACGCCTACTCTATTTGACTATTTTATCGAATTTCCGTTTCGTTTCAGCGTGAATGTATCTCAGTCCATGTCGGCCAAGCCGGAGTCCAGATGGGCAATGCCTGCTGGGAGTTGTACTGCCTGGAGCACGGCATCCAGCCTGATGGCCAGATGCCCTCAGACAAGACAATCGGAGGTGGTGACGACTCCTTCAACACCTTCTTCAGTGAGACTGGAGCTGGCAAGCACGTTCCCCGTTGCGTCTTCGTCGATCTCGAGCCAACCGTAGTCGGTAAGATTTGGTTTATTATTGATGTAACCATGGTAACATGAACAGTCCCTATGGCAGCCAAAGGCTGAAATAGTTTGAATTTACAAAACATAGTGAAAGATAGTAGATACATTAAAATACAATACATTGACAATTGGTTCCATACCAAACAGTAATATGCACAGTGAAAGATAGGAATTACATTGCACACATAAAAATCAACAACAAAATAAAAGGAAAGACGAGATATAACTTGAAATAGAAGAACAGACAGAAATTTAGGTGAATTAATCAAAATAATTTAACACAGGAATATTCAAATTCAGATTGATTGGCTACTTAGCTTTACATTCCTGCTCCTTTCAAGACCGTTTTACAGACATATTCAAATGAATGGGTGAAAAGTGACAATAGTGACAATATATTCCATTAACCTGCATCATTTAAAAAAATATATCTTGCAGACAATTAGTGTATTGCCATCCGCCTCATATTTATTTTGATTACAAAAGCTGAAAGGTAAGAGAAATGGACAACACAAAATTCAGAGATCTACGGATGTATCTTTTAGTGCAAAGTCACTGTGGCCCAATCTTGCATGCATTTCCTGTAGTTCTGTAAGATCAAAGTTTGAAAAGAAATAGCTTGCACGTTTGAAACTGAATCGGATATGTTCAATGTTTTTAATACAGGTAGTTTAAAAGGTTGTTTTCAAGCAAGTTCTTCAATATTTCTTTTAATTTCAGATGAGGTTCGTACTGGTACCTACCGTCAGCTCTTCCACCCTGAGCAACTGATCACCGGCAAGGAGGATGCCGCCAACAACTACGCCCGTGGTCACTACACCGTCGGCAAAGAACTCATTGATCAAGTCTTAGATCGCATCAGGAAGCTGGCTGACCAGTGCACAGGTCTTCAGGGATTCCTCATCTTCCACAGCTTCGGTGGCGGCACCGGCTCTGGCTTTACCTCGCTGCTCATGGAGCGTCTTTCTGTCGATTACGGAAAGAAGTCCAAACTGGAGTTCGCCGTCTACCCCGCTCCCCAGATCTCCACTGCTGTTGTCGAGCCATACAACTCAGTTCTTACTACTCATACCACCCTGGAGCACTCCGACTGTGCCTTCATGGTCGACAACGAGGCCATCTACGATATCTGCAGACGTAACCTCGACATTGAGCGTCCCACCTACACCAACCTCAACCGTCTCATCGGCCAGATCGTCTCCTCCATCACCGCTTCTCTTCGATTCGACGGCGCCCTCAACGTCGATCTGACAGAGTTCCAGACCAACTTGGTGCCCTACCCACGTATTCATTTCCCTCTGGCCACCTACGCCCCAGTCATCTCTGCTGAGAAGGCCTACCATGAGCAGTTGACCGTTGCCGAGATCACCAACGCCTGCTTCGAGCCCGCCAACCAGATGGTGAAGTGCGATCCCCGTCACGGCAAGTACATGGCCTGCTGTCTCCTGTACCGTGGTGATGTCGTCCCTAAGGATGTCAACGCCGCCATCGCTACCATCAAAACCAAGCGTACCATCCAGTTCGTCGACTGGTGTCCAACTGGCTTCAAGGTTGGTATCAACTACCAGCCACCCACCGTCGTCCCTGGTGGTGATCTTGCCAAGGTTCAGCGTGCCGTCTGCATGTTGAGCAACACCACCGCAGTTGCCGAGGCTTGGGCTCGTCTCGACCACAAGTTCGATCTGATGTACGCCAAGCGTGCTTTCGTCCATTGGTACGTCGGAGAGGGTATGGAGGAAGGAGAGTTCTCCGAGGCTCGTGAGGATCTGGCTGCTCTCGAGAAGGACTACGAAGAAGTTGGTGTCGATTCTGTCGACGAAGAGGGAGAGGAGGAAGGTGAAGAGTATTAAAAATTCCGTCAATTAGCACAAACGTGGTTGACTCATCGCTGAAGTTGTCTCCCCCATCGACCTGACTAAGTTTTAGACCAACTTGGTGCCCTACCCACGTATCCATTTCACTCAGGCCGCCTTCGCCCCAGTCATTTCTGCTGAGGAGGCCTACCATGAGCAGTTGACCGTTGCCGAGATCACCAAACCTAAATTATCAATTCGAACAATTTTTGTTTCTTCTTGCAAGTATCTAAATAGATTTTCCCACCAAATAAAAGGGAATTGGTGCTAATTTAATGTTTATTTCAGTACACTGTGAAAAGGTTGGGCAATATTTTATCAACACTTTGCCCAACGTTGTGCCAATAGTCAACCCAACCATTTACTGGGCAATATTTTGCCCAGTGGTATTGGTATACGTAAGTACCCTACTTCACACGTGCATAATTGTTTCGTATTTTGACCAAAATTTGGGCAAAGATATGACCCTTCAACTGCCCGACTACGGTAGCCCATTTGTTGGGAAAATCTTGACCAACTGTTGGGCAAAATACGAAAATATTGCCCAATAGATGGTTGGGTTGACTATTGGCAAAGTGTTGGAAAATATTGCCCAACCTTTTCACAGTGTAAACATCTTTGATATACAGCTAAATGAAAAAATATATTAAATTATTTCATTTTTCACTGATATATTGCTTCTTTTTTGCAATTTGTCTTCTTCTGGAGATTGTCATGCTAATTAAAGTTCTTGATTGTTTAAAAGAGAACAGCGTGCAGATATGAGACAACTTGATGATTCAGAATGTACAATGGAAACCGATACTACATGTTACTGCAGTATGATTGTGATGATGGAGATGAGTCAAGGTGCTGGTTGTGGTGATGTAAATGTATAGCCTTGGTATTTAATGATAATGGGAGCATGATAAACGTGGTGATAATGATGGTGTCGATGGATTGATGTGAATTGACGGCAAAAATAGTGAAAAGGAAAACCTGCACGAATGCCGGTTGGTGTACAAT
This sequence comes from Strongylocentrotus purpuratus, assembly GCF_000002235.5. NCBI lineage: Eukaryota > Metazoa > Echinodermata > Echinoidea > Camarodonta > Strongylocentrotidae > Strongylocentrotus > Strongylocentrotus purpuratus. The sequence goes on from NW_022145607.1 coordinate 41,337,867, forward strand.
GTCAGATGTAATTCTCATGAAGTTATTTGATGGATCGTGACTATATTACGAAAGTATGGTGGTGAGGACTGAGGACAATCATGGTGGCTCTGATCATGATGATGGTGCTGATAAATTATAATGAAATTATGATAAAGATGATTATGATAATGATTAATGTTAATGATGACCAGGGGCGGCGATCCCGGGGGGGGGGTGGACACGTCCTCCCTCAATTTTTTTAGGGGTAGGGGATCGTCCCCTACTGGCGTAATGATGGGGGGGGGAGCTTGGGGGCAGTTGCCCCCTAATAAAATTCAAACATGGTTTACTTCTAATTCGATACCAGTGATTTACAAATGTTGGTGAAATGGCATGATTTTTCCCTGAACTTCCTGGGGTTCTGCCCCTTGGACCCCACCAAGGGCCCTAAGGCTTGCCCCTGGTTGATCATCTGACGGTAATTAAATGCCTAAAAACCCTGAGCTTCCGGGGGTCCGCCCCTTGGACCCTACCAGGGGCCCTGGGCCTGAGGCGAGGCCCTGGTTGCTTATCTGACCGTAATTATATGCCTAAAAACAATGAGCTTCCGGGGACTCCGTCCCCTGGACCCCAACAAGGGCCCTAAGTCGGGCCGTGGATGCTCATCTACCCGCTATTAAATGCTTAAAACCCCGCCCCATGACCCCCGCCGGGGCTTTGCCCCTTGACCTCAAGCCAATTTACGCTCCACTTACTTCGCTCGCTTTGCTCTACCTGACCGAAAACATTTCAGCCCCCCCCCCGCCCCCTTTTGAAAAACGTTCCGCGGGGCCTGCATGTACCATGTAAAAGTGGGTGTGATGCGGATTTGTTTTTCTGCCCCCCCCCCCCTCCAAAAAAAAAACACAACAACACGTTTTTGCTCATTACTACACTGCTCCCCGTCCCTAGCATTTCTTCCCCCCGGTCATAAAAAGAAATCGCCGCTCCTGATGATGACGATGATTTTGAAAATGATGATGCTGATGGTGGTGAATAGTGATTAATGATGTCGATGAATGATCTTGAAGATGGTGGTGTTAATGATTGTGTTGATAATGATTTTTATGATGAAGAAGATAATGATTAATGAAGATGGTGGTGATGATCTTGAAGATAATGATTGATTATGATGAGGAAGAATAATGATGTTTACTTGAGATGGTGGTTATGTATGAATTAGGTTTGCTAGAAGAAAACATAAAGATTATGGTGGCCCTGTAATTATTTGTTGATGACGACTGGCTAAGAGTAAGAACAGTTATACACAGGCGCGTACGCAGGAGGGGGGGGGGGGAGGGGGTGTTTGGGGGGTTAAACCCCCCCTTTTGTATTTTTATGTGTACATGGCTGACCCAAAAAAGGCGACCTTACCACCCCCCAACGGAGCAAAATGTCAACACCAAAAAAAAAAAAAAAAGTGTCCTTTCTTTCAACAGAATGCATAAAATTTGAACAATGTCATGTTAGTAAACTGGTCATTGGAATCCATTCTCGCATGCATGGGCGTAGATCTGTAATTGATACCTATTGAACAATAGGTATTACGTAAGGATTGACGCCCATGCTCGCATGAGTGAACATATATAGCGAAATTGGGGGCATATGGCCATTCAAATGTTGATGAGCATTTCTATCTTTTACAGTCAATTTAAAACAATGAAGAAGAAAACAAAACCCAATCACGAGAAACACTAACAGGAATGCCTCTTTACCGTACTTGTACAAACCATGCAGTTCTGAGACTACAGTTGACATCCCAGAGCTCTATATTCCTCGTTGTTTCTCATTCCTTGTTTTCATTATGGTTTCTTCTCTTTGTGTGTGCATTTTTCTTAATCAGACCGTTGTGACTTGTGACGGTTAAATGAATGTCCTCATCCAATCGTGAAAGTTCAGAACTTGATCTAAACACATTCCGTAATGTTAGGTCGACAAGCCATAGCACCAATTATTGTATGCGATTTGCATTCTGGCTATTGCATTGTAGCGAGTGAATGAAATAATTTGTAACGAGGCACTTATCCCTTACTGTACTCCGGGGGGGGGGGGGGGGCTTGGAGGCCACTCTCAGCTTTGAATTTTAAATAGCCGTTTCAGGGCTTAAAAAAAACAACTTCAAGTCTTACGCATTTTGGTACCATTTTCGTTGAAATCTGATATACCTGTAGGGTATATAATATTAGTATGCGCATGTCATCAAAAAGTGCTATAAGAGCATATATTATTTATGTACAAGCAGAAATATGAATACAAGTTTAGATGTAGAATCATCAAATTGCCTTGATATGTTTCTCAAAGTAACTTGATGTATTCCAGAACAAAATGATACATTACAAATAAAACAAAAAATATAATAGGAAGGAAAAAAGTACTTAAGAAAATGAAATGATGAATTTCGATTTTTTTTTTTTTGTCGGATATGAGCAGTGATATGCAGATGGGTAGTGGAGAAATATTGTTCTACAGTGAGAAAGTGGGTGAAATTATTGTTTTTGGCTTTGCTCTCAGTGCCAAACCAGGGCTAAACATACTTTAGAAGTAAAAAAAAAATAATCACGTAATTTGCATTAATAATTTATACGATGCATTTTCAAACATCATAAAACTCATGAAACTTCATGATGAATATGAAATGAAGGAAACATTTATTCAAGATTCTTCACAAGTCTAGAGCCAAATATGTAGAGTATTCTGTAAAGTGCATAACATTAGCATTTTGCATAATTAATTAGGCTTTATCGACAAAAATTTGCATAGGCCTATTAGGAAAAAAATTCATATACCATCTTCGTCCTTAATACGTGAATATCTACACACGTGCAAATATTCGTGTTCATCGGACATTTGACGGCCGAGATCATGGGGGCACCCCGACCCCAGCCCCTCCCTCCCCCCTCCCCCAGTCAGAGAGAGGCCAAAAGATTTGGGCATCGTTTACATTTGATTACATACATAAATGGTCTATGTTGATGATGGCAGAGTATCAATTTTCCTCCAATTTCATATCATATCTTGTTGCAGTGGCGGATCCAGGGGGGGGGGCCGAAACGGCCGCGGCCCCCCCTATTGGCGGCGCAAAAAAAAAGGAAGAAAAAAAGAGGAAGAAAAGAAGAGGAAACAAAAGGAGAAGAGGAGAAGAAAAAAAGGAGAAGAGAAAAGAAAGGAGAAGGGAAAAGAAAAAGGAAGAGAAGAGAAAAGAGAAAAGAAAAGATAAAGAAGAAAGCCCAACTCCCCCCCCCCCCCTCCCCCTCCCTCCCACTCCGGGGTCGGAGGGACCGAATTTGTGTTCCCAAAATTTCCGATAAAGAGTTACTTTTCACGCAACAAAGTCCGGCCCGTAATACACAAAAATCCGGCCCGTACACCGGAGATAGAGGAGTGCTTTAAAAGAGAGGGAACATACATGTGCGTACCCTATAGTAAGTGGGTGGGGGGGGGGGATTCGGTGAGAAAGGGGGAAAGACAAGGAAATGGCGCTAAGTGACAGTAACGACGAATAAGGGAGAACTGTAATCGGGAGATTTGGGGTCATTCCAGAAGGTTTGGCAAACGTTATTGAATAGAGGGGGCCGGGCCGGCCGCATAAAATCTCGAGCCGCGGATTCAAAGTTAAACGTAAAAAACAGCCCCCTGCGCTACAAAGGTCATCACTCTTTAGTGAGAAATTTGAAAAGGGCACAATATTTTGGATGTCTTTTAAATAGAAGCTATATACTCAACAGTCAAATTTTAAATTAACGGTTGGGCCGCTTCATTACTCTTATTTTGTCCTTTATTTGGATTCAGCTCATACCAACTCGCTCGTGTTTGTATTTGAACTCATGTTGGTAGTAATCATGGACAGGGGCGGCAATCCTGGGTCCGATAGGGAGACACGTCCCCCAGGAAATTTAGAAATATAGCTAGAAAGAAATATAGCGGAATTTTCTAGAATGCATAATTTCAACATTGCAAAATCTTGCTTGGTTGCTACGCCCCGGCCCTCGCCCTATAACACAAAACTATGATATGACGCTCCCGGCCGTGATTTATCCATGGTTAGTGTAATAGATCTTTTCTCCCTTTCATTTCTACTAACCTAATTGTGTGCTATCACAATCATGATTGTTTCATTTTCCCTTTAAAGCAGGCGCGTAGCCAGGGGCGGTAGGGGCAGGAAGAGGACATAGGACGAAAAAGGAGCAGACAAAAAAACAAAAAAAATTCTGACAAGTCGAGTACGGTACAACGAATCGTCTTCTTTCTCTAATAATTTAATGTAATGTCAAAACTTCCGCGCTTCGCTCGGGAGGGGGGCAACTGAAATCAGACAAGGAATGGTAAAACGAATCGTCTTTTTTGTCTAATAATTTAATGAAACGTCAGAAGTTTACGCGCTACGCGCGGGCGGGGAAAAACTGAATTCAGCCAAGGATTTAGAGTCGAGAATGGAACAACGAATCATCTTCTTTCTCTAATAATTCAATGACACGTCAAAGCTTCCGCGCTTCGCGCGGGAGGGGAAAAACTGAATTCAAACAAGGATTAAGAGACGAGAATGGTACAACGATTAGTCTTCTTCCTCTAATAATGTAATGAACCGTCATAGCTTACGCGCTACGCGCGGGCGGGGAAAAACTGAATTCAGACAAGGATTAAGAGTTACGAATCGTCTTCTTTCTCTGATAATTTAATGAAACGTCAAAGCTTCCGCGGTTCGCGCGGAAGGGGGGGGGGACTCTATTCAGAGAAGGATTAAGAGTCGAAAATGGAACAACGAATCATCTTTCTTTAATAATTTCATTAAACTATGAAAGGCCAAAGTTTCCGTGCTTCGCGCGGGAGGCGGGGGGGGGGGCTGCATTCAGTCAAGTAATAAGAGTCGAGAATGGTACAACAAATCTTCTTCTTTCTCTAATAATTAATGAAACGTCAAAGCTTCCGCGCTTCGCGCGGGAGGGGGAAAACTGAATTCAAACAAGAATTAAGAGACGAGAATGCTACAACGATTCGTCTTCTTCCTCTAATAATTTAATAAACCGTCAAAGCTTACGCGCTACGCGCGGGCGGGGAAAACTGAATTCAGACAAGGATAAAGAGTCGAGAATAGTACAAAGAATCGTCTCCTTTCCCTTATAATTTAATGAAACGCCAAAGCTTCCGCGCTTCACGCGTGAGGGGGGGGGGGAACTTAATTCAGAGAAGGATTAAGGGTCGAAAATGGAACAACGAATCATCGTTCTCTGATAATTTCATTAAACTAAAAATATTGTATCAAACCATATTATGTTTCATGAAAATGTATGATGAAAAAAGAAAAAAAAAGATGCAGAAACCAATCAAATCAAATCAAATCAAATCAAATCAACTATGAAAAGCCTAAGTTTCCGTGCTTCGCGCGGGAAGGGGGGGGGGCTGAATTCAGTCAAGTAATAAGAGTCGAGAATGGTACAACAAATCTTCTTCTTTCTCTAATAATTAATGAAAGACCAAAGCTTTGAAACGCCAAAGCTTCCGCGCTTCGCGCGGGCGGGAGGAAACTGAATTCAGACAAGGATTAAGAGTCGAGAATGGTACAACAAATCGTCTTCCTTCTCTAGTAACAATTAATGAAGGGTCAAAGCTTCCGCGCTTCGCGCGTAATGGAGGGGGGGGGGGGGGGGACAGCGAGCTGCCCGAATATGAGTTTTTGATATCTTTTCTCGTTTATTTTGGTGATAAATAACACTTTCACAAGTTATTGTTGCTCGCTCGCTTCGCTCACTATTTCGAATTGTGAAACCAGAAAATTACTTTCCGGGCAAGAGGCTATAGCCCCCCCCCCCCCCCCGATGAAAATGTCAAAAATTCTACCGGTATCGTGCTTCTAATATGACCTTGTCAGTATTGGTATGTTGAGTTGAAAAAATGGTCTGCGCAATTTTCAAATTTCCGGCCCCCCCTATTGGAAAATCCTGGATCCGCGCCTGATTGTTATGACGGTTAATTATATCAAATCTTTGAACTACAAAGAATGTCCACGTTCTCATATTTTGCTGAGTGGGTATACATGCATGTAGGCCCTATATGAAAAAAGTTCCACATTTGAAAGATATGTATATGCGGTTCATTTTTCTTCTTCAAATCTAGCTCAGGTTTGAAAGTCATGTGCAAGATGGATCATACACCTTGTGTGAATTTCCCTGCCTACAGAAATCTACAAAAGCCACCTGCCTGTGCCAGACTTGAGCTAACCGTTTTTTTCCTCGAAATTAACGTACAAACCAACCAATACTCTTTGTTTCTTTTGTTCGATAGGAAGGCGCGCCTTGTAGTTTAAATGTACAAACCTTTGCTGCATGAACCAAATCATATCTGATTGATACACGTCTGTAAAAACCCAACACACACACACACACACACAGACATGGATCAAATAGCACACTTTGGGTGAATATAATGGTAGTTAGTATTGTACGGACATAGGCAATGGAACACCGTGTTATTTCATGTAAAATAATTATATTACAGACATATCGCAAAGACTAATGTAAATGTTGTAGGTGTCCTTAATTTCCTACCTCACGAACACTAATTTATGAAAATGAATTCAGGCATAACATTTTAGAGGTGAAAAATAGGGGTAAAAAAGTCTCAAATGAGTCTGTTTTATACTAATGAAAGACTAGGTGAACAAATGCGGTGGTGTTCATGCATGCCTGGCTTAAAGAGAAAGTTGAGTTCTGCGGAGAGGGTGAAACATGATTATTTTTTGTTAGTGTTTTCTTTATAATGCAAGTGTGGAAGAACACGAAAGAAAAAATGTTCCTTGAAAAGCATGGCATTTCAAATACCTTAATATTCTAAATAAAACATGACACAGCTTTCAAATTGAGGACCTCATTATTATGCCACATGTTTGTGTAGTCCCATATACATTTTTCTGTGTATAGTGCTCGTTTACTTTTACCTTATACCCTACCTGCTTTTCCCAAGACTGGGTCAAATTTCTTATCATTTTGATGATTCCAGAACCCTGTAGTACCACCAATACTTATTTGCTACACGGTCATCTTTTTCTGATCAATTCCACACCGTTTTTTGTTGACAATGCTATCCGCATGACCAGAACTCAACTTTATCTTTAACCAGCCGCATTTTGGGTGTGGTATATATAATACACACCAACCGTTAGCCGCTTCATTCATAGTGACTGCTGTAGACACATCAACGTCGTGAGCAAGCTCAGTGTGAAAACCCATTTCTTCAGTACAAAGAAATAAGAAAGCCTTATACAACATGGTAAGTGGATTTATATTCACATCTTTTAGCGCTATCTAAGATGACTGTTATTTTAAAAGGTTACAGTCCAATCTTGAGCAGCAAGTCGTTCGTAGGGTAAACATTATCTGATTATTAATGATGATTCATCAGCGAGGATCGCGTTTGTTCGTCATGTTTGCTATGCTATGTTTGGTGTATTTTAATAAACTGAACTAAACTAAACACTTCCATTTACAGTTACAGTATGATATGCGAAATCATTTCTTCACCATAAAAACATATCATATTTCTTCATATTCGTAATATTTTATTAACACCATGAACACATTAATATTTTTCATGAAAATGTATACGCACTGTACCAGGCGAGGGCCAAATATATCATCGAAGTTGCATGTATAGGCAGGATGGATATTTGACAAAGGACAAAGAATTGTGCAAAGAATAATTGGCTTGCATAATATGTGCATGCATAGACTATTTTAGGCGCGTGACGAGGCACCGAAAACGGGCTAGTTTTCACTTTCGTTTTCACTCGGTGCAGGGTACTACGTAATACACATAACACAATAATCTTTATAAAATTCGTCTAATCCGAGCTAATGTGCTTTTGAAAAAAGCCGTCACACCAACGAGAAAATTGTGAATAATCATCTACTTTACGCACGCCCTAGTCGTCGGGAGAAAATGGCAGCCCTATGTCAGAAGCATGCAGTAGTAGTACACTATGTATGTGACGTTGACACGTACAAATTCGCGCGCCAATGCACGTGTTATATTATACCATGGACCTTACACGGCAAGCTAGCCTATGCACACCACATCGAACGCATTGGGGGATACGCTCGAGTGCACTTGTCGCCATATTGCCTAGTCCTCTTTCTTTCTATATAAAATACCGCCGACTTAGATTCATATGTAATTTTGAAGTTGGACTTTTCACATATCAATTATTGGCATGAGTTATCATCTAGTATATTAAATTAATTAAATCTCTTTCAAGTTCCAAGACCAGGATAAAATAGAAGGGTTAAATTTTGTTCACATCTTACTAAATAGCTTTTTAAAATAATATTTTTAATGGGGAATTCAGTTATTTATTTCATGTTTACTTAAAATGGTTTATTGAAAAGAAATTATTCATGGCCAGATTATTTTACAATCATGATAGTGAATACATTGCAAAATGATAAAACATAAATATCAATGTGATTGTATTAGATTGGTTGAATCGACCGCTTTACTATTAACATTCAAATTTTATGGAGACTTTAAACAAGGGTTATCCTTGACACCCTCTAAGCTCACCTGAGGCTTGCCTGACATAGCAACAATCAATGTATACATTACTAGAAGTCACTGGATTCCAAGTATTTGTAGTTCATTTATAGCTTAGCTCATCAGTAGGTCCCCAAGGAGGGAAACATCCATAGATTTAAATATATATTAGTTAACTGGTTTTTTGACAATCGTGCTCACTAGAAAGTGAAGGATGAAGAGCAATATATTATAGGTCATTTTGATTGGTTAATTGACCTTGTTAAAAAAATGTGACGTGATATGACATTTTACAGGATATCAAATTATGGCGAAGCGGAGGGGGAGGGGCAAATGCACGTTATGAGAAGTTGATACTACAGCTGCATACCGTGAGCAGCAGCATGGGGGGGGGGGGGAGGGGCGTGGCATGGCTGGAGTATGCTGGTAGGAGTATGCTGGTAGGACTTTGCCTATGTATCCAAGAGGCTGTTCACACCGGCACAGATAGCGCGCGCTAGACGGCGCTATCTCCGCGGTTTGGAAGGTACAACGTCGTTTCGGTCCGCCCAACAGCGAGCCACGGCGAGCCAACACTGGAGCACCTCTTGGGGGTGGTCCACGAGAGAGAGCGCGGTCTAGCGCGCGCTAGAAAAAAGGGGGTGCTACGATAGACCGCGCTATCTCATTGCGGTGTGAACAGCCTCCCAGTCAAACTATTTCCGGAATCAAAGAAATGTTTCTTCTTCTGTTTAAACATACTTTGTCTGTTATCATTCGAAAGGACTTTTTATTGCGGTCATTTTACCACCATTCTCATCTACCCACATTTTATTACAACCAAGTAAAGAATTGTAATGTAATGTAATTCATTATTGCGGGCTATAATTTTGCCATGACTTAATAAAATGTTACCAAACTAGGCAGACAGTTGTCGAGTATATGGATTCACAAGTCTGCCAAATTTCACAGACCTAGGAATATAATTCGCAATTTAGACTAGAGCAAGTTGAATTTAATTCAGAATTTTCTTGAAAAGCATAATGTTCAACAGTAATTTTTGTAAAAGTTGGTTAGCAGTATTTATTTGCCTGGCAGGGGGATCTCTTGAAGCATCTAAATAAATTTAAAATGTTCAGAACTTAAGAGGGCGCTATTTAACTATTGCATGACTGTTGGTGAGAGGAATTTAGCTGGGGTGTGTGCAATCACTGCAATGTCAAGATAAGGATATCTTGAAAAGTTGAGACAGAAACGAATTGATATAAAAAAAAAAAGGAGTATTTTTTTGGCTCTAGGGGTAATTTTTTAAAGAATTTTAGCGACTTCTAATGCAGTTGATTTTGGATTAAAATTCAGAGGATGAAGTTTGCTTTTTAAATGGCCGGCTATACATTGAGGGCTGAAGAACAACTCTTGGACTATCTAGAGCAATTTGTTAGATGTATGTGTACAGGTGCGTACGCTTTTGGGGGGGGGGGTTGGGGTTGGGGTTAAACCCCCCCTTAAGGTTTGTTTATGTGTATGTTTTTGGGAACCCCCCCCCCCCCCCCCCCCCCTTTGGATTTTTTTATATTTTTTTTTTTAATAATTTTAAAAAAAAAAAAATGCCAATGGCTGACCTAAAAAAGTGTGTCCTCTTAATTCCCCCACCCCCCCCCCCCCCCCCCCCGCTTATTCAGCGGCTGGCTGAGTCGTTGAGAAATTTTGGGTCCGATTTTAAACCCCCCCCCCCCCCCCTTTAAAAAATCCTGCGTACGCCACTGTATGTGTAACATCTAGGATAGTGGAGATAGGTAGGCCAAAAGAAAGGACTTGCTTCATCTGTAATTCAAATGTTTTTCTTCTCTTTACAAATTTAGCGTGAATGTATCTCAGTCCACGTCGGCCAGTGTGGCGTCCAGATGGGAAATGCCTGCTGGGAGTTGTACTGCCTGGAGCACGGCATCCAGCCTGATGGCCAGATGCCCTCAGACAAGACCATCGGAGGTGGTGACGACTCCTTCAACACCTTCTTCAGTGAGACTGGAGCTGGCAAGCACGTACCCCGTGCTGTTTTCGTCGATCTTGAGCCGTCCGTTGTGGGTAGGTGTTTTTTTCCACAAACTTTGAAATACTCATGTTGTTTTATGCAAAACATTTATGTCCTCAAAGGGGGGAACATAGTGTTGCTTACAATTAGTTGTAACTTGTAATTGGCATCTACTTACCATTTGTTGAATTACATGCATCATTTAAAAAAAAAAATATCTTGCAGACAATTAGTGTATTGCCATCCGCCTCATATTTATTTTGATTACAAAAGCTGAAAGGTAAGAGAAATGGCCGACACAAAATTCAGAGATCTACGGATGTATCTTTTAGTGCAAAGTCACAGTGGCCCAATCTTGCATGCATTTCCTGTAGTTGATTAAGATCAAAGATTGAAAAGAAATAGCTAGCACGTTTGAAACTGAATCAGATATATTCAATGTTTTAATACAGGTAGTTTAAAAGGTTGTTTTCAAGCAAGTTCTTCAATATTTCTTTTAATTTCAGATGAGGTTCGTACTGGTACGTACCGTCAGCTCTTCCACCCTGAGCAACTGATCACCGGCAAGGAGGATGCTGCCAACAACTACGCCCGTGGTCACTACACCGTCGGCAAAGAACTCATTGATCAAGTCTTAGATCGCATCAGGAAGTTGGCTGACCAGTGCACAGGTCTCCAGGGATTCCTCATCTTCCACAGCTTCGGTGGCGGCACCGGCTCTGGCTTCACCTCCCTGCTCATGGAGCGTCTTTCTGTCGATTACGGAAAGAAGTCCAAACTGGAGTTCGCCGTCTACCCCGCTCCTCAGATCTCCACTGCTGTTGTCGAGCCATACAACTCAGTTCTTACTACTCATACCACCCTGGAGCACTCCGACTGTGCCTTCATGGTCGACAACGAGGCCATCTACGATATCTGCAGACGTAACCTCGACATTGAGCGTCCCACCTACACCAACCTCAATCGTCTCATCGGCCAGATCGTCTCCTCCATCACCGCTTCTCTTCGATTCGATGGCGCCCTCAACGTCGATCTGACAGAGTTCCAGACCAACTTGGTGCCCTACCCACGTATTCATTTCCCTCTGGCCACCTACGCCCCAGTCATCTCTGCTGAGAAGGCCTACCATGAGCAGTTGACCGTTGCCGAGATCACCAACGCCTGCTTCGAGCCCGCCAACCAGATGGTGAAGTGCGATCCCCGTCACGGCAAGTACATGGCCTGCTGTCTCCTGTACCGTGGTGATGTCGTCCCCAAGGATGTCAACGCCGCCATCGCTACCATCAAGACCAAGCGTACTATCCAGTTCGTCGACTGGTGTCCAACTGGCTTCAAGGTCGGTATCAACTACCAGCCACCCACCGTCGTCCCTGGTGGTGATCTTGCCAAGGTTCAGCGTGCTGTCTGCATGTTGAGCAACACCACCGCAGTTGCCGAGGCCTGGGCCCGTCTTGACCACAAATTCGATCTGATGTACGCCAAGCGTGCTTTCGTCCATTGGTACGTTGGAGAGGGTATGGAGGAAGGTGAGTTCTCCGAGGCTCGTGAGGATCTGGCTGCTCTCGAGAAGGACTACGAAGAAGTTGGTGTTGATTCCGCAGACGCAGAGGGAGAGGACGAGGAAGGTGATGAGGAATACTAAACTAAGATATCTAAAGTCCCGGCAGAGCCATCGATGTAGTAAACTATTAAAAAAAAAAAACTCATTTTAAAAATGCAGCTGTAATTTTCTGCCAATGTATCAACTTTTCCTTGATGATACTAGCGTTTGGTCTCCGACTAAACCAACTCAATTATACCAAGCTTGCCCATTAGTTTAAAAGCAGCTAAGCAAAATACATTCATAACTGTTTAAGAATATCTGAACTGAGTACTATCAACGTTAAACCTAAAATTATCCAACTCAAAATGCACTTCCTGTTTTATTTAAGATATTCAATTATTCAAATCACTATGACGAAAATGTGAGAATATAGATTAATAATATCTCCTAAGATCATTGCCTCTGCATAATTTTGTCTGTAAAATAGATAACATACACAATTACACATTTATTAGAACGAGATAAGATATGAGTGGGTGTCAAAGTGAGTGGCATTTTGTGGAAGATAATACCGAAACAGTGTTTGAGTGGACATAGAGAGAGAGAGAGAGAGAATTGGATGAACGGAAACAGAGACATCAAGAGAGAGAGAGAGGGAACAGCTGGAGAGAGAAGGAGAAAACAGCTGAGAAGAGGGAGAGGGAGAGAGAACAGAGCTTAAGAGAGAGAGAAGGAAAAATGAAGAAAGGTTGAAGATAAAGAGAGAGAAAGAAGAGGTGAAGATAAAGGGGGAAGAAAGTGGGAGAAAAAAGACAAAAGATGAAGAAAGATTGAATATGAAGAGACTTAAAGGAAACGGAGAGTGAGATGGAA